>NC_137796.1:62692228-63004728 GCF_963383645.1 Muscardinus avellanarius
TGAGTCCAGCCTCAGCAAATTAACGACACCCTTAGCAACTCAACAAGACCTTATTTCATTTCATTTTCTTTTTTTTGTGGTACTGGGGATTGAAGCCAGGGGCATTCTATCTCTGAGCTCTTCTTCCTGCATCCAAGGGCAACTGAGCCACAGAATCCTAAGTGTGGGCTCAGCCGGTGTGTCACCTGCTAAGGACCATCATCCGCCCCAGGCCCTGAGGCGGTCTTGCCGCATTCCTGCCGGGGGCCCCCACTGCAGCCCTTGGGGCACCAGCCCCCGGTGCTGCCTGGGAACACCCTTCGGTCAGGTTGAAGGACTTTCTGTCTTATTCAGTGAAGTGGAGCTGATTAGGGCGGAGCACCTCTTGCAAAGAGAAATGCCTTTCACCCCGAGTTCTGGCAATGGGGGAGCCAGTAAGAAAACCCCACAAAGACCCGGAGCGGTGGCAGCCGCCTGCAATCCCAGGACTTGAGAGGCCGAGACAGGAGGATCGCAGGTTCCAGGGCAGCCTCAGCAATTTAGCGAGACTCATAATAGGAAAAATAAAACAGGACTGGGGCTGTAGCTTGGAAGTAGAGTGCCTCTGGGTTTAATTTCCTGTACCCCTTAACCCCCCCCCAAAAAAAGAAAAAAAAAACCCTACAAAGAGGGAAGGTGGAGAGAGAGGCTGGTCTATTCCTGCTCCTGTCCCAGGAAAGAGGCTGGGGCACTGCTGGGGCCATGCAGGGGTCTCCTCCAGAAGTAGGGAAGACACAGAAAGAGACTGGGAGAGTGAGCCAGGGCTCCCTCCACTGCTGGGACGGTCACAGAGGAACCAGCCTGATTCCCACAGCGGGGAGGCAGCTGTGGGGGTGGGACCCTCTCCTTGGGCAGCCAGCCCCCAGACCAAGGGCCAAGAGAGAAAAATCCGTGCTCATATGAGCAATTCACTTATAGGCACAGACTCAATTTTGAAACCACGGTGGTTTTTCACTGAGTAAGAGAGAGACTCTGGGACCCAAACTGTCACGGCTTACATTTCTACCTGCCTGCTGAGTGGGCATGGTGGTGTATGCTTGTATTCCCAGTACTTGGGAGGCTGAGACAGGAGGATCGCAGGTTCTCGACCAGCCTCAGCTACTTAGTAAGACCCTCCGCATTAAGAAACCCTGTTTCTTTTTTCTTTCTTTCTTTCTTTCTTTCTTTCTTTCTTTCTTTCTTTCTTTCTTTCTTTTCGGTACGAGGAATGGAACCCAGGGACTTTCTACCCTTGGGCTACACTCCCAGACCTATTTTATATTTTATTTGGAAACAGGGTCTCACTAAGTTGTTGAAAGCCTCACTAAATAGCCAAGACTGGCTTTGAACCTGCATAATCCTCCTGTCTCAGCCTCCCAAGTGCTGGAATGACATGCATGGGCCACCATGCCCGGCCTAAGACCCTATTTAAAAAAAAAAAAAGCCAGGAATGGTGGTGCACTCTTATAATCCCAGCATTCGGGAGGCTGAGACAGGAGGATCGAGGTTCAAGGCCAGCCTCAGCTACTTAGTGAGGCCCTTTGCAACTCAGTGAGACCCTGTTTCAAAATAAAGAATAAAAAATATGGCTGGGGTATAGCTCAGAGGTAGAATGCCTCTGGGTTCCATCCCCAGCAATGCATAAATAAATAAATAAATAAATAAATAAATAAATAAATAAATAAGGCTGGGGGTGTACCTCAAAGGCAGAATGCCCCTGGGTTTCATTCCCAGCACCACACACACACACACACACACACACACACACACACACACACACACACACCTGGCAGCAAGGAGTGGTGGCACACACTTGTCATCCCAGTCTTTGGGAGGCTGAGACAGGAGAACTGCCTCAACAACTTAGTGAGGACCTCCACAAGTTAGTGAGAACTTGCTTGAATGTAAAATAAAATAGAAGCCGGGCGTGGTGGCGCACGCTTGTAATCCCAGCCTTCGGGAGGCTGAGACCAGAGGATTGTGGTTCGCGGACAGCCTCAGCTACTCAGTGAGGCCCTCCACAACTCAGTGAGACCCTGTTTCAAAATAAAGAATAAAAAAATAGGGCAGGGGGTGTAGCTTGGAGGTCAAATGCCTCTGGGTTCCATCCCCAGACCCGCAATAAAATAAAATAAATAAATAAAATTAAATTAAATAAAAATAAATATAAAAATAAATAAATAAAATAAAATGGAATAAAAATAAATAAATCAAATGGGACTGGAGACGTAGCTCAGTGGCAGAATGCCCCTGGGTTCAGTCCCCAGCACTACCCCCTTTCTCCCAGGAAGGGGACTTGCTGGGAGGCAGACGTGACAGGTGGCTGGTCCTCCTCAGGATCCAAGGCGGACATGACCTTCATTACCTGATCAATAGATAATGCTGGCAAGTCCCCTAATTATAGGTCTCTCAACATATCGTATCTCTCTTGGCTTCAAGTATTTATTGGTGGGATGACTAACAGGGCACCGGGTAGATTGACAGATCTCCCAGAATCTGAGAGCAGTGGAGGAGTATGCGGAGCTTTAAATTAAAATTTTATTTTCGACCCAGCCATGGTGACGCACGCCCGTAATCCCAGTACTTGGAAGGCTGAGGAAGGAGGATCACAGGTTTGAGGCCAGCCTCAGCTACTTAGTAAGGCCATCAGCAGCTTAGTGAGAACCTGTTTTAAAATAAAAAATACAAGCCGGGCGTGGTGGCGCGTGCTTGTAATCCCAGCATTTAGAGGCTGAGACAGGAGGATCGTGGTTCGTGGACAGCCTCAGCTACTTAGTGAGGATCTTTGCAACTCAGTGAGACCCTGTTTCCAAATAAAGAATAGAAAAAAAAAAAATAGGGCTGCCGTGTAGCGAGGCCGGTGCTGGGGCCATCGAGGCCGGGGTCGGAGCCTACAGTGCAACATCTACAGGGGAATGTCACAAAAAATAAAAATCAGATGCTTTCCCTAATATGCGAAAACTAGGGATAAATGGGTGATAGGAGGAACTCTAGTTAAAGAAGGGGCCCTATAGAGGAGCAATTAAGGTGACCTATCTGAAGGGATGGGAGTGGGGAAGATGGAAACTCTTTAAAGTACATGATGGCCGGGCGTGGAGACAGGAGGATTGCGCAGGTTCGAAGCCAGCCACGCTGGTTTAAGAGACTCTGTTTCCAAATAAAAATATAAAATAGGTCTGGGAGTGTAGCTCAGTGGTAGAAGGGCTTCCAGGAACCCCAGTTCCACCAAAAAATAATAAAATAAAAATAAATAAATAAATAAAGCACATGATGTACTTAAACATATCAAAGTTAATCAAGAAACCAAACATGGGAACGAGGGAGGGGGAGGGAATGGGATGGGGATCGAATAAAGGCTAATTGAGTGATGTGTGCGTGTATAGCCTCACAAGTCTTGTATTCCATTGAGATGTTTGACTACAATGCACCAATAAAATTATATTTAAAAAAATAGGGCTGGGGTGTAGTTCGGAGGTAGAATGTCCTGGGTTCCATCCCCAGTACTGCAAAAAAAAAAAAAAAAAAAAAAGGCAGGCGTGGTGGCACACGCTTGTAATCCCCGCGTTTGGGAGGCGGAGACTGGAGTATCACGCAGGTTCGAAGCCAGCCTCGCTGGCTTAAGAGACCCTGTTTCCAAATAAAATATAAAATAGGTCTGGGAGTGTAGCCCAGAGGTAGAAGGGCTTCCAGGAACCCCATTACCACCAAAATAAATAAATAAATAAATAAATAAATAAATAAATAATAAAATAAATAAAAATTACAAAGGGCTGGGGTGTAGCTTGGAGGTAGATGGGCGCGCCCCACAGCCATCTCCTATGTATGTTTTGTGTGTGTCCTCTCCTGCCTCAGTAGCACTTATCGTCTCTAGTGCTGGGAGCATTCAGTGAGTTCATACCAGGGAAGCCCTCTGGACTGTGGCTGACACAGAGGAAGTGCTTCAGAAGTGTGATCCCGTATCATTTTTATTACCATTCTCTTCCAAATACCTGAAACAACACGTGTCATGTAGTGATGGCAGCCCAGAAGGCGTGAGGAGTTGGCGTGTGGATGTTTCTGAGAAATGGAGACCTCAGCTGCGCGGTGGACGACGCAGAGCGGTCTCATCTCTACTTCACCATGAACCTGAGAAAACCCAGTGCCTAGAATCTATTCGCAAACAGTCTGCCCCAATCTGCAGGTTAAAAGAAGGATCCTAGCCAAGCACGCTTGTTAATCCCATACTTGGGAGGCTGAGACAGGAGGATCATGGTTCGTGGCCAGCCTCAGTTACTTAATGAGGCCCTCTGCAACTTAGTGAGACTCTATTTCAAATAAAGACTAAAAAGCCAGGCGTGGTGGTGCACACTTGTCTCCGCGCTTGGGAGGCGGAGACAGGAGGATCGTGCAGGTTCGAAGCCAGCCTCGCTGGCTTAAGAGACCCTGTTTCCAAATGAAAATATAAAAATAGGTCTGGGAGCGTAGCCCAGAGGTAGAAGGGCTTCCAGGAACCCCAGTACCACACACACACACACACACACACACACACACACACACACACACACACGGGTGCAAGTCCACATCTCCCTCCGTATTCCCATGGGGCCATAATCCAGGGTGGCTTTGAGTGTTGGCTTCTCCTGGTGCAACCTCAAATTGCCCAGTATTTATACTTCCTGCCTGGTCCCAGGAGGTGACAGAGTTCCTGAACCCAAAAGACTGAGGATGGGGTAGGGGGATGGGGATGGGGATGGGGGATGGGGGTAGGAGGATGGGGGTGGGGATGGGGGATGGGGATGGGGATGGGGGATGGGGGATGAGTAGAGAAAAAAGTGGAGACATCTATCTAGAAAGGTGTGGATATAAAGGGACCAGAAGGAAAGAAAGTCACAAACAAAACAGCAAAAATAGATGTCATCACCAACATAATTATCACCATCATCACCCTTCCTTTTAGAGAGTACTCATTTTGTACCAGGCTCCTCACTAATGTTAACTGATTTAATCTCTTCAACATCCAATGGGAGCTGGGTTTGGTGGCACATGCCTGTCATCCCAGTTTTTGAGAGGCTGAGAAATGATTACAGGTTTGAGACAGCCTCAGCAACTTAGTGAGACCCTATTTGTTTTGTTTTTGTTTTGTGTTTTTTGTGGTTTTTTTTTTTTTTTTGCGGTTCTGGGGATGGAACCCAGGGGCATTCGACCTCTGTGCTACACCCCCTGCCCTATTTTTTATTCTTTACTTTCGAACAGGGTCTCACTAAATTGCGGAGGGCCTCACTAAGTAGCTGAGGCTGTCCGCGAACCACGATCCTCCGGTCTCAGCCTCCCGAAGGCTGGGATTACAAGGGTGCGCCACCACGCCCGGCGTGAGACCCTATTTGAAAAAATAAAATAGGACTGGGAATGTAACTGGGAGGTAGAACAGCCCTGGGTTCAATCCTCAGTGACACAAATAAATAAAACAAAACATGGAAGCTGAGACAGAAGGATCTTAGGTTTGAAGCCAGCCCCAGCAATTTAGAGAGATTTTCAGCAACTCAGCGAGATCCTGTCTCAAAATAAAAAAATAAAAAGATCTGGGGGTGTAGCTTGTAGACAGAATGGCCTCTGGATTCAGTCCCAAGTCTGTCTGTCTATCTGTCTGACCACACAAGAACGAACACACACACACACACACACACACACACACACACACACACACGGTTAGGGGTGTAGCTCAGAGGTAGAGCGCCCCTGTGTTCAATCCTCAGTACCAAAAAAATGTCTCCTGCGGTAGGACCTATATCACCCAGCTCTAGTGATGAGAAGAAAGGCGCAGAGATGCTAAGGGCGGCGAACAGGGACAGGCAAAGCCCGGCACTGCGCTACACTGCCCCCTTGTGGGGACAGAGAGATACGGGCGAGAATTAAGGGCGGTGTGTCCCAGGGGACACTCTGCTCTAGTCTTGGGAACCCGCACCACGCTCCCATCTCGGTCCTCACCCTGGATCTCTGGGACGAAAGGGAGGGCTGCTGCGGGCCGCGGGCAAGGGCGAGCGTTTCCCGCCCCAACCTCCTCCTGCTCGGCGGACAGGCCGCGCAGAGTCAGGGAGGAGTGGCCAGCTGTGCACCCCACCGGAGCATCTCCAATTATGGCTACTGAAATGATGCCGGAATAAGTCGCAGAGGCCAGGGAATGAGTCTCAACATCTCTGCTTGTTTGAGGATCCTGGTGAGCCTGGCACGGGCATCTTCTGGAGCCAGCTCCTCCGTCTCTCTGCAGCTGTATCCTCACAAAATCAGCAGCAGAATCCACCACCGACAGACACCTAGAGATTATAGTTAGGTGCCTTTTTACTTGTACCTAGTCTCCTAAAATAAAATTGCAAGCTTATTAGTCTCCTAGGATAAAATTGTAAGAATATTAATGTTGGGACATTCTACCTCTGAGCTGCAGCCCTATTCTATTTTGTATTTCAAAACAGGGTCTTACTAAGTTGCTGAGCGTCCCACTAATTTGCTGAGGCTGGCTTCAAACCTTCCATTCTCCTGTCTCAGGCTCCCAAGTACTGGGATTACAGGCATAGGCCACAGATCCTTACTGCAAGCCCCCCCCCCTTTTTTTTTTAAGAATCCGGGCATGGTGGTGTATGCTTATAATCTCAGCATTTGGGAGGCTGAGACAGGAGGTTTGCAGTTCGTGGTCAGCCTCAGCTACTTAGTGAGGCCCTCTGCAATTTAGTGAGACCCTGTTTCAAAATAAAGAATAAAAATAGGGCAGGGGGTGTAGCTCGGACATTGAACGCTCCTGGGTTCCATCCCCAGACCTGCAAAAAAAAAAAAAAAAAAAAAAAAAGAAAAAGAAAAAGAAAAAGAAAAAGAAAAAGAAAAAGAAAAAGAAAAAAAAATTACCAGTAGGGCATGGCAGTGCAACACTTGTAATCCCAGTAATCTTAGTACTTAGAAGGATCCTGGGTTGGTGGACAGATTGAGAAACTTAGTGAAACCCTCAGCAACTGAGACTCTGTTTCAAAAATAAAAAATAAAATAGAATTTGGGATGTAGCTCAGAGGTAGAGCACCCCTCAGTTCAATTCCCAGCACCACAAACAAACAATAAACAAACAAACAAACATCACCAGTTCAGAAATATAAATCTCATTTTAAAAGTAAATAGCTTTGATTTTTGTTATAATAAAAATCCTCCCTGACTAGATTTGTTGGGTTGGTGGGGAGAGACTAAGAAAGCAAGTCAGTTTTTAGGGGGTGGGTGGGATTGAGGATTGAACCCAGGGGCACTCAACCAGTGGGCTACACCCTTAACCTCTTTTTATTTTTTTTTTATTTTATTTACACACACACACACACACACACACACACACACACATACACACACACCACATAATTGGTACTGGGGATGGAACCCAGGGGCATTCTACCTCTGAGCTACACCCCTAGCCCAGTTTATTTATTTATTTATTTATTTATTTATTTATTTATTTATTTATTATTTTTGGTGGTACTGGGGTTTCTGGAAACCCTTCTACCTCCGAGCTACACTCCCAGACCTATTTTATATTTTTATTTGGAAACAGGGTCTGTTAAGCCAGTGAGGCTGGCTTCGAATATGTACCATCCTCCTGTCTCCACCTCCCAAGCGCAGGGATTATTTTTATTTTTTATTCTTTATTTTTAAACAGGGTCTTACTGAGTTGCAAAGGGCCCCACTAAGTAGCTGAGGCTGGCTGCAAACCATGATCCTCCTGTCTCAGCCTCCCAAATGCAGGGATTACAAACGTGCGCCACCACGCCCGGCTTATTATTTATTTTGAAACAGGAGCCAGGCGTGGTGGCGCACGCTTGTAATCCCCGCGCTTAGGAGGCTGAGACAGGAGGATCGCACGGGTTCGAAGCCAGCCTCAGCTACTTAGTGAGGCTCTCAGCAACTTAGTGAGACCCTGTTTCCAAATAAAATATAAAATAGGTCTGGGAGTATAGCCCAGAGGTAGAAAGCCCCTGGGTTCCACCCCTAGTGCCACCCAATAAATAAATAAATATATATTTATTTTTATTTTTATTTTTATTTTTTTTTTTGGTGGTACTGGGGTTCCTGGAAGCCCTTCTACCTCCGGGCTACACTCCCAGACCTATTTTTACATTTTTATTTGGAAACAGGGTGTCCTAAGCCAGCGCGCGCGGCTGGCTTCGAACCTGCGTGATCCTCCTGTCTCCGCCTCCCAAGCGCGGGGATTACAAGCGTGCGCCACCACGCCCGGCAAAATAAAAATATTTTGAAACAGAATCTTACTGAGTTACAGAGGGCCTCACTACATGGCTGAGGCTGTCCTGGAACCTGTGATCCTCTTGTCTCAGCTTTCCAAGTACTAGGATTACAGGCCTGCACCAAGTTCAGCTCCTCATTCATTTTTCGAAACATAAAAAACTGCTAGGTGTAGTGGCGCACACCTGTAATCCCAATGACGTGGGAGGCGGAGGGGGAAGATCGGAAGTTGAGGGCCAGCCTGGGCACTTCAGGGAGACTGTTGGGGAGCTACCTAGCACTAGCAGGTGGTCCTACTGGATAAACTGGAAGTTTATCTCCAGAGCCTTTTCACTTTGACCCCTCTCCTGTGGGAAGGGTGAGAAGAATCAATGCAGGGTCGCTGGGGTAGGATGTGCAAACAGCAATCACCCCAAATGTAGTACTATACATTACATTAGTGTCCAGAGGGACTTGGCACCCGACACGTGCTAGGAAATTGATAACAGCACTGTGCTGAATAAAAACATCTCACCCGCCGGGCATGGCAGCGCACGCTTGTAATCCCGCGCTTGGGAGGCTGAGACAGGAGGATCGCGCAGGTTCGAAGCCAGCCTCAGCTACTTAGTGAGGCTCTCGGCAACTTAGTGAGACCCTGTTTCCAAATAAAATATAAAAAAATAGGGCTGGGAGTATAGCCCGGAGGTAGAACACCCCCATTACAATAACAACAAAATTTCACCCAAGTATCCTTTATGCCATAACAGTTACTGACATAAAAGGATGCTCTCAAGCTTAGGTAAGGATGACCGTGTGTGTGTGTGTGTGTGTGTGTGTGTGTGTGTGTGTGTGTATTACTGGGAATTGAACCCAGAGGCATTCTACCTCAGAATTATACCCCCAGACCGATTTTGTTTGTTATTTGAAACAGGGTTTCACTAGGTTGCTGAGGTTGTCCACGAACCTGCTATCCTCCTGTCTCAGCCTTTCAAGCGCGGGGATTACAAGCGTGCACCACCATGCCCAGCAATACAATATCGGGTGTTTAAATTTTCTTTTCATTTTCTTTTTAATTTTAATTTTATTTTAATTTTAATTTATTTTTTTTGACTCAGTTTATACCCGGGCTGAAAAACCTCAATGTATGTTCATAACAGTGGGAACTTTTTAAAATGTCTACATCCTTTCTTTTTTTTCTTTTTTTTTTTTGGGGGGGGGTGGTTCTGGGGATGGAATCCTTCTATATCTGGACTACACTCCTAGACCTACTTGATATTTTTATTTGGAAACAGGGTCTCTTAAGCCAGCGCGGCTGGCTTCAAACCTGCGCGATCCTCCTGTCTCCGCCTCCCAAGTGCAGGGATTACAAGCGTGTGCTACCATGCCCGGCTGTCTACATCCTTTCTAATGAACTGTTGGAAGGCTTAAAAAAAATCTGACACATGGAACATCCCATGTTTCCTTCCAAACCGGGAAACGGAGTGCAGCAGACCCAGTCTCTGGAGCAGTGACCTCTTGCTTGGGCAGCTTCGTTACAGGGGCACTAAAATGAGACAGCACCCCAAAACCCCATTTCAAAACCCAAAATAACTAAGGGTGTATCTCAGAGGAAGAATGCCCCTGGGTTCAGTCCCCAGTACCATAAAATAAAATAAAAACGAAAAGGAGTGGGGATATAGCTCAGTGGTAGACTGTCCCTAAATTCAACCTCTGGTACTGGGAAATAAAAGGGCGTCAGTTTCTTGGGTCATCCTCCAGGTTATCACGGCACAGAAAAAAGCAACCGCAGAGATGTGTTCTCAGGTTTTTCCTGCCTTTGGCCACGAGGCAGGCTCTGGGAAAAACAAGGCGTCTCCTGGTGCCCAAGAGACGTGGTAGATCCTCCTTCCTGACAGAGAGGCGTGGAAGACCTGCAAAGCCTGGTTAGTCTCACGGTTTGTGAAACACTGTTTAGATAATTACACAAGTGATCAAAAACAATGACTGGTGTGAAAATAACAGGTGATTCATAATTATCTCAGTGTCTCTAAAGCTCTCTTCTGGGAATTTTTTTTTTTTTTTTGTACTGGGGATGGAACCCAGGAGCATTCTTCCTCTGAGATACACCCCTTTTTTAAATTTTGAAACAGAATCTCACTAAGTTGCCGAGGCTGGCCTTGAACCTGTGATCCTCCTGTCTCAGCCTCTCAATGAGTACTGGAAGCACAGGCAGGCGCCACTGCGTGGCTTGCTGGGAACTTTTAATGATTCGGTAAAGGCTTTTTTCCTTCCTGTAGGGGCCTTGTAACTGACTTTTCAATGGTTAGAGCTGGCCAGAAAGTGGACGCTAAAAACAGCACAAGATAGGATGAGATGTTTGTAGACACACGGAGGGAGGCCGTAACGGGTCCACTCAACACCAAAACAAAACGAAATTCCAGATGCGTCAGATACAGTTTTCTTTTATTTTGAAATAACTCAAGACCTGGAGAAATTACAAAAGAGTCCAGAGTGTTACCAAGTGCCCTTCACCCAGTTTCCCCCGTGATAACATCTTTCATAATGATAGTTCACTGTCAGAACTAGGAAAATGATGTCAGTCGGTACAGTGCCGTTCACTCCCCTGCGACCTCACTGGGATTACATCATTTTTACACGCCTCTCCGCCCCTGCCTCTTTCTGTTTTTCTGTCTCTCTGGTGTATAGTTCTCTAGGTTCAAGGGGTCACCTCTACAACCGGGGCACAGAACTGCCTCACTATCAAAAAGTGCTGGGCGCGGTGCTGCGCGCCTCTAATCCCAGTGCTTGAGAGGCTGAGACCGGGAGAATTGCAGGTGCTAGGCCAGCCCAAGTAATTTAGCGAGATTTTAGCAACCTAATGAGACCCTGTTTCAAAACAAAAAATAAAAAGGGCTGGGGATGTAGCTTGGAGGTAAAATACTCCAGGGTTCAATCCCCAGTAACACCCCTCCACACACACATATACACACACAATTTTTTTGTGTGTGTGTGTGGTGGTACTGGAGGTGGAACTCAGAGGCTTTTCTACCTCCGGGCTGTACTCACAGACCTATTTTTATACTTTATTTGGAAACAAGGTCTCACTAAGTTGCTGAGAGCCTCACTCAGTAGCTGAGGCTGGCTTGGAACCCATGAGATCCTCCTGTCTCAGCCTCCCAAGCGCAGGGATTACAAGCATGTGCCACCACGCCCGGCTCATACACACAATTTAAGCCGCTTGTGATGGTGCACCCGTCATCCGGTACTTGAGAGGCCGAGACAGGAGGATAGCAGGTTCCATGCCCGCCTGAGCAACTTAGCGAAGTCCTTAGCAACATAGTGAAAACTTGTTTCAAAAATAAAGAATGGGAGCCAGGCGTGGTGGCCCACGCTTGTAATCCCAGCACTTGGGAGGCTGAGACAGGAGGATCATGTAGGTTTGAAGTCAGCCTCAGTTACTTAGTGAGGCTCTCAGCAACTTAGTGAGACCCTGTTTCAAAATAAAAAGAATAAAAAATAGGGCTGGGGGCATCCCTTGGAGGTCGAATGCCCCTGGGTCCATCTCTAGTACTGCAAAATAAATAAATAAATAAATAAATAAATAAATAAATAAATAAATAAATAATGGGGGTGTAGGTGGGACAAATGCCCCTGTGTTTCACTCCCAGTACCAAAAAATAAATTTGTATTTGCGACTCTCGACTTTTCCTCCCACAATCTTTTGCGCTGTTCCTTTCCAACTTGGGTTGAGTGGAATGGCTTCTGCAAAGAAGGGCAGCAAGGAGACAGGCCATTCGATGAGGCGGTGACCCAAGAATGCATCCTCAGTGTTCACAGGTGTATGCATGGAAGGGGCTTCCTGCACCAGTAGAGCGCTCCAAGAGGTCCAGACCTTGGCCATGAGGGAGATGGGGGACTCTGGATGTGTGTCTTGATACCAGGCTCTACAAAGCTGTGTGGGACAAAGGAATAAGGAACATTTCAGACTGTGTGTGATCGTTCAGAAAACATAATGCGAATGAAAATTCACCAAGCTATACCGTGATCACTTCTGTCCCTGTTAGTTACCGCATTCAAAAAATTTACAATGTGGATGAGAAATAACCACTGATAGTCAAAGTTATAAAAACTGCCAATAAATAAATACATTTTAAAAAGGACCTGGTGTGGTGGCACACCCTTGTAATCCCAGTACTTGGGAGGCCGACACAGGAGGCTCACAGGCTCAAGGCCAGCCTCGGGTACTTAGGCCCTCCACAACTTAGTGAGACCCTGTTTCAAAATTAAGAATACAAAATAGGGCTGGTCGCAGGTTTGAGGCCAGCCTTGGCTACTTAGTGAGGCTCTCTGCAACTTAATGAGACCCTGTTTCAAAATTAAGAATAAAAAATAGGGCTAGAAGTATAGCTCAGAGGTAGATGCCCTGAGTTTGATCCCCAGTTACACACACACACACACACACACACACACACACACACACGGAAAAAAAAATTAAAAAGGAACCCCTGCTGCTTCAGTTGTTTACAAAGTTTGTGCGACGTCACTTTGTCAATTGCATAAGTTATAAAACAATGACTAAGTGTGAGCACTAGCACCAACGCCCTTAATTGTTATCAGTGGAGATAAACGATTGCTCTAATGCTTCCTTGGCTTATTTCTTAAGGTTCATTGTTTTTTAAATGCTACCAAAACTCAGGACACGCTCCTAATGTGAAGATAACTCCACTCATCTACTGCCCCAGAGGAGTGTTTTGCTACAGTGTTTTTTTCTTTTTTCTTTTTCTTTTCTTTTCTTTTTTTTCTTTTTTTCTTTTTTTCTTTTTTTCTTTTTTTTGGTGGTACTGGGGGTAGAACCCTGAGGCTTTCTACCTCCAGGCTATACTCCCAGACCTTTTTTAAAAATTTTATTTGGAAACAGGGTCTCACTAAGTTGCTGAGAGCCTCACTAAGTAGCCGAGGCTGGCTTCAAACCTGTGCGATCCTCCTGTCTCAGCCTCCCAAGCGTGGGGATTACAAGTGTGTGTCACCACACCCAGCTTACAGTGTTTTTTCCAACAATAATTCTTCTTCTTCTTCTTCTTCTTCTTCTTCTTCTTCTTCTTCTTCTTCTTCTTCTTCTTCTTCTTCTTCTCCTTCTCCTTCTCCTTCTTCTTCTTCTTCTTCTTCCTCTTCTTCTTCCTCCTCCTCTTCCTCTTCTCCTCCTCCTCCTTCTTCTCCTTCTTCTTGTCTGGGGATGAAAGCCAGGGGCATTCAACCTCCGAGCTACACCCCCTGCCCTGTTTTTTATTCTTTATTTGGAAACAGGGTCTCACTAAGTTGCTGAGAGCCTCACTAAGTAGCTGAGGCTGGCTGCAAACCTGTGATTCTGCTGTCTCATCCTCCCAAGTACTGGGATTACAGGCGTGTGCCAGCATGCCCAGTTCAGGGATAGGTTTTCCCCCTCATTCTTTAACCTCTGTGCTCCTCAGCACAACCAAATTTGATGAGGAGATGTTCTTCATAGAAAAGTTCCAGATTCTAAACACAGAAGACAGAGTTTTAAAAATCACCTTTTAGCCGGGCGTGGTGGCGCACACTTGTAATCCCCGCGCTTGGGAGGCAGAGACAGGAGGATCGCGCAGGTTCGAAGCTAGCCCTGCGCGCTGGCTTAAGAGACCCTGTTTCCAAATAAAAATGCAAAAATAGGTCTGGGAGTGTAGCCCGGAGGTAGAAGGGCTTCCAGGAACCCCAGTACCACCAAAAATAAAAATAAAAAAATAAAATAAAATAAAATAAAAATCACCTTTTAGACACTTGTAATAAAATTCTAGACCTAGACGATGATTATCATTAGCTGCTAACATCAGGAGATAGTAAGCAGATGGGCAACTTTATAATAGAAGGACCAAGCAGAAAACATGCAGATCAGCCAGGCGTGGTGGCGTGCGCTTGCAGTCCCGGTACTTGGGAGGCTGAGACAGAAGGATCGCGGGTTCGAAGCCAGCCTGAGCGACTTAGGCTCTCAGCAACCTACTGAGACCATTTCTAAATAAGAAATAAAATGGAGCTGGGGGTGTAGCTCAGCGGTAGAACCCCTCTGGGTTCAATCCCTAGTACAAGAGAGAGAGGGAGAGGGAGGTGAGAATACTTAAATCTTCACACTACAAAGCCAACTCGGCACTGTGTCTCCTGATGGATTAACAGTAAAGACGCAGCATTGCCTTTGAGCATTTTGCCTCCAGCTCAAACCTGAGCTGGACCAGACCTCTTGCTCCAACTGCCAGGGCATGGAGGAACAGGGAATCCGGAGGATCTGTGACGTTGACAGTACCTTAGAAGGCACACCTGTTTTCTTCAACAACCAATATATTGTAACATTAAAATAAAAAGAGCCAGGTGTGGTGGCGCACCTGTAATTCCAGTACTTGGAGGCTGAGACAGGAGGATCGCAGGTTGGAGACCGGTGTCAGCAACTTAGTGAGACCCTGTTTCACAATTAAAAATAGAAAGGGGCTGGGGGGGAGCCGGGCGTGGTGGCGCACGCTTGTAATCCCAGCATTCGGGAGACTGAGACTGGAAGGTCACGGTTCGCGGACAGCCTCAGCTACTTAGTGAGGCCCTCTGCAACTCAGTGAGACTCTGTTTCAAAATAAAGAATAAAAATAAAATAGCACAGGGGGTATAGGTTGGAGGTTGAATGCCCCTGGGTTGCATCTCCAGACCTGCAAAAAAAGGGGGGGGGGGCTGGGGGTGTAATCTCAGAGATAGAATGTCCCCAGATCAATTCCCAGTACCTCCCCAAAGTTTATTTTTAATGTGAAACACAGAAAAGTGCTGGAAATAGATTGGGGTCCTCATGGCACTTCACTTGGTGGGGCTCCAGGAGATTTTGCCTCCTCCCAGCCACCTGCTGGGGTCCAGGTAAGACAGTCTGAAGCTGGGCAGAGTGAAATGCCCCTATAATCCCAGTGCTTGGCAGGCTGAGACAGGAGGATCGCAGGGTCACCAGTGGCCAGCCTTTGCGACTTAGCAAGACCCTGTTTCAAAAAAAAAAAAATATATAGCCGGGTGTGGTGGCGCACGCTTGTAATCCCCGCGCTTGGGAGGTGGAGACAGGAGAATTGCACAGGTTCGAAGCCAGCTTTACTGGCTTAAGAGACCCTGTTCCCAAATTTAAAAAAAATATATATATATATATATATATATATATATATATATATATATATATATATATATATTAGGTCTGGGAGTGTAGCCTGGAGGTAGAAGGGTTTCTAGGAACCCCAGTACCACCAAAATAATAATAACAATAATAATAAAATTAAAAAATTAAAATAAATAAAATGGGTTGGGGGTATATCTTGGAGGTAGGATGCCCCTGAGTTCAATCCTCAATATTAAAACAAAACAAGCCGGGCATGGTGGCGCATGTTTGTAATCCCCGTGCTTGGGAGGCGGAGGCAGGAGGATCACGCAGGTTCGAAGCCAGCCGCGCTGGCTTAAGAGACCCTGTTTCCAAAAATAAAATAGGTCTGGGAGTGTAGCCCGGAGGTAGAAGGGCTTCCAGGAACTCCAGTACCACACACAAAATAAATAAATAAATAAATAAATAAATAAATAAATAAATAAATAAATAAAACAAAACTCAAGAAGGCTGCCGATGTGGGCTGCCTATCTACAGGGTGGGATCCAGGTCTTGCTGCTCCCCTTTCTTTGGCCCTGACTCCTCATCACGCACAACAGTCTCACTCTGGGTCCCGCGTCTGTGTCTTATCCTTCCAGACTCACTCTGACCTTCAGTTGAAGACACGTTTGGGCCAAGATCATGGGCCCTAAGTGCTATTTCTTGGCCTAGTCCCATGGGCATCCAGTGATGGCCGCCCTCTTCCCTTTCTTCCTGACTTTTTTTTTCCTTTTCAGGTCTGGGGAACCCAGGGGCATTTGACCTCCGAGCTACACCCCCTGCCCTATTTTTTATTCTTTATTTTGAAACAGGGTCTCATTAAGTTGCAGGCAGCCTCACTAAGTAGCTGAGGCTGTCCGCAAACCATGATCCTCCGGACTTAGGCTCCCGAATGCTGGGATTACAAGCGCGTGCCACCACGCCCAGCTTCTTCTTGACTTAGATGAGGCTCAGACTCCCAGGCCCTTCCCACGACTCCCAGAAGTGTCCCATCCTCCCCACCCCAGCAGGATCCTGCCTGTTCAGCCCCATCCACTATGCCTATCAGCATCCCACATTCTCAACTGGGTTTGGTTCAAGGGGGAGAGGGGAGAGAGGAGACACAGACAGACAGACAGACACATGAGGATGTAAATACAGACCCAGGAGCAGGGTAAAAGATGAGAAACTGTCTAGGAGAGCCAGAGAGACCTACAGAGAGAGGCAGATGAAGGAAGGAGTAACTTGGAGGGACAGAGGACTGTCAAGCTTTGGCCCCTGACTCTGACCCCAGTTGTCCCGCCATCGCGCAGATGAAACAGAAACTGAGCTGCTAGCTGCTGAGGCTGGGGGATGGGTGCGTGTGGGCTTGCTGTGTGACTCTCTCTACCGTCTTCTGCATTGCGTCCCTGAGAAAAGGGCTCAACTTCTGTACTTGAGTTTTCTCGACTTCAGGGAAGATGGCGACCGAGAAAAGCAACATTTACGAGTCCTGCTAAAACTCGATCTCTATTGCTACAAAATAAGTGCTTTTCATAGCCAGAAAACACTAGCAACAGGTAAATAAAAAATGTAAACACAAGGGATGGAGAAAAAAAGACTAGAAGAACAACCAGAGACCGGAAAAGAAATCAAGCCCGCAATGCGGTGGCGGAGCCGCACCGGCACCATCTTCCCTCACAGCACCAGGCTCCACCGTCCGCGTAATGGGCTTGGTAGCAGTACCTGATTCTAAGGTATTTGTTGGGATTAAATCAAACGCTTTGTTTGGCAGAGTGTGAACGCTTAGCGAAAGTGAGTATTCTCATGCCAGGTGTGGTGGCGCACACCTGAGGTCCCAGTCCTTGGGAGGCTGAGACAGGAGGATCACAGACAGAGGACTGTGCGATTCTCAGCAACCTAATGAGACCCCATTTCAAAGGGAAAAATTAAAAGGCCTGGGGGTGCAGCTCAGAGGGAGAGCACCCTGGGTTCAATCCCCAGTTCTCTCTCTTACACACACACACATACACACACACACCCCACATGTGAGTGTTCTCTGTTTTACATAATTTATTTTGCAAATGATAACAATGACATCAATAGTAATAGCAATAGCCGATATTTATTTATTTATTATTATTATTATTTTTTTTTGTGGTACTGGGGTTCCTGGAAGCCCTTCTACCTCTGGGCTACACTCCCAGACGCCTATTTTGTATTTTTATTTGGAAACAGGGTCTCTTAAGCCAGCACACGCGCCTGGCTTCGAAACTGCGAGATCCTCCTGTCTCTGCCTCCCAAGCGCGGGGATTACAAGCGTGCGCCACCACGCCCGGCAATAGCCGATATTTATATAGCACCTGCTATATTCCGGGCTCTGTTGCAGGTGGTTTGTGTGTATTTTCCAGGGTGTGTCTCTGATCAATCAATAACTCCTGGGAGGTGCAAACCAAGCTGAGAACAGAAGGCAGAAACATCAATGGATGTGGTGAACGGGTAGTTAGGAAAAGAAAACCTCAGGTCATTCCTATGATGGGATATAGTGGGAACTTGAAACAATCTCTAGATGACTGCTAATGCCTATCGCAATACAAATGCCATATGAATAGTTGATACAGCCGGGCGTGGTGGCACACTCCTATCCCAGTTCTTGGGAGAGTGAGATAGGAGGATCATAGGTTCAAGGATAGCCTCGGCAACTTACTGAGGTTCTCAGCAACTTAGTGAGATTCGGTTTAAGATTAGAAAGGGCTGGGGTGCTGCTCAGAGGTATAATGCTCCTGGGTTCAATTCCCAGTAGAAAAGAAAAAGAGAAAATAAAACTGGATATGGTGGCACATGCCTTTAATTCCAGTACTTGGGAGGCTCAGACAGGAGGATCACAAGTTCATGGTCAGCCTCAGCAATTTAGTAAGGCCCTCAGCAACTTAGTGAGATTTCTTTCTTTTGGTACTGGGGATTGAACCCAGAGGCATTCTACCCCCAAGCTAAACCACCAACCCTTTTTCATTTTTATTTTGAAACAAGATCTCACTGAACCGCTGAGGCTGGCCTTGAACTTGTGTCCTTCTGTCTCAGCCTCTCAAGTATTGGGATTACAGGTGTGTTCCACCAAGCCTGGCTTCAAACTTTATTATGTTTTACTATAAAATCTACACACGTTGGGTATGATGGCACATGCTTATTATCCCAGCATTTGGGAGGCCGAGACAGGAGAATCGCAGTTCAAAGTCAGCTCCAGCTACTACTTAGTGAGGTCCTTTGCAATTCAGTGAGACCCTGTTTCAAAATAAAGAATAAGCTGGGCGTGGTGGTGCACGCTTGTAATCCCAGCATTCAGTAGGCTGAGACCGGAGGATCACGGTTCGTGGACAGCCTCAGCTACTTAGTGAGGTCCTCTGCAACTTAGTGAGGCCCTCCGCAATTTAATAAGACCCAGTTTCAAAATAAAGAATAAAAATAGGGCAGGGGGTGTAGCTCAGAGGTCGAATGCCCCTGGGTTCCATCCCCAGATCCCCCCCCAAAAAAAAAATCAAAATAAAGAATGAAAAATAGGGCTGGGGGTGTAGCTTGGAGGTATAATGCCTCTGGGTTCCATCTCCGGTACCGCAAAAATAAAATAAATAAATAAATAAATAAATAAATAAATAAATAAATAAATAAATAAAATCTACACACAATGAAATGCACTAAAGTTATACTGCATTTTTTCAGTGAGTTTTGAGAAATGCCCGCACCTGTGTAACCCATTCCCTGCCCGGAAGTACATTCACCAAGGCCCTCCATCCAGCCCCAGGGAACCCTGTCCTACCCTGAGACCAGCCGCGTGTGGATTTCTTTCTACCAGGTGAGTTCCTGTTCTGGAGCTTCATATAAATGGGGATATAAGTCCCGACTCTGGGCCTAAGGCATCTTCCATCTTCGCCTCCAGATGGCGCTAGAGAGCAACGGTGGATTTCTATACCTGGCTTAAAACCCTTCTTCCTGGGGTGCAGACTTGGAACTTGGACCCGAATCACCAGGCGATCTTGTGAAAACTAGCTCTGGCTCTGTTGGCCTGAAGCGTGTCTTAGAGTTGCCCTTTCTAATTGTTAAGGCAGATACTTTGATGGACTTGGAGCTTTTTTACGCGTGTGTGTGTGTGTGTGTGTGTGTGTGTGTGTGTGTAGGGGGTACTGAGACTAGAATCCAGGGGCGTTCTACCTGTGAGCTCTACCCCCGCCCTATTTTATTGTTTATTTTGAAACAGGGTCTCACTGAGTTGCAGGAGGCCTCACTAAGTAGCTGAGGCTGGCCATGAACCTGCGAGCCTCCTGTCTCAGCCTCCCAAATGCTGGGATTACACGCATGCACCACCACGCCCAGCAGTTAATTCTATCTATCTGTAGTTTTTAGCCAGTCTGGTGGATGTGTAGCGGTATCTGATTGTGGTTTTAACTTGCTTTTTGCTCATGGTGAAGGAAGTTGTGCTTGTTTTGGAAGGGTGCACTGAGGATTGAGCCCAGGGGCTTTCTACCTCTGCTCTACACTTCCTGCCCTATTTTATTTTTTTAATTTTTTTTCCTTTTTTTTTTTTTTTTTTTTTGGTGGTACTGGGGTTCCTGGAAGCCTTTCTACCTCCGGCTACACTCCCACGTGCTACACTCCCAGGCCTATTTTATACTTTTTTTTATGTGGAAACAGGGTCTCTTAAGACAGCACAGCTGGCTTTGAACCTGCGCCATCCTTCTGTCTCCACCTCCCAAGTGCGGGGATTACAAGCCTGCGCCACCACGCCCGGCCCTATTTTATTTTATTTTATTTTTTGTATATGTACTTTATTTACTTATTTTTTTGTGGTACTTGACATTGAACCCAGGCACATTCTACCTTTGAACTACACCCCTGCATTAATTAATTAATTATTTGTCCTGGGGATTGAAACTAGGGACTTTCTACTTCTGAGCTACACCCCCAACCTTCTTTGACTTTTTTTTTTTTTTTTTTACTTTTTTTGTGCTATTGGGGCTAAACTCCCAGAGACATTTGATATTTTATTTGGAAACAGCGTCTCACTAAGTTGCTGAGAGCCTCACTAAGTAGCTGAGGCTGGCTTCGAACCTGTGCGATCCTCCTGTCTCAGCCTCCCAAGTACTAAGATTACAAGTGTGACACTACGCTGGGCTCTTTTACTATTTATTTAATTTTGTGGTGCTAGGGATTGAACCCAGGAACTTTCTACATTCAAGCTACATCCCCAGCCCTATTTCACTTCATTTTGAAACAGTTTCTAAATTGCTGAGGGACTCACTAAAATTGCTGAGGCTGGCTTTGAACCTGTGATCCTCCTGTCTCAGCCTCCCGAGTACTAGGATTACAGGCGTGTGCTCGGCCGAAGCTGACTACCTTTTTATGCGCTTATGGGCTGTTTGTCTTCTGTTGTAAAGTAGACCTGGGTTTAATTCTTTCTCTGGGGTGCTTTGAAGCCGCACACAAGGTTTACCTTTCCTCTGCCCAGGCCGGATCCCAGAGGAGAGGAGGTAAACAGAGGCACGGGTTGCCTCTATTGTAGTTTTAGGGCTAAAGGCTTCAGTTGACTCTAAGGCTTTTACTATAGGTTAATCATTAGAATGAAGGGCAAAGACAGAGAGGAACTCTGCATTGTAATCGCTGCAGCCCCCTCCCTGCCTGCACAGCACTCAGGCCCTGACTATATCTTACATTTTGGAAATTAATATCAAAGCAATTTTCCAATACCGGCACATTAATACATTTTGACGCCTCTTCCCAATACTGTTTCCATCTCCAATACGTCTAAGGTACTTAGGACCTCGACCTATACTCTGGAGCCTGGGTGGGGGGCGCAATTTAACCCCTAACATCATGGATTCAGTAGCCAGGCCAAACCATTCTGAGAGCGGTGACGGCGTTTTTTCAGCGCCAACTCGGGGGCAGGCCGTGGTCTGGGCAGCACGGGAGAGGAGCTTGCCCCTTTCACGGCTCAGAGAAACCAAGTTCTCCAGAGTCAGACAGCTGGGAACCGGAGGCACCTGGGCTTGGGGATTCCAAATTCCGGGTCTCGCCCACGGCTTTCCCAGGTCCTCGCTCAGTTCCACGACGCGCCGCCAGGTGGCGCTAGAGAGCCAGAGTGGGTTTCACTACCCGGCCATTAGAAGGACTTCTTCCTGGGGTGCTGAGCCGCAGCGCGTCTGAGACTTGCTCACCAATGGCCAGGGAATTTTGTGGAAAATGCAGCTCCAGTTCGATTGGCCTGCAGTGCATTTGTAACACGCTCCCAGGGTGTGCTGATTACGCGTTAAGTAGCCCTCTGCACAGACAGAGTTGTAGGAGCCCCAGGTAAGTAACTGGTATTTACAATCACAGAATCAGTCTCTTTTTTGGGATTGAACCCAGGGGCATTCTACCTCTGAGCTACACCACCCCCAGCCTGCATGCATATTTATTTATTTATTTATTATTTATTTATTTATTGGCACTGGGGGTGGAGCCCAGAGGCATTCTACCTCTGGGCTCCAACCCCAGCCCTATTTTATTATTTTTTGAAACAGGGTCTCACTGGGTTGATGAGAGTCTCACTACTTGCTGAGGCTGTCCTCGAACCTCTGATCCTCAGCTTCCCAAGTACTGGGATTACTGGCGTGACCACACCCATCTTATTTATTTATTTATTTATTTATTTATTTATTTATTTATTTATTTATTTATTTTGAAGCTCAGTTGCTGAGGCTGGCCTCCAACCTGCGATCCCGTCAGCCTCTCAAGTTGTGCGCTGACCTCTGATAGGAACCTTGTCTGTTGCACAAGCCCCATTTTTACTATGAGGCAGACACTAACCATGGAAAACTCAGCCTAGGGCTCCAGGGAAGAGGGGTGAGGGCTCTGGGAGCTGACCACAGGACCAGGGTGGCAGGGGACACTTCAGACTCTGAAGGCAGAGGAAGAGTCAGATAAAAGATCTGCAGAGAATCCCACAACCTGCCTAGCCTCCTTTAATTTAATCACAGGAAACTTCCCTCTCTCCCTTCCTTCCTCACCCTCCTTCTCTCCTTCCTTCTCTCTCTCTCTCTCTCTCTCTCTCTCTCCCTCTCCCCCCCCCTCTTTTTCTCTCTCTTACTATAGATTAAACTCAGATGCATTCTACCTCTGAGCTATACCCCCAGCCTGATTTTATTTTTTGTAATCCCAGTACTTGGGAGGCTGAGACAGGAGGATGTCCTCTTTGAGGACAGCCTCTGCTACTTAGTGAGGCCCTCTGCAACTTAGTACGACCTTGTTTCAAAATAAAGAACAAAAAATAGGGCTGGGGTATAGCTCGGGAGTAGAATGCTGCTCGGTTTCATCTCCAGTACCCCCCCTCCCCCTTCAAAAGAAACAAGGTTTTGAAAAATGGTGGATGCTGGCCTCGAACCTGCAATCATCCTACCTTCAGCTTCTCAAGTACTGGGATTACAGGCATGCACCACCTTGTCCAGCTCCTCTCTCTTTAAATGAGTCTCTGAATATCTCCCCCCCCCCCCAGTCTTTCTCTTTAAATATCTCTGTCTGGACAAAATGGTGCATGCCCGTAACCCTAGTATTTGGGAGGCTGAGGTAGGAGGATTGGGAGTTTGAAGCCAGCCTCGGCAATTTAGCAAGACCCTCGGCAACTTAGTGAGGCCCTATTTCTTTTTTCTTTTTTTTCTTTTTTTGGCCCTATTTCAAAGTAAAATAAAACAGGGCTGGGGATGTATCTCGGACATAGAATGCTCCTGTATTCAATTTTCAGTACAAAAAATAAAAATAAAATTAAAATAAATCCTTCTTAGGCTATCTGCCCTCAGTAGCTAGCATCTCTTCCTTCTTTAATTCCCCCAGAATCTGTCTCTACTTCACTTTAAATCTCAGTCTGTCCTTAAATCACTTATTTTATTATTATTATATTTATTTATTTATTCACTTATTTATTTATTGCAGGTCTGGGGATGGAACCCAGGGGCATTTGACCTCCGAGCTACACCCCCTGCCCTATTTTTTATTCTTTATTTTGAAACAGGGTCTCACTGAGTTGCAGAGGGTCTCGCTAAGTAGCTGAGGCTGTCCGCGAACTCGATCCTCCTGTCTCAGCCTCCCGAATGCTGGGCTTACACACGTGCGCCACCGCGCCCGGCTATTACTTTTTATTTTGAAATAGGGTTTTGCTAAGTTGCGGAGATTGGCTTTGAACCTGCAGTCTTTCTGTTTCGGTCACCCAAGTACTGGGATTTCACACTAGACTGTCCTTCAATCAATCAATCAATCAATCAAAATCAACCAATCAAAATCAATTTCTCTTTCTCGTTGTTGTTGTTGAAGAGCTGTTGTTGTTGTTCCTGTTCCTCCTCCTCCTCCTCCTCCTCCTCCTCCTCCTCCTCCTCCTCCTCCTCCTCCTCCTCCTCCTCCTCCTCCTCCTCTTCTTCTTCTTCTTCTTCTTCTTCTTCTTCTTCTTCTTCTTCTTCTTTCTCTGTCTCTCTCTCTCCCCCCCCCTCTCTCTTTCTCTCTTTCTCTCTCTCTCTCTGTTCAAATCCAGGGACATTCTACCTCCAATCTCCATCCCAGCCCTTGTAACATTTTTTAATTTTGAAACAGGGTCTCCCTAAGTTGCTAGAGTCTCGCTAAATTGCCAAGACTGGCCTGGAACCTCTGATCCTCCTATTTCAGCCTCTACAGCACTGGGATTACAGGCCTGCACCACTGCGCCTGGCTAACCTCTCTGCCTCCGGGGCGCTCAGAGCCTCTCTCGGGGTGCCATCCCACAGCTCTCTAGCGCTGGCCGTGTCTCTGCGTCTGCCTGTGTGGGCCTGAGCGAGTGGTGCGGTTCTGGGCACGGACTCATGAGTCCAACTCCCTCCATTCAAGTCGAGGCTCTGCCAAGTGCCAGTTGCAGAGAGAGCGAGCAGAATTCACCCAGCCGCCCCGCCCCTGGGCCACCTGACTCCGAGAGCCTCCCTCCTGGGGTGGCTGTCAGGACAGGGAGAGAGGAGGCAGCCATGAATGCGCAGGGTGTCTGGCACTTGCTAAACAGCAGCTGTCATCATCCCCATCATCATCAAGATTATTACTAATAAAAGGGAACCCACAGCCAACCTCTCTGTAGCCAACAATTAGATGTTTATCTGGTGTGTGGAATGCATGGGGAGGATCCTCCCATCCATAAAATTGGGGCCACTCCCTGACCTGGGTTTCCAGCCAGGATCAACCACCCCAGGAGCCCCGGCACCAGGTGTAGGATGCGCTGGCTTTGGGAGCCGCACCCGCGGGACGCGCTGCTGCCCTCACTCGCAGACTCTCGAAGGTCCTCAGCCAATTCCGGGCACTTTGGAGGGAGATGCGATCAACCAAGAATCGGCCGCAGTCGAGTTAGGTGAAGTGTTTACGTAACAAGTCAGGGACAGAAAGGAGCCCCAGGGGTGGCCACAGAAACCACAAAGTGCACACAGTATCCCCAGGCCCACACAGGCGGCTCAGCCCAGGAAAACAGCCATGCAAGGTATGGTCTGACAACTCCACCAGCTCACCTCTCACCCCTTTTAGGCCTTAGTCAAGAGATCCAGTATCCAAGTCAGGCACGGTGGCGCTCACCTGGAATCCTAGTACCTGGGAGACCGAGGGGGAGGATCGCAGATTCAAGGCCAGCCTCAGCAACTTAGTGAGAACCTGTTTCAAAATAAAAAAATAAAATAGGGTTGGAGGTGTAGCTCAGAGGTAGAACCCCCAGAGTCCGATCTCCAGTAACAAACAAACAAACAAGCAGAAGAGATGGAGTATCAGATACAGCATCGCCATCCCTGTTTTTTTTGTTGTTGTTGTTTTGTTTTTTTGGTGGTACTGGGGTGGAACCCAGAGGCTTTCTACCTCCAGGCCATACTCCCAGACCTTTTTTATATTTTATTTGGAAACAGGGTCTCACTAGGTTGCTGAGAGCCTCACTAAGTAGCTGAGGCTGGCTTCGAACCCGTGCGATCCTCCTGTCTCAGCCTCCCAAGCGCGGGGATTACAAGCGTGCGCCACCACGCCCGGCTGCCATCCCTGGTTTGTAGAGAATCCCTCCTTTGTCTTCCTTCTCTCCCTCTCTCCTTCCTCTCACCCTTTCCCAGGCTTTCAAATATGCATTGTGGTTCTTGCATGTGTAATTTTAATTTATGTAATTGGTGTTGAGTGATAGATCCCATTCAAAGTCTCTTTTCTGCTAGCACAGTATTCTTTTCCCTTCCTTCCTTCCTTCCTTCCTTCCTTCCTTCCTTTCTTTCTTTCTTTCTTTCTTTCTTTCTTTCTTTCTTTCTTTTTTCTTTCTTTCCTTCTTTCTCTCGTATACTAAGGATTGAGCCCAGGGGCATAGAGGCATTCAACCTCTGAGCTATACCCCTAGCCCTTTCTATTTCTACTTATTTGTTTGTTTGTTTATTTATTTAGATACTAGGGATTAATCCCAGGGTCATTTTCCCTCCAAGCTACACCCCCAACCCTCTTTTTTATTCTTTATTTTGAAACAGGGTTTCACTGAGTTGCGGAGAGCCTAAGTAGCCGAGGCTGGCTGCGAACCTGGGATTCTCCTGTCTCCACCTCCCGAGTACTGGGATTACAAGCTTGCGCCACCGCGCCCGGCTACTCTGTTCTTTTATATTTTGAAATGGTTTTGAAATGGGTTTCACTAAGTTACTGGGTGCTAGCCTCAAACCTGCTATCCTCCTGTCTCCGCCTCCCTGAAAACTGGAATTATGGTTTATCACTGTTTTTTGTTTTTGTTTTGTGCTAGAAATTTAATCAGTGGTGGTGGGGTTCTACCTCCAAATTAAACCCCTAGTCCCTCTTTTTTTTTTTTTTTTTAAGAGGATCTTGTTAAGTTGCTGAAGCTGGGCTCCAGCCCTTTATCCTCTGGTCTCAGCCTCCCAACTGAAACAGGGTCTTGTTAAATTGCTGAGGCTGGCCTTGGACTTGGGATCCTCCTGCCTCAGCTTACTCAGATTACAAGCCACCACTCCCAACTTCCCTGGTGTTTTTCTGAGGGGGCTCCCCTGCCTCAGTGGCTCAATCGCCTGCATTTTGCACAAATCCCACCCTTTGGGTTAAACATGGACTGTGTCTGGCGGCGTGTCTTCAGACCTAGTCCTGCAAGGAGCTTATTTCTTGCACCACTGCAGCCCCTGCTGCTCCCGCTTGCATCACTGTGCAGGAAACGCACAGCTCCTCTCCACCCTCAACGGGAACAATGACGACACCTGCGTCCCTCCTTCCTAGTTCCAGCGGTGTGTTGGAAAAGACACACCCTCCCCCCGGGAAGAGAAAGTCGAGGCCGCCCAGGAAGATCTGCACAAAGTCTTAGCTCAGCATTTGGTTTCTAGAAACTTCATTTCCCCTCTGCAAATGTAGGGACCCTCCGCTCCACCTAGGTATAAAGTAAGTACGGTGGTCTCAGGGGCATTCTACCTCCAACCTATACCCCCAGCCCTATTTTTTATTCTTTATTTTGAAACAGGGTCTCACTGAGTTGCAAGTATCTCATGAAGTAGCTGAGGCTGTCTGCTAACCTCAATCCTCCTGTCTCAGCCTTCCAAATGTGATTACAAGCATGTTTCACCACACCCAGCCCAGCCCAGTCAGCCCTATTTTTTATTCTAAAACAGGGTCTCACTAAGTTGCAGAGGGCCTCACTAAGTAGCTGAGGCTGGCCTTGAACCTATGATCCTCCTGTCTCAGCCTCCCAAGTGCAGGGATTACAAGCATGTGCCACCATGCCCAGCTAGCGTGTGGCTTTTAAATGACTGTGTGAGGCTGGGTGTGGTGGCACACGCTTGTAATCCCAGTGCTTGGGAGGCTGAGACAGGAGGATCACACAGGTTCAAAGCCAGCCTCAGCTACTTAGTGAGGCTCTCAGCAGCTTACTGAAGACCCTGTTTCAAAATAAAGAATGAAATAGCTCGGACATAAATGCCCCTGGGTTTAATTCCGGGTACCACAATAAGTAAATAAATAAACAAATCAATAAATTGCAGTGAGAGGTGGCTGGTCAATTTCCAGGGGAGACGAGAGGGAAGATCGAAATGCTTGCCTCTCCCTTTAATCAGCAACACAAAATTCTTCCAGGAAACTCCTGCCCAGAGGTTCTGGCTTACATCTTCCTGCTCAGAATGGGATCACTAGGCCGCCCAGGTGTATCCAGGTCACAGGCAAACCAAAGCAATAGCCGGGCTTGGCCGGCGACGCAGTGGGGAGGAGGATAAATACATCCCAGGTGCACCCAGCCTGCCTCGCACTCACCGTCACAAAACAGCAACCCCTCCCGCCTGGTCCACACCGGCTTCCTCTGAACTGCTCAAGCCTGAGCCCAAACCTAAGGTATCCAGGCGCTGCCATTAGCGAGAAGCAGCGGGGTGCGGCCTGCATCTTTTGTTGGTAGAGAACACCACTTCTGAGTTCTTCTCACCATGGTTATGGTAGATGTTTCACCAACATTTCCTCCCTTTCCTCCTCTCTTTCCCAACTGGGGATTGAACCTAGGGGTAGTCCACTCCTGAGCTACAGCCCCAGTTTTGTTGTATTTTTTATTTATTTATTTAGAAATAGGTTTGACTGAGCAGGGCGTGGTGGCGCACGCTTGTAATTTCAGAGCTTGGGAGGCTGAGACAGGAGGATCGCACAGGTTCGAAGTCAGCCTCAGCTACTTAGTGAGGCTCTCAGCAACTTAGTGAGACCCTGTTTCCAAATAAAGTATAAAATAGGTCTGGGAGTATAGCCCGGAGGTAGAAAAGCCCCTGGCTTCCACCCCCAGGACCACCAAAATAAATAAATGAATAAATAAATAAATAAATAAAATAAAATGCAGGGCGTGGTGGCGCACGCTTGTAATCCCCGTGCTTGGGAAGCTGAGACAGGAGGATCACGCAGGTTCGAAGCCAGCCTCAGCTACTTAGTGAGGCTCTCAGCAACCTAGTGAGACCCTGTTTCCAAATAAAGTATAAAATAGGTCTGGGAGTATAGCCCGGAGGTAGAGAGCCTCTGGGTTCCACCCCCAGTACCACCATTAAATAAATAATAAAAAATAAAAACAAAAAGCAGCCCCTTCATCACTGGAGAAAAAAAGAAATAGGTCTAAGTTGCTGACAGTCTCTGCTAAGTGACAGAGGCTGGCCTTGAACCGGAGACCCTCCTGTCTCATTTCAAACTTCCTACCTATTCTCATAAGCATCCCTGTTGTTTTACTGAGCCCGCCCAGATAGTCAAGGACCATCTTCCCATCTCAAGACCTTATAACACATCACAAAGTCCTTTTGCTGAATAGATGCCCCTCAACTTAAGATGGGGTGATGGAACCGGGTGTGGTGGCGCACGCTTGTGATCCTAGCATTTGAGAGGCTGAGACAGGAGGATCGCGGTTCCTCCTGCAGCCTCAGCTACTTAGTGAGGCCCTCTGCAACTCAGTGAGACCCGGTTTCAAAATAAAGAATAAAAAATAGGGCAGGGGGTGTAGCTCAGAGGTCAAATGCCCCTGGGTTCCATCCCCAGACCTGCAAAAATAGAGCTGGGGGTGTAGTTCAGAGATAGAATGCTCCTGGGTTCAATTCCCAGTGCCAAACAATAACAGAAACAAAACAAAAGGAAAAACACAGCAGTAACAGGTTATAGGCCTTATATCACTACTCAAGAAGAGATAAGAATTCAAATTCTGAAATCAGCCGGGCGTGGTGGCACACTCTTTGTGTTCCCAGCATTCGGGAGGCTGAGACCGGAGGATGGCGGTTCGCGGACAGCCTCAGCTACTTAGTGAGGCCCTCTGCAACTCAGTGAGACCCGGTTTCAAAATAAAGAATAAAAAATAGGGCAGAGGGTGTAGCTCAGAGGTTGAATGTCCCTGGGTTCCATTCCAAGACCCCCCACCCCCAAAAAAAAATCTGAAGTATGGTTTCTGCTGAATACATATCACGTTTACACTATCATAAAGTCAAAAATTCACTAAGACAAAAAGTCGAATCGGTGGTTGTTGGGGAATAAGGTAGCATTCACAGGTTCCAGAAATTAAGGCGAGGACGTATTTGGGAGAACCATTATGTTTTCTCTACTTGACCATCCCGTGTAGAGATGCCCAGTGTCCAACACATTTCCTCGTCCTTCTGTGTGTGTGTGTGTGTGCGTGCGTGTGTGTGTGTGTGTGTGTGTGTGTTACTAGGGATCAAATCCAGGGGTATTCTGTCTCCGAGCTGTACCCTCAACTCTTTTTATTTTATTTATATTTATTTACTTATTGAGGTTCTGGAGGTTGAACCCAGGGGTCTTCTACCTCTGAACTATATGCTCAGCCCTATTTTTAAAATTTTTAAATTTAAATTTTGAAATTGCAGAGGGTCTCTGCTAAGTTGCTGAGGCTGGCCTCGAACCTGTGATCCTCCTCTCTCAGCTTCCCAAGTACTGAGATTAAGGTCCTGTACCACTGCACCTGGCCCCTGCTTTCATTTTATTTATATCACCCACATAATTATTGGAGTAGATATGTATTTATGCCTTGATGTATCTCTTTATAATCTGTCTTCTACTACTGGAAGTTCTATGAGGTCGAAGTGTGTGTGTGTGTGTGTGTGTGTGTGTGTGTGTGTGTGTGTGTTGCAGTATGTCTAGCACCTGGAACCATTCATGAAAAAAAAAAAAGCCACTAGATCAGTTTTTTTTTTTTTGTGTGTGTGGTACTGGGGTTCCTGGAAGCCCTTCTACCTCTGGGCTACACTCCCAGACCTATTTTATATTTTTATTTGGAAACAGGGTCTCTTAAGCCAGCGCTGCTGGCTTCGAACCTGCACGATCCTCCTGTCTCCGCCTCCCAAGCGCGGGGATTACAAGCGTGCGCCACCACGCCCGGCTAGATCAGTATTGTGAAGAAAAGTAAAAGTGCTGTGCTGCCTTCTTGCAACCAAGGGTCTGCGCAGAGCGGGCGCTGCAGCCGGAGGGGAGAATCCCGTTGATGATCTTGTCTACCGCTGCCCCGCACAGGAAGACACAGATAGAGTCCGTTTTCCCTCAAAAGTTTTATTTCAGGGACTAGGTTTGGGTCCCAGTTGTGGAGAAGGCTGGACCCCAGAGCAGGCTTCAGGAGACTGAGTGGCAACCCCTTTCCTAGTCGTTCTGGGACTTGTCCTCGGCATCCATCCGACTGGGAGTCAGGGCTAGTCCGTTGTCGGGAGGGGCCTTGTCGGGAGAGAATAACATCCTTCACGTCCCCTGCAAGGTGACGGGTCTGGGGGAGCGTCGGGCCCCGTGGCAGGGGGGTGATGCTGGCAGGCTGGGTCTGGGGTGACTCAGGATTCAGCCTTGATGGTATCATAGATCCACTTGTTGAACAAATAGAGGTTGGTGTAGACGCCCGGTCTGTTGGGCTGGGCACAGGGGAAATCGCCCCAGGACACCAGGCCCTGCAGGTAGCCATTGCAGACCACGGGCCCCCCGGAATCGCCCTGCGGAGGAGAAAAGGAGGCGCAGAGACCCCACGCCACGAGACAAGACCCAGAGTCAGAGGGAGATGGAGAGGAGGGGAGAAGAGTAAGATGGAGAGGATGTCACTATGCTGATATTTTGTCTTAATAGTATATATTTAATATTTAATATTTTGCCCCAAGTCCAACTTTTAGAAACACTATTTATGCCCCTCTCCCCAACCTCTCAACCTCTCCTCCAGCTTCCTCTTTATGTAACATGCACTTCCCAGGGCCTGGGACCCTCTCATGGCACATCCAACATGCCGCCATCTCTCCTATTGCGTCTCTCTGTTTCTATTTTTATTTCACTCTCCCCTCTTGGCATGCTTTCTCTTTCTCTCTGTCTCTGTCTCTCTCTTCTAGAGATTGAACCCAGGGATTTTCTGCATCCAAGCTCCAGCTCTTCTAAAAAAATTTTTTTTTTCCTTTGAAACAGGGTCTTGATAGATTGCTGAGAGGCTTGCTAGGTTGCTGAAGCTGGCCTCGAACCTGTGATCCTCCTGTCTCAGCCTTCCAAGTATTTAAAAGCGTGTGCTACCATGCCCAGCTTTCTCTCTCTCTCTCTCTCTCTCTCTCTCTCTCTCTCTCTCTCTCTCTCTCTCTCTCTCCTTTCTTTTTTTCTTTTTTCTTTTCGCGGTACTGGGGATGGAATCCAGGGGCATCCTGCCTCTGGGCTACACTTTATTTTTTATTCTTCATTTTGAAACAGGGTCTCACTGAGTTCCAAAGGCTTCACTGAGTAGCTGAGGCTGTCCGCAAACTGTGATCCTCCTGTCTCAGCCTCTCAAATGCTGGGTTACAAATGTGTGCCGCCAAACTCGGCATTCCTTATTTTTCCTAATAAGCATTCCTTCCTCAGTCTTCACTCATCTTTGACACCAATCCATCCTATACTCACACTTCATTTGGCATGTGTGTGGTATTGGGGATTGAACCCAGGAGCACTCTACACCCGAGCTATACTCCCAGCCCTTAAAAAAAAATTTTTTTTTGAAATGGGATCTCGCCAGGTTGTTGAGGGTCTTGCTAAATTGCTGAGTCTGGCCTCAAACCCTCAATCCTCTGCCTCATGTATGGGCCTCATCCCTGGCTTTGTACTTTAGTTTTGCAAAAATGCAGCTTGCCTCGGAATGAGGGCTTCCAAATTCAGTCATCGGAGCTGAAAAATTCCTTGCTATGGGGGCTGGCCTCTGCATTGCAGGATATTTAGCAATGGCCCTGGGCCCCACCCACCAGATGCCAGACTCCACCCACTAGAGGCCAAGCCCCACCCACTAGGTGCCAGGTCCCACCCACTAAACACAGGCCCCTCCCGCCGGATGCTAGGCTCCACCCACGAGATGCTAGGCTCCACCCACGAGATGCTAGGCTCCACCCACCGCTTGTTTAGCTCCACCCACCACAGGCCTGTCACATTCTTTCTCTATGAAGGAGTGACATCCAGAACTGTCTTCAGGGATTGCCACATGTGCCCTGGGGGGAAGAGTATGCCCCCACTCCGAAGAACCGCTCCCTTGGACTAATTTGTGGTGCCTGCCTTTAATTCCCCGCGGTCCTCTGTAATTACTCTCCTCTAATGAGACTTGCCGCTCTCCGCTCCTTTGTTTCTGTTTACGCACAGTCTGGATAACCAGAGTCCAGGTGTGGGCGCCGGCGGCCGGGCTTCCTCTCAGCCCACAGGGCAAGGGCGCGTGGATGGTGCACCTCCCTTCTCCCTACATTTAAATCTCCGTGGAGATCCTCTGGGAGGATAGTTCACAGCTCTGAGCTTGCCTCTCTGTCAGTAAAATCAGGCCAACAATAAGGGTGAATGCATGACTCGTCTCCGCTGAGACAGGAGGGTCACAGGTGTGCGGCCGGCCCCAGCAACTTAGCGAGGTCCTCAGTAACCTAAGGAGACCCTGTTTTAAAATAAAATGAAAAGAGCCCGGCGTGGTGGCGCACGCTTGTAATCCCTGCTCTTGGGAGGCTGAGACAGGAGGATCGCACGGGTTCGAAGCCAGCCTCAGCTACTTAGTGAGGCTCTCAGCAACTTAGTGAGACCCTGTTTCCAAATAAAGTATAAAATAGTTCTGGGAGTATAGGCTGGAGGTAGAAAAGCTCCTGGGTTCCACCCCCAGTACCACCAAAAATAAAAATAAAATAAGATGAAAAGACTACACTATCTCATTTGCAATTTTTTTTTTTTTTTTTTTGTACTGGGGATGGAGCCCAGGGTCATTCTGCCTTTGAGCTACACTCCCAGCCCTATTTTTATTCTTTATTTTGAAACAGGGTCTCACTGAGTTGTAAAGGGCCTCACTAAGTAGCTGAGGCTGGCTGCAAACCTGGATCTTCCTGTCTCAGCCTCCCAAATGCTGGGGTTACAAGCTTACGCCACCAGGCCCGGCTTGCAATTTTTAAATATTAATTGCATTTTATTCATTTATTTATTTTTTGTGTGGTATGGGGGTGGAACCCAGGGGCTTTTCTACCTCCAGGCTTTGCTCCCAGACCTATTTTATTCTTCATTTGGAAACAGGGTCTCACTAAGTTGCTGAGAGCCTCACTCAGTAGCTGAGGCTGGCTTCGAACCTGTGCGATCCTCCTGTCTCAGCCTCCCAAGCGCTGGGATCACAAGCGTGTGCCACCACGCCCTGCCAATATTAATTACATTTTAAACGATGTTATTTAGTATTAGTTAATTTTTAAAAGTATATATTTTGGTACTGGGGACTGAAAGCAGGGTATTCTACCTCCTTACTACACCCCCCCCAGCCCTTTTTATTTTGAAATATAAATAAACTCACTAAGTTGCTGGGGGTCTTGCTAATTGTTGAAGCTGGCTTCAAATCAGTCTTTCTGTCTCAGTCTCCCAATAACTGGAATTATAGGCATGTGTTACCATGCCCAGCTACTAAATATATTACTAATGTTAATTTCACCTTTTTTGTGTGTGTGTGTGGCACTGGAGATTGAACCTAGAGGGATACTACCTCTGAGGTAAACCCCTAGCCCAATTTTATTTCTTATTTGGTTCTCACTAAATTATGGGGGGAGCTCACTAAGTTGTCGAGGCTGTCTTTGAACCTGTGATCCTCCTGTCTCAGCTTCCCAAGTACTGAGATTACAAGCGTGTACCACCACACCCGGTCTTTTTTACTTTTTAAAATGTGGCAACTAAAGGCCGGGCGTGGTGGCGCACGCTTGTAATCCCCGCGCTTGGGAGGCAGAGACAGGAGGATCGCTCTGGTTCGGAGCCAGCCGCACGTGCGTGCTGGCTTAAGAGACTCTGTTTCCAAATAAAAAGTTAAAAAATAGGTCTGGGAGTGTAGCCCGTGGGAGTGTATCCCAGAGGTAGAAAGGCTTCCAGGAACCCCAGTACCACCAAAAAAAAAAAAAAAAAAAAAAAATGTGGCAACTAAAAAATTTTAAATGAAATGTGTGAACCTCCCTCCCTTCCTTCTCTTCCTTCTTGTTCAGTACTAGGGATTAAACTCAGGGTGCTCTACTCCTTAGCTACACCTCCAGCTCTTTTATCTATCTATCTATCTATCTATCTATCTATTTATTTATTTATTTATTTATTTATTTATTTATTTATTTATTGTTTTGAGACAGGGTTTGCTGAATTGCCCATGCTGGTCTCCACCCGGCGATCCCCCTGCCTAAGCCTCCCCAGCAGCTGGGGTGCCAGGGATGCCGCCGCACCCGGCTCACATTATATTTGTCTGGGGGCAGCGCTGCTCCAGAATATGAATTGGCTAAGAACAGAGCTACAGAGCTCCGTCTCCTGTCGCTGCGGGATCCCCGACACTTAGCAAAGTTCCCGCTTACGTAGCTGGCGCCGAGTGCTGTCTGTTGATTAGGTGGAGAGGTTCCCAAGGCTCACCTGGCAGGAGTCTTTGCCCGCCTCGTCGCCGGCGCAGAACATGGTGCGGTCTATCTGTCCCGGGTAGGCATTCCTGCAGCGTTCCTCGCTCAACACGGTGATGTTTAAGCACTGGAGGACCTTGGGGAAGTTATCTGTCAAAAGGGGAACACAATGAGAGGCGGAGAAAGATGGAGGGGATGGGGATAGGCAGGGATGGCAGGGAGCTGGGCACTCACGCTGGGTGGTGCTGGTGGTCCCCCAGCCAGATACTGTGCAGTTGGTCCCAGCCAATGGGCATTGCGAGGCGATTTTGATGGGACTGACTGCGTGAGTGCTACGAACTTTTCTGTTCAGTTTGATGAGCATCAGGTCGTTGGAGTGGCCGGGGTGGGAGTAGCCAGGGTGGGGGATGGATTTGATTCCTTGGAGCATCTGCTGCCCGGATTCGTAGACGGGTGACATGGAATGGTGGCCGAGACGGACTCTGTAAACTCTGATGAGATAGATCAGCCCCAGCCCTGATTCCCGTCCCTGTATCCAACACCAATCCCAAATGCAAACTGGTCCCCACCCCAACTCCCTCTGTCGCCAACCTTAATCCACCTCTACCTCATCACAACTCCAATGATTCCCGTCCCACCCCAACCCTAAGCCTCTCCTCACTCAGAAGCCATCATCCCCAAATATAACCATCTGGAGCCCCTAGTCAAGCCACCTCACATCCCACCTCCCCAAACCCTGCACTGGAACCCCAACACCATCCTCAAGTGTACATCGATTTCCAAACCCAACCCCATCTCAAATCCATCTTTATTCCCATCCCATCCCAATACCCACCAAAGCCCTGATCCTAGAGCCAACCTCAATTCCATCTCCATCCCCAAGCTCAATATAGGTATGCCCAACCCCCAGTGCAATGTCTCCAACCCAGTCCCACCTCTCACCCAGCCCTAATCCTGTACCCATCCTCAGACCATTTGCACGTGCACTCCAGACCCAAAGCCAACTCGGTTCCAAAACCAACCCTCTCCAATCTCTGCCTTCCTCCTCCCCATCCTTGATGGTACTGGAGACTGAACCCAGGAATGTTCTATCTCTGCGCTACACGCCCAAGCCTATTTTATTGTGAAACAGGGTCTTGATAAGTTGTGGAGGGGTTCCTAAAATTGCTGAGGCTGGCTTTGAACCTGCTATCCTTCTGTCTCAACTTCCCAAATGCTGGGATTTCAGGCATGCGCCGCCACACCTGGCTTCCCGTCCCTTTCTTAAGTGGAACCCAGTCTTATCTTCAACCCTGCTTCTATTTCCAATTCCAACTCCACCCTTGGTCCCATTCCAACTTCATCTTCGACTTCATATCTTGCCCCATTTTTTTTTTTGGACAGCATACTGTGAATTGAACCCAAAGTCATCCTACTTCTGAGATAAACCCCAGTCCTTTTATTTTTGTTTTTGTTTTTTCCTTTGGTACTGGGGATGGAACCCAGGGGCATTCTACCTTCGAGCTACACCCCCAGCCCTATTTTTTATGCTTTATTTTGAAACAGGGTCTCACTGAGTTGCAAAGGGCCTCACTAAATAGCTGAGGCTGTCCTCGAACCGCGATCCTCCTGGTCTCAGCCTCCCAAATGCTGGGATTATAAGCCTGAGCCACCACGCCCGGCTATATTTTTATTTTGAGGACAAGGTCTCACTAGATTGCTAAGGGTCTTACTTAGACCAGGTTGGCCTGAGGTTGGCCTCCAACCTGCAATCCTCCTGTTTCAGCCTCCCAAATCCTGGGATCACAGGCTTCGTTCCCAATTTTAAAGCCAATCGTAATCCCTCTCCATTTTGGGCCTGGCCCCCTTCTACATATACATATATACATATACATATACATATACATATACATATACATATACATATACATATACGTATACATATACTGTGCCCCCAAATCCAGCCCATCCCTAACTTCCATCCTTATCCCTAACACAGTCCTCTCCCTAATGTGACCTCATCTCCTCTCCTCTCTCCACCGCCACCCTTAATCCTTCACCCCCTTCTACCTCCTGGGCGCACATCCCGCCCGCCCACCGCCCTGCTCTCGCAGCCCCACTCACGGTTTCCTGCAGTGGGCGGCGGTGAGCAGCCACTGGGGGTGCACCAGCACGCCGCCGCAGTACAGCTTGTTGGGCCCCAGCAGCAGCGCGCCCTGCCACGGCTGGGTGTCCTTCTTACAGTCGGACCCGTTTATGATGCGGCTGCCGCTGCTCCCGTCTGACCGGGTGTCCTCCCCGGACTCGTCTTTACGGTCCCGGTTGTTTCCAAAGGGTCGAGTGTCAGAGGGGTTGTCACAGGAAACGTTATCAGCAAGCGCAGGCTCTAGGGGTGGGGGCGAAATGGGAGGGGCAAGGCTTAGGGGCGGGGCTTGGATTTAAGAGGAGGTTTTTTTTTTTTTTTTTTTTTTGGTGGTACTGGGGTTCCTGGAAGCCCTTCTACCTCCGGGCTACACTCCCAGACCTATTTTTTTTATATTTTTATTTGGAAACAGGTTCTCCTAAGCCAGCGTGCGCGTCTGGTTTCGAACCTGCGCCATCCTCCTGTCTCTGCCTCCCAAGCGCGGGGATTACAAGCGTGCGCCACCACGCCCGGTTTTAAGAGGAGTTTAGGTGGGGGAGGTGGGCCTGGGACTCAAGAAGCCTAGACAGACAGGCTGAAGGCGGGGTCAGGGCTGCAGGGGCGGGGTCAGAGCTATGGATGTAGGCTCTGGAGGATTGCAGGGTTTTTTTTGGAGGGGGGTGCTAGGGATGGAACTCAGGGATGGAACTCAGGGACATTCGACCTCCGAGCTACACCCCTTGCTCTATTTTTTATTCTTTATTTTGAAACCGGGTCTCACTAAGTTGCGGAGGGCCTCACTAAGTAGCTGAGGCTGTCCGCGAACCGCCATCCTCCGGTCTCAGCCTCCCGAATGCTGGGATTACAAGCGTGCGCCACCACGCCCGGTTTAGGATTGCAGTTTTGAAGTCAGGCTCAGCAAGTTAGCGAGACTCTCAGTAACCTAGCGAGGTCCTGTTTCAAAATAAAAACATACAAAAGGGCTGGGGGTGTAAGCTCAGAGGTAGAATTCACCCGAGTCCGATCCCCAGCACCAGCCAACAAAAAATGTGGGTTCAGGCCTGGAGGTCACAGAACCTGAAACGAGGGAGGGACTTGGAATCGACTTGCACAGGGACAAGGCTGGGGTGACATAGTCTAACTGATCCTATAAAGAGCTCAGACTTTGGAGCTAGACGTGGAGGCACACGCCTGCGATCCCAGTACTTGGGAGGCAGAGACAGGGTAATTGCAGGTTCCAGGCCAGTCTCAGCAATATAGCAAGACTCTCTTTCAAAAGAAAAAAATAAAAAGAGCTGGAGATGTAGCTTGGAGATAGAATGCCCCTAGGGTCAATCCCCTGTAGTACAAAGAAAAGAGCCAGGATTTTATTTATGTATTAATAATAATAATAATATATTATTATTATTAGTTATAATAATATTATTAGTTATATAATAATATTAGTTATATAATAATATTAATATATTATTATTATTAGTAGTAGTAGTAGTACTGGAGGTGTAACCCAGGGACTTTCTACCTCCGGGCTACACTCCCAGACCTATTTTCTATATTTTACTGGGAAACAGGGTCTCACTAAGTTGCTGAGAGCCTCACACAGTAGCTGAGGCTGGCTTCGAACCTGTGCGATCCTCCTGTCTTAGCCTCCCAAGCGCGGGGATTACAAGCGTGCGCCACCACTCCAGGGGACTTGGAGTCTGTGGTCTAGGAGTTGCCTACAGCATAGAGGGTGTAGCCTGTCTGAAAGGGTTGGCTGTAAGGCAGAGCTTAGCTGGGGGGCACAGCCCAAGGAGGCCTGGGCTAGCTAAAGCCTGGCCTAAGGACGTGGTCGAGGAAAAGGGTGGAGTCAGAGCTAGTGGGCGGGGCTAGAATGCCGGCAACAAGACCAGGAAAATGGCTCGGATTGGATCTCCGCGTGGAGGGTTAGAGCAGAGATGTCTCGGGCATGAATATGCTTCCTGAGTCCTCCGCTTGCAGACGCCCGCTGCGCCCTCCTTGGGTCCCATACAGACCAGTCACTGATTCATAGTCTTTTTTTGTTGGGGGGAGGGGGTTACTGGGGATTGATTGAGCCAAGGGGTATTCTATTCTGTGTCTCCACCTCTATAGCTCCAGTTAGACTATATCACCTCAGCCTCGTCCCTGCGCAAGTCGATTCCAAGTCCCTCCCTCGTCTCAGGTTCTGTGACCTCCAGGGCCTGAACCCACATTTTTTGTTGGTTGGTGCTGGGGATCGGACTCGGGTGCATTCTACCTCTGAGCTTACACCCCAGCCCCATTTTATTATCTCTGAGCTACAGCCTCAGCCCCATTTTATTTTTTGTTTTGAAGTAGGGCCCACTAAGTTGGCCGAGGGTCTCATTAAATTGCTGAGGCTGGCCTTGAACCTGCGATCCTCCTGTCTGAGCTTCCGAGTACTCAGATTATAAGAGTGCGCCAACACGCCTGGCACTGGTTCCTATTCTTGCTGATGCCCAGGAGAAGGGCAGCCTTGGCCTCGGCTGCATTCACCAGCGAGCTCTAAGAAACACACACACACGCACAGCCTCCGTTAAAGCCAAGCACAGGTGCTGTTGCACAGAGACGCACTGTGTCTCTACGAGACAGAGCTGACACACAGGAGTCTGGGGGCACACTGCCCGGGTACACACACCAGGGCAGCCTCGCGCAGCCGTCGGGTCTCAGCAGCAGGCACGGCAGCCCTGTATGTATTGACTGGAGATTTGCCACACACTCTCTGCACAAAGCCATGTTGCCATGGAGACCAGAAGGCTCAGTGGACGCCAGCGCGTGGGCCCAGCGCGGCACAGTACCAGTCAGGCAATCAGCGTCCACCTTCCCGCAGCGGTCCCTGCCACCTCCTCCTGCGGCTGCTCCCTCTTCTTTTTCTTTTTTTGGTACTGGGAAAGGAACCTCGGGAGGCCTTTTACCTCTGAGCTACACCCTCAGCCCTTTTTATTTTTTATTCTGAAACAGGGTCTCACTGAGTTGCTGAGGCTGGCCTTGAACCGGCCATCCTCCGGTCTCAGCCTCTCAAGTACTGGGATTACAGGTGTGCGCCACCACTCATCACCAATCATCTTCTCACGGTGCAGCTACTCCATACCTGGTGCGTCAAGGCAGGGTAGGGAACCCCTGACACACACACACACACACACACACACACACACTAACATTTGCACAGTGCAACACAAACACACAATCACTTACAGACATCCCTACAGGCCCACTGCCACAAGGTCCCAAGTACAGAGAGGCACCTAGCACAATAACAAATGGCTACCTGCAAGCAAGTTGTCACACGTTTTCATGGTGACCACCACGGTTGTTGTGTGTGATCCCACGAGAAGGGGGCAGGAGCCTTGGAAGGCTGCAGTCACACGCAGAGCCAAGGAGCCGTCCACGGCTGAACGCACAGCAGCACTGGCCCAGGCACATACATTCAGCCTCACAGCTGTAGAGCCACGGTCTTAAACACATGTACCGCATCGCACAATCTCACACACACAACCTCGGAGGGTCAGTTTGCCGGCTGCACACAGTCACTTTGAGGTAGGATAGAAGAAGTAAAAGAACTAGGTAGAAAGGAGACATAGAGAAAGGAGGAGAAAAATTTTGTAATTCAGAAGTTCTGAGCCAGATACGGGGGCACACACCTGCAATCCCGGTACTTCCTGGGGGGGGGGGCTTAGATGGGAGGATCGCATGTTTAAGGTTAGCCTCAGCAACTTAGCGAGACTCTGTTTCAAAATTAATAATAAAGCCAGGCGTGGTAGCGCATGCTTGTAATTTCAGCATTCGGGAGGCTGAGAAAGGAGGATCTTGGGTTTTGGACAGCCTCAGCTTCTTAGTGAGTCCCTTTGCAACTCAGTGAGACCCTGTCTCAAAATAAAGAATAAAAAATAGGGCAGGGGATGTAGCTCAGAGATCAAATGCCTCTGGGTTCCATCCTCAGATCAACACACACACACACACACACACACACACACACACACACACAATAATAATAATAATAAAATAAACTGGGCATGGTGGCGCACGCTTGTAATCCCAGTACGGGGGAGCCTGAGACAGGAGGATCCCAAGTTCGCGGCCAGTCTCAGCTACTTAGTGAGGCCCTCTGCAACTTAGTGAGACCTTGTTTCAAAATAAAGAATGAAAATTAGGGCTGGGGGGGGGGCTTGGCTCAGAGGTAAAATGCCCCTGGGTTCCATCCTCAATACCGCAAAAAAGAAAAAGAAATAATTATAAAAAGGGTTGAGGGTGTAGCTCTGAGGGAGAAGGTTCTGTCACTCCCTAGAGCCAGTCTCTCTTCCAGTCCTATTTCTCTCAATTTCCTGGGAAATCTATAAATCTGAAAGTTAACCAAAAGCTCACTCACCTGTGATAATTAACTTGTGCACTGTTAATTAACCATCCCAGTGAATAGTCTAAGTGCGCGCACGTATGCGTGCGCGAGAGAGACAGACAGACAGACATCTTGAGGGCCCTGTTATTAGGGGGCTTTCCAGCATATCTATTGATCAGACAGTAGAGACCATCTCAACCATGCCAAGGAACCCAGGAAATGACCGGGCCTCCATGGACCATCTTGGGACACAGGATAGATGCCCCCCTCACATACCTTCCCGTGCCCACCTTGCAGCACGCTTCCTTTTCAAAGAAGAGCAAGGAACCCCCAAATACGTCTCTCACTCTCAGGATGGCCCACTTTCCCCCTTGTATTCCTTGCTTTACTAAATAAACCTGCCTGGATGCCTCTGACTGGCACCTGCTGGAATTCTTCTTTAATATGTAAGCCAAGGACCTGCCTGAGTTGTGTTCCCTGCGTTCTATCTATCTATCTATCTATCTATCTATCTATCTATCTATCTATCTACCTACCTACCTATCTATCTATCTATCTACCTATCATCTTTGTGAAATCCTTGGACCCTTCTCAGAACTAACTCTCTCTCTCTCTCTCTCTCTCTCTCTCTCTCTCTCTCTCTCTCTCTCTCTCTCTCTTCTCCTCTCTTCTCTCCTCTCTCTCTCTCTTCTCCTCTCCCCTCTCCCCTCTCCCCTCTCCCCTCTCCCCCCCCCCTCTCTCTCTCTCTCTCCTCTCTCCTCTCTCCTCTCTCCTCTCTCCCCTCTCCCCTCTCCCCTCTCCCCTCTCCCCTCTCTCCTCTCTCTCTCCCCTCTCCTCTCTCTCTCTCTCTCTCTCTCTCTCTCTCTCTCTCTCTCTCTCTCTCCAATTGGGAATCTAACCCAAGGGCATTCTACTTTTAGGTTACAACTCCAGCCTTTATTCTCATTATTTTTTGTTTGAGATAGCTGAGGAGGGTCTCGCTAAGTAGCCGAGGCAGGCCTTGAACCTGCGATCCTCCTGTCTCAGCTTCCCAGGTACTGGGATGACAAGTGTGTGCCATCACGCCCTACTCAGAATCATCTCTTTTCTGGCGGACAACTTGATATGGGAAAAGATGCCACACACACGTACGAGCAATTGTGTGTGCACACGCATTTACACAACTACAAATAAAGATGCAGACACATTCAACACAGGGTCCCCCGGGGACAAGCACTCTAGTGCCACACAGACCGCCCCCCACAGGGGTCCTGGTTACCTGTGACACCCAGAACCAGAGCTGACATCAGCATGCCCAGCACCCACATCCAGGACCATCTTGCTGTAGCCATGGCAACTGCACCTGGGGGTCAGAGGATGCGGAGGCCCAGGTGATTCTAGGAGCCCTTAACCTACCTCCTCTCCCTTCCCCACCCCATTTCCAGGGCAGAGAGAGACCATCAGGATACTGATGCCTCGTGGGCACTGAATTGAGACCCTAGGGACCTATAGATAAGGGCAGAGGATGTTCAACACCCTCCAGTCTGCATGAAGGAAAAGATAGAGAGCGAGAGAGAGAACCCGCGCTGGAGGGACCATCCAAGACCAAGACCAAGACCAGAGCCTCGCTGGGGTCGCCTCTCCATCCATCCGTCTCTGCGAGCCCCGCTCCCCAAGCCTCACCTGCTGCGCGGGCAGTGGGTGGAGGACTGGCTCCCAGCTCCGCCGCAGACTTCTCGGGTCTTGCTGCTTCCAGCCGCAGCCTCCTCCTGGGCTCCGGCACCAGGCCCGGGTTATAACCGCCCACTGGTCCCTGGGGCACATTCCCAGGTAGTGAGGCGCCTTGTCGGTCCGGCCTGGGCAATCTTCCCTCCTGCCTCCCCTCGGCCGCCTCCAGAGCACCCCCCACCCAGTCCCGAGCGCCACTCCCTCCTCCCTGGCCGCAGGATGGGGAGGGGTCCCTCCCCTGCCTCCCCCAGTCTCGGGTCTGGCTTCTTACCAGCGCGGGGATCTTGGGGCTCTCTGGCTGGCTCTGGGTTTCTTTGGTTTCTTCTCTCAGCCTCTCATTCATTCTGCCTGTCTCCCTCCTTTCTCCTCCTCCTCCCATCTTTTGTTTTGTTGTTTTGAGGGGATGAGGAATGGGGATTGAACTCACTGGGCATTCTATCTCCGGGCTACACCCCCAGCCCTTTTTATTTTTTATTTGGAAACAGAAGTTGCTGAGGGGCTCATTAATTTGCTGAGGCTGGCTTCGAACCTGCAAACCTCCAGTCTCAGCCTCCCCCAGAGTCCTGGGATGACAGGCGTGTCCCACGATGCACGGCCTCCTCCATTTTTCTCTCTTTTTTCAGACTCTTCTAGTCTCCCATCTCTCTTTCTTTCGCCACTGAATCCCTGAATCTCAGTTTGGTGCCCTCTCAGTCATATATTTATATTCATTCTATCTCTCCCTCTCTCTTCCTCTCTCTCTGTCTGTCTCTGTCTGTCTCTCTGTGTCTGTCTGTCTGTCTGTCTGTCTCTCTCTCTCATGCCTCCATGTCTCTGTCCCTCTTCTCAGTCCTCCCAGGCCCTCTCCCTGCCTTGCTGTTTATCTGTCCTCTGTGATTCTTTCTTTTGGAATGGCTCTGAAGGTTCTACTTGTCAAATCTACCTTAGAATGCTCATGCCACTTATTTTCTTTTATTCCCTTCTGCTTTATTATTTTAGGGCTTTTTTGCAGTATAATTGAGGGACAATAAACTGTGCATATATTAAAGTGTACAGCTGGATGCTTTTTTGTACACACACACACACACACACACACACACACACCCCTTACTACTGTTGCTATCCATCACCCCCTAAACCTTCAGGCCCTTTTATGGGTCTCTGTGATTCTCTGGCGATCTCTGTTTCTATGCATCTATCTATCATCCATCTATCTATCTATCTATCTATCTATCTATCTATCTATCAATCATCTATCTAATCATCTACTATCTTTTCCCTGTCTAGCTTACATTTCATTCCTAGGTGGCTCTGATTCTTCTCAATCTCTCTGTATCTCTCTGTCTGTCTCTCTCTGAGTATGGGTTTCCCTGTATCCTTCTGTCTGTCCCCCCCCCCCCCCCCCCCCCGTCTCTGAGCAGGGGAGACCCAGGGACTTTGCCAAGGAAGCCCTCAGCACCTCCCCGCCCCGGGGCCCAGGGGCAGCGGGGTCAGGGTCTCAGTCTTGGTGCCGAACAGATGCCTCAGCCTGGCTGGTGACTGGTGGAGCGAGGCGTGGGTGGCCGAGCTGGGCAGGGCCACTTATTGATAGGAAAGAGGCCCAGCGCCAGGACAGGGGGCGGGTGGCTCTTGGCTCTTTGGGAAATGGGCCATGGGTGGGGAGCTGAAGTGGCTTCTCCCTGCCCATCCTGGCATGCGGGCCTGCCTCTTCTGCCTCTGTCATTTGGGCTCTTCTTTCTGTCTGCCCACAACTCTGTGCCCAGGTCCCTGTCTCCACTAGGAGGTAAAAGTAAAACATTACTCTGCTCTGTGCCACACGCAGACCTGTCATGAGCAAATTGACAGACCTGTCATGAGCAAAATGGTTTTCAGGAGCCCGCGTGGTGGCGCACACCTGTGATCCCAGTACTTGGGAGGCCAGGGCAGGAGGCTCATAGGTTTGAGGACAGCCACAGCAACTTGGTGAGGTCCTCAGCAATTTAGTGTGATTCTGTTTCAAAATAAAAATAAAAAGGGCTGGGGTGTAACTCAGAGGCAGAATGCCCCCTAGGCTCAACCCCATTACCGTCCCCCAGGAAACCCAACCAATCAACTGAACAAACAAACAAAAAATCTTAAAGTGTAGTTCTAAAACCTACGCGTTCAATGTCTTCAAGAAGTCCTTTAGCTTTTAGACCAAATATTCAGAGCATTTTAGTGTTTGCATTTCAGTATTTGCATATATAAGTATATTACATTTATAAATAGGACCAACCTTGTATGTTTCAAGTATATGATACTGGATATAAATTTGCCATAACTCCAATTTTAAAATGTCCGCAGCTGGGCATGGTGGCGCACGCTTGTAATCCCAGCATTCGGAGGCTGAGACAGGAGGATCCGCGGTTTGCAGACAGCCTCAGCTGCCTAGTGAGGCCCTTTGCAACCCAGTGAGACCCTGTTTCAAAATAAACAGTAAAATGGGGCTGGAGGTGTCACTTAGAGGTAAAATGCCCCTGGGTCCCATCCCAGTACTGAAAAAACAAAACAAAACAAAATTCCCAGATCAATGAATTACATGTTTTAAGCTAAAGTCATAGGGCTGTTCCTACAGAAGAAAAAGGTTTTTTAGACACAAGCACCTTAAATACCCAATGTGTAGAGATTCTACTTCAAAAAGAATTCATGCTAAGGGGCAGGCTGTCCATCTTCTATGCATCATTCATAAGCCTGTCAGAATTAAAAGAAAACTTCAGTAGAGAAGAGAAATTAGGCGCTAAACCATGGCACCAACTCCCTGATATTTAAATTCTGAATGTGCAGCCAGCCGTGGTGCACTGCTGTAATAGCAGTACTGAGGAGGCTGAGACCAGAAGGTCCCAGGTTCAAGGCCAGCCTCAACAATTTAGCAAAGCCCCCAGTAACTCAGCAAGACCTTATTTCAAAATAAAAAATAAAATAAGACTTAGGATATAGCTCAGAGGTAGAATACCCCTGAGTTCAACTCCCAGTACGAAAATAAATACGGAAATAAATTCTGAGTTGGCCACCTACTATGTGTGAGACCTTGGCCACACCATGAACCCTCTCTGTGCCTCGTGGTACATACTGCACAGGCTCACTATGAAGATCAGATGGGCCAAGGTATGAAAAGCACTTAGACTAGAGCCTGGGAAGCCGAGCATGGTGGCGCACACTTGTAATCCCAGCGTTCGGGAGGCCGAGACTGGAGGATCGTGGTTCGCGGACAGCCTCAGCTACTTAGTGAGGACCTGTTTCAAAAAAAAAGAATAAAAAATCGGGCAGGGGGTGTAGCTTGGAGGTCAAATGCCTCTGGATTCCATCCCCAGACCTGAAAAAAAAAATGTATAGAGCCTGGCGTATGTTACTATTTGAAAATGCCATTATTGTCGCTGTGGTGGTGGACACCTTTGTTATTTCTCTTATCCATCAAGAAAGACAATTCCCTCTCCATTAACTGAAGTTGGCTTTGGTCTGGACAGTCATTGAGTGGATTTCTCCTGGTGATACTGGTGGGTTTTCATGGTCCTGTTTGTGTAGGTATGCGTGTTACTAAAAGGATTGAACCTGGGAGCATTCTACCTCCAAGCTATACCCCCAGCCATGTTTTTTGTTCTTTATTTTGAAACAGGGTCTCACTAAGTTGTGGAGGGCTTCACTAAGTAGCTGAGGCTGGCCTTGAACCTGTGATCCTCCTGTCTCAGCCTCCCAAGTACTGGGATTACAAACGTGCTCCATAATTCCCAAATCCTATTTATTATTCTTCCTTCTTTTCTTCTTTTATTTCTTTTATTTATTTTGTGGTGCTGGGGATGGAACCCAGGGGCATTCTGCCTCTGAGCTATATCCCCAGCCTTATATTTTGAAACAGGGTCTCACTGAGTTGCAAAGGGCCTAGGTAGCTGAGGCTGGCCGCAAACCACAATCCTCCTGTCTCAGCCTCCCAAATGCTGGAATTACAAGTGTGTGCCACCATGCCCAGATTATTATTGATTTTTTTTTTTTGAAACCACGGGCATTCTACCTCCCGGCTACACTCCCAGCCCTGAACCTGTGATCCTCCTGACTCAGCCTCCACGCCCAGTCCACTCCCAGAACTTCATATTGACAGTCAACCACTTCTTCCTTTCTTTATTTTGTGATGTTGGGGATTGAACCTAGGACCTCGCACATGCTAGGCAAGCATTCTATCACAGAGCCACATTCCCAGGCCTAAATGTTTGGTTTTAAAGACAGAGATCTTAAGGAGTTTCTCATACCTAGATCTGACCTTTTCCTTTTCCTCAGCACCCCTCAGAATCAGTCTCAGTTCTTTGTTTTGTGTTTTGGTGCTGGGGATTGAACCCAAGATAATCCTAACTCGGAGTGACAATCTCAACCCTATTTTGTTTTTTTTTTGTTTGGAAACAGGGCCTCACTAAGTAGCTGAGGCTGGTCTCGAACCCGCGATCCTCCTGTCTCAGCCTCCTAAGTACTGGGATTACAAGCATTGGCCACCACACCTGGGTCCCAGTTTTTCTGCTGGAAGCTCAATGACATTCTGTTGAACTACGTTTCCCACTCTGTCAACCTCTCTGGGCTCAAGCCCCAGCCTTCACGGTGCTGGCCCGTCTCCGGGGGCTCACACGCCCCCAGGCTTCTCCACAGTGTTCCTTGCAAGGTGGCCATCACCTGCCCTTCTATGTGGTGAACTCACATGTCCAGCAGTCTTTCTCCAGGCTCCTGGCGCCAGCCCCAGCTTAGCCCCCATCTTCCCTGCACCATCACCCCAAACCCCCTCCCTGGTGCCTAGCTCCAGTCTCTCCCCTTTGGTCCGGCCTGCATGTCGCCCCAGTGCTGCTCCTGCTCAAGATCCTTCCACGGCTCTCCATTACCCTTAGGAGAAAGTTGCAGCCTTCCAAGCTGGTGTCTGAGGCCCTTTGGGATCTGGCACCAACTTCCCTTTGTCACTCCCACTCATATACTTTGCCTGCCATCTTCTCGCCTCCCCACTCTTGCTGCTATGAAGAGAGCTTAGGGGAGAGAGCCTCTCCTGAGGGTTAGCGTAGGTGGGTGAGTCAACAGTGCTTCCAGCCGGGCGTGGTGGCGCACGCTTGTAATCCCAGCATTCAGGAGGCTGAGACCGGAGGATCGCGGTTCTCGGACGGCCTCAGCTACTTAGTGAGACCCTCTGCGACTTAGTGTGACCCTGTTTCAAAATAAAGAATAAAAAATGGGGCAGGGGGTGTGGCTCGGAGGTAGAATGCCCCTGGTTTCTATCCTCAGTCCCCAAAATAATAATAATAATAATAATAATAATAATAATAATAATAATGACACTTCCAGCAGGGTGTGGAAATTAAATTGGACTGTAAAGGACAACTGAGAAAATTTGGGCTTTCCAAAGGCAGAAGTGGAAAAAAAAGCAAAAGGCACCATTAGTAATAAAATTCACCCTTTATTGAGACATGGCGGGCCAGGAACTATTCCTGTGTATTGCACGTGTTTGAATTCTCTTACCGCCCAACAGCCTGTCTTACAAGGAATATACCATCATTATCTTATTTATAGAAGAATTGACTCAGTAAAGGAAGGAACTTCCCCAGGGCGCACAGATAGTAAGCCGAGAGCTGGGATTCCACCTCAGGTGTTGCCAGCGTTGGGACTCCTCTGTAGGAAGGCATCGAATCCAGGGAGGGATTGGACAGGGACGGCTGCTCAGAAAGGATCTTTCTAGACTCTTCGTGGTGGCGGTAAGACTGCGGCCCTGTCCTCACTCTCCCGAGCCCAGTGACACAAGGATGGGGCTGGGGTAGAACCAGGGAGAATGTATCCTGTCACTGCCATGAAGCACCAGGGTCACATCTGGGCGGCTGGGGAGGGAAGGGAGGGTTTTGGATGAGATATTCTGGAGCCAGCCAGGGGGTCAGAGGTCCAGAGCTGGATGTCGCACGTCAGGGTCACTTTTCTCTAATGGTTTTTCGGATCCAGCTGGTATATCTGCAGACGTTGGTGTAGACTCCTGGCTTCTCCTTCGATCCACAGGGGATGTTACCCCAGGACACGAGGCCTCGGAGGCGACCTCCGCATACCAGCGGACCCCCAGAATCTCCCTGTGAGAAAGAGAAAGAAAGTCAGACATAGAAAGCCAGAAAGACAGACAGACAGATGTGTACCGAGGGAGGATCAGAGGCACTCAGAGATAGACTGAAAGATTCAGGGGCAGAGACACAGGCAGACACAGAGAAGGATGAAAGAGACTGAAGAACAGAAAGATTCAGAAAGGTCCAGACAAGAGCCGGGCGTGGTGGCGCACGCTTGTAATCCCCGCGCTTGGGAGGCAGAGACAGGAGGATCTTGCTGGTTCGAAGTCAGCTGCGCTGGTTTAAGATACCCTGTTTCCAAATAAAAAAGTATAAAAAAATAGGTCTGGGAGTGTAGCTCGGAGTTAGAAGGGCTTCCAGGAACCCCAGTACCACCAAAAAAAAAAAAAAAAAAAAAAAGTAGAGACAAGAAAAGACAGAGAGAAGCCAGGCACGGCACACGCCCGAAATCCCAATGCTTGAGAGGCTGAGACAGGAGGACCACAAGTTTGAAGACAGCCTCAGCAGGTAAGGAGACTCTCATCAACCTAATAAGATCCTGTTTCAAAAAAAAAAAAAAAAAAGAAAGAAAGAAATAGAGCTGGGGTGTAGCTCAGAAGTAGAATGTCCCTGCGTTCAATTCCCAGTACCATTAAAAAAAAAAAAGAAAGAAAAGACAGAGAGAGAAAGAGAATGGAGATGGAGAGGTGGAGAAAGAGAGAGGAAGAGACAGAGAAATATATACTTCGAGTCATCAAATAGAAGAGAAGCAGGGGAGAAAGAGACCCAGGGCATGATACCCTCTGCCCCTTGTCCTGAGGCCAGTCCTTTTTTTTTTTTTTCCTGCCCCTCCCCCACCTTCTTTGTTTTGCTTTTTAAATTTGTGTGTGTGTGTGTGTGTGTGTGGTACTGGGGGTGGAACCCAGAGGCTTTCTACCTCCGGGATATACTCCCAGACCTATTTTATATTTTATTTGGAAACAGGGTCTCACTAGGTTGCTGAGAGCCTCACTAAGTAGCTGAGGCTGGCTTCGAACCCGTGCGATCCTCCTGTCTCAGCCTCCCAAGCGCGGGGATTACAAGCGTGCGCCACCACGCCCGGCTCTCCCCCATCTTTTTGTTTTGCTTTTAAATCATTCCGTATCACTTTCTCACCTGCTCTCTTGGCAGACCTGCACAAGCCCTTCAATGCATTAGTTATTTTGGCTTGAAGAACAGAGACTGGATGTACGGGTAAAGGGAATCTCGGGTTAAAGTTGTTGGAGAACCTGGCATGGTGGTGCATGCCTGTAAGCCCGGTACTTGGGAGGCTGAGGCAAGAGCATCACAGATTCAAGGCCAGCCTTAGCAACCTATGAGAATCTGTCTGAAAAAAATAAATAAAAGGGACTGGGGGAGGGGCATGGTGTCACATGCCAGTAATCCCAGTACTTGGGAGACAGGAGGATCATAGGTTTGATGCCGGCCTCAGCAACTTGGGGAGACCCTGTTCCAAAACAAAAAAACAAACGTGGTGAAGCACACTTCTAATCCCAGTACTTGGGAGGCTGAGACAGGAGGATCACAGGTTCAAAGACAGCCCCGGCAATGTGGAGGAGGCTCTCAGAAACCTAGTGAGACCCTGATTAAAAAAAAAAAAAAAAAAAAAAAAAAAAAAATTGGGCTGGAGGTTGAATGCCTTTAGGTTCAACCCCCAGTACCAAAAATAAATAAGTAAATAAAATAAAAAAAGGGCTGGGGGTGTAGCTGAGAGAGAGGGGGGGGGAGACCCCTGGGTCCAATCCCCAGCACCCCCAGAAGGTCCTGGGGAGTGGAAATGGAGCCCCTCTCTCTCCAGCTGGGGTCCCCATGGCCCAGGGTCCAGAGCTTGGGTACCTCCGAGCAGGGCTCATGGTGAGGGCTCTGCAAAAGGGCAGGTCCCTTAACCCACCTGCCACCTCACTGCGTCTCTGGTTCCTGGTCTCTCCTCCACCCTCGCCGCTGCGTTTCCTAGCTCTGCCAGCTGTTCTGCCAGCTGTCTCTGAACAGCTGCCTGCCCCTGACCGTGTCTCCTGTGTGGCACCGAGTCTCCTGCGCCTCTCCTGGCTGTAGTTTCCTCCCAGCCCGTCTCTCTCAGTCTGTTTTGGCCCGTCTCTCTCTCTCCCTCTCTCTGTCCCTGGCTGTGTAACTGGCAGGTCGCGGTGGCCTCACCTGGCAGGAATCCTTGCCGAACTTCTCATCGCCGGCGCACACCATGTTTGAGGTGATCTGGCCGGGGTAGGCGTGATCACACTCCTCACGAGGCACCAGGTGGATATATGCGCACTGGATGGTGTCAGGAAAATCACCTGCGAGGACCGAGGCCAGGCTCACCTCGGGGCCCGCCCTTCCCTTGCCCCTCGGCCGCCCCCCAAACACCGTAAGCCCCGCGCCCCCTTTCAGTCCCTATTTCCCACTGTTCCCCTCTTCCTGTTCTCCTCCCAGGCTTAGAACCCAGTCTCCTGATTGGCCTCTTTCCCATTATTCTTACCTCCCATTGGCTCGACTTCCCCACGCATCAGCGCTTCTCCACCAATCCTCATTTCCTATTGGCTCTCTCTCTCTCTCACTCTTAAGTTCTGCCTCCTTCTCCACTGGCTTTCCCTTCCTATTGGCCCTTCATCCAAGGGTCCACCTCCCTCATTGGTCCTTTCCTAATTGGGCCCACACTCCCCCTCTGCCTTTCATTTTCTATTGGCTCTTCATCTAGTGGTCCACCTTTTAAAATTGGCCCTTCGCGCACAGGCCCAGCTCAATGGTTCCTGCTGGTGCATTAAAGCGGTTTCTTTGATCCCTCTCTAGCGACTCCTCTCAGCTATAGGCCTTTTCAAGTTGACTTCTTTCTTGCTAGTTCTCTGCCTCGTTTGCTCTGTTCACACCCTTCGGTTGGCTCATCTGCTTACGGTGTCTCTTCTTCTCTTAGTTTGTTCTCCGTTTACCTTTTCTCCATCATCAGTGCCTCCTTTTGACCGACCATTCCTCTCCTTCCTAATTAGTTGATTGCTACTGACTGTCTCTTCTCACTGACCCTTCATTTCTTGGCCCATCTTTTCTATGCTCTTACACACCAGTCGACTTTCTCCGTTAGCAGTAGACCATTGGCCCAAGCCCTAAAATTTACCTCTCACTCTACTGACTTCACCCACCCATTGGGCATCCTCATTAAACCATCTTCCTTTTTTTTTTTTTTTTGTGGAACCCAGAGGCTTTCTACCTCCGGGCTACACTCCCAGACCTATTTTATACTTTATTTGGAAACAGGGTCTCACTAAGTTGCTGAGAGCCTCACTAAGTAGCTGAGGCTGGCTTCGAACCTGTGCGATCCTCCTGTCTCAGCCTCCCAAACGCGGGGATTACAAGCGTGCGCCACCACGCCCGGCTTAAACCATCTTCCCATGGTCCAACCCCTATTTACTGCCCCACCTTCATCTTTAGCCCTTCACCCTTTGGCCCACCTGTCCCACCTTCCCATTACCCTGCCCCACCCCCTTACCATCTGCCGTCTTGCCCCAGCCCAGGATGTGGCAGCTGGAGTGGTTGGCCATGCAGTTGACCTCCAGGGGCAGGGGCCATATCAGTTCAGAGAACTGGACTGGGTGTGCCAGGCGCAGCAGCATGATGTCCTGGTCGTGGGTGGCAGCGTTGTAGCCAGGGTGGACCACTGTCCGGACGACAGAGCTCTGCTGCTCTGAGCTCTCCCTTTGCCGGAGGTTGTGTTTCCCCAGGTAGACCTGAAGCTTCCTGGGAAGGAGGAAGGCTGGGTCTCACCTGGAGTCCACGGGCTCCATCTGAGGCTCCAGAGAGGGTTGAGTGCTTTTTCTCCCTCGTTCCTCCGGCGGGCTCCCCCACCTCAGTAAATGGCAGTTTGTCCTCCTAGAAAAACCTCAGGGTCTCTTCTTTCATGTCCCACCAGAAGCCAGTCTGGCTGTCGGAGGCGTACACGGCAGCTCACCTCCATCACTGCTACCCTCTTGGTGTCCGCTGCCAGCCTCTCACGACAGCAGCCTCCTCACTGGGCTCCCTCCTCTGCCTCTGTTTCGCTATACTCTATCCTCTACCAAGCAGCCAGAGATAACTACAGAAGTCAGTCCTGTTCCTCATGTGCTCAGACTCGTCCTGTGACTCCATCTCCCACACAGCAGAAGCCAAAGTTCTCCCCACGGCTCGCACCGCACACATCACCTCTCAGACACCATCACCTCCTGCTCTCCTCTCTCTCTCTCTCTCTGCTCCATCCACACTGGGTTTCTTGCCTTTCCTGGAAAGCAACCGCAGAATCCCTACCCCGGGCTCTTTGTACTGACTAGCTTTCTGCAGAGCTGCAGCTCAGTTCCGAACTCATTTCCCTCCTTCAAGCCACATTCTCAGTCAAGAAAGCCTTCCCTGGCTGCCCGATTCAAATGCAGATACTTACTCCAAAAGGCAATTCTCACTTCCCACCAGCTTTCTTTTCCACCAGCATTATTTCACATGCTGTACACATTTCACATCGCTACATAGTTATCCCTTTTACTGCCCCCCCCCCCATAGCCATAGCGTCCAATACAACTTTTCTTTTTTTCAGTACAGGGAATGGAACCCAGGGGCATTCTACCTCCAAGCTAAACCCCCAGCCCTATTTTTTATTCTTTATTTTGAAACCGGGTCTCACTGAGTTGCAGAGGGCCTCACTAAGTAGCTGAGGCTGTCCGCGAACCGCGATCCTCCGGTCTCAGCCTCCCGAATGCCGGGATTACAAGCGTGTGCCGCCACGCCCGGCTTTCCGATACAACTTTTCTGCCATGATGGTGTATCCTGTATCCACACATGGTCCAGTACGGTGGCTACTGAGCACTGGAAATGTGGCTTGGGGGCCTTTTCATTTCATTAGTTAATTTGGCTAGCCACGTGGGGCCGATGGCGATGGTATTAGACAGCGCCACCTTAGGAGGTTGGGGTGGGGACTTCATCCTGCCCAACGACAGAATCCTCAGCCCCTCGATCCGCTCCAGGCACAAGGTAGGTGCTTGGTAAATATTTCTGAAACAAACCAAAGAATCATTTCCTTGCTCAAAAGGCTCCCATAGCTCCACACTGCCCTCAGAACACACCCGGTCTACTGGCCTGGCCACTTTCCTGTCTTCTATTCTGACATCTAACTCCCTTCCCTCGCAGGGAACCGGTTCCTTCCTTCCTTCCTTTCTTCCTTTCCTTCCTTCTCTCTTTCATTTCTGTTTTTTTTTTTTTTGGATAGGGTACCAGAGTTCACCCAGGGGCATTCTACCTCTGAGCTACATCCCCAGCCCTATTTTATTTTTTATTATTTTATTTATTTTTTATATTATTATTATTATTATTATTATTATTATTATTATTAATTATTAATTTTGGTAGTACTGGGATTCCTGGAAGCCCTTCTACCTCCGGGCTACACTCCCAGACCTATTTTTACATTTTTATTTGGAAACAGGGTCTCCTAAGCCAGCGCGCGGTTGGCTTCGAACCTGCGCCATCCTCCTGTCTCTGCCTCCCAAGTGCAGGGATTACAAGCGTGCGCTGCCACGCCCGGCTTTATTTTTTATTTTGAAACAGGGTCTCCCTAAGTTGCTGAGGCTGGCCTCCAACCTGTGATCCTCCTGTCTCAGCCTCCCAAGTCCCAGGACGGTGTGGGCCTCTGCACTCAGTTGAGTTTTCTGAAATCATCCTCACTTCAGGAACTTGGTTCTTATATTTTTTCAGCCCCAAATGCTCTTTCCTGTTCACCACTTGGCTGTTTTTTTCTCATTTATTAGGCCTCATCTTGAACTGCATCTCATCAGGAAGTCTTTCCTAATTTATTCTATCTAATCCCAGCATCTGGGAGGCTGAGACCGGAGGATCGCGGTTCGCGGACAGCCTCAGCTACTTAGTGATGCCCTCGGCAACTCAGTGAGACCCTGTTTCAAATTAAAGAATAAGAAATTTGGGCAGGGAATGTAGCTCAAAAGTAAAATGCCCCTGGGTTCCATCCCCAGATCCACCAAAAAAAAAAAAAAAAAAAAAAAAAGTAGGTGTCCAGCCAGGCCTGGCGGCACATGCCTATAAGCCCAGTACTTGGGAGGCGAGACAGGAGGATGACAGGTTCAAGGCCAGCCTCAGCAATTTAGCAAGACCCTGTTTCCCACAAAACAACAGCTGGAGGTGTGGCTCAGAGGTAGAATGCTGAGGAGGAGTGGGAGGCTGAAACAGGAGGGTTGCATGTTCAAGGTCAGCCTCAGCAATGGAGGGAGGACCTCATTAACTTAGCAAGACCTTGTTTCAAAATAAAAAATAAAGTGCCGGGCGTGGTGGCAGAGACAGGAGGATCGTGCAGGTTCGAAGCCAGCTGCGCGCGCTGGCTTAGGAGACCCTGTTTCAAAAATATAATATAGGTCTGGGAGTGTAGCCCGGAGGTAGAAGGGCTTCCAGGAACCCCAGTACCACCAAAAAAAAAAAAATAATAAATAAATAAATAAATAAAATAAAATAAAATAAAATAAAAAATAAAAAGGGCTGGGAGTGTAGCTCAGATATCGAATGCCCTGGGTTCAGTTCCTAGTCACACACACGCACACACACACACACACACACACACACACCCCTCTATTTTTCCTTCCTGGATTTAGGGAAGTCTGTCTGCAATTACTTGCTCCTTTCATCCACGGTGCATCAGGAGCCCTGGGCTCCTGTATCTCTCTTAACTGTGGTGGGAGCCCCACCGCCAACTCAGACCCGGCACTTAGTAGGTGTGCATCCTCACCGCGCATCACGGCAGCGACTGAACGATGCCGGCGGGAGCGGCCCCGGCTTTCCCCGGGCGCCGGGGCTGGACCCTCCCAGGGGCCTCTGGGGGGCTCTGCGGCAGGACCCGTGCGCCTCAGTGAGGGGAGGCGCAGCAGCTTCCGAATACTGAGTCGTCACCGCTGCTGCTCGGTTTCCTCATCCACAGAACGGAGCCAAGAGCCCCTTCCTTGAAGATCCCAGGAAAGCCTGTGGACTGTCTAGCCCGGTCCCTCGCCGGAGCCAACACTGGGCATTGTGGCAGTTAGGATCTGATGGTCCTTCGGGGCCCCATTGGGTTTTGGGTCCTCTGTGCTCCTGTTTCTCTGCCTGCTTTTTGGATAATTGTCATCCAGTCTCATGTCTTTAAACAAATATGACGTGTGTGTGTGTGTGTGTGTGTGTGTGTGTGTGTGGTTGTGACTAGGGATTAGACTCAGAAGTGTTCTACTCTGAGCTACACTCCAAGACCTTTTTTCTTATTTTATTTTATTTATTTTTTTGGTACTGGGGATTGAGCCCAGGAGCACTCTACCTCTTAGCTACATCCCGTGAGCTTTATATACTTATTTATTTATTTTTTATTTCAAAACAGGGCCTTGTTGCCGGGCGTGGTGGCGCACGCTTGTAATCCCCGCACTTGGGAGGCGGAGACAGGAGGATCGCGCAGCTGGAAGCCAGCTGTGCTGGCTTAGGAGACCCTGTTTCCAAATAAAAATATTAAAAAATAGGTCTGGGAGTGTAGCCCAGAGGTAGAAGGGCTTCCAGGAACTCCAGTACTGCCAAAAAGAAAAAAAAAATAATAATAATATAAAAAAAGGAAAAACACACACAAAAAAACAGGGCCTTGCTAAGTTGCTGAGGCTGACCTCAAACTGCAATTCTCCTGTCTCAGCTTCCCAAGCATTTGGATTACAGGCACGTGCCACTGCGCCTGGCTCTATGCCATTTTATACAGGGACTCAAGCATCCAAGAACTTTGATATCCTTGGCAGGAGGTGTGTGTGTATGTGTGTGTGTGTGTGTGTGTGTGTGTGTGTGTGTGTGTGTGTAGGAGGTTCTGGTACTAATCTACCTATGGATACCCAGGAAGAACCGAAGTCCATTAAATACTGGCCCAATGAGCCTGGTTCAGGGATGGCTTTACACAAGGTTGGATAGACGAATGCTGGTGTTTTGCCTCCTGCCTGGAACCTACAAGAAACCCGGGGGGGGGGGGGGGGTGGGTGCCTGCCCGCGCTGGCTCCTCCTTCAGTGCAAAGACTCACGGTTTTTTACAGTGGGCGGCTGTGAGGACCCACAGTGGGTGGATGAGGACTCCGCCGCAGAGCAAGTGGCCTGATGTGTAGAGGGCAGCTTGGTAGGGGTGAGACGTCTTCTCACAGGGCCCCCCGTGTACCAGCTTATTCTGCTCCTCTGCCCTGGCTGAGGGAGAGAGGATTGGAGGCAGAGAGATGGATCCAGGGACGGCAGGCGCGCCCACCAAGTTGAGCCCTGATCACGATGGTCTACATTCCCGACCCCAGATCCGTCCCCATCCGCATTGCAGGCTCAGTCCTTCCCTCCAATCTTATCCTCACCTTCAGGCCTGCTGCCCATGGCTTCCCCATCTCTACCCCCATTCTCAGAGCCCAACTCATCCTTCCAAACCTGCCTCCCAGACTCCTTTCTCATCTCTGTCCCCATCCCGTTTATTTTTGTACTGGGGATTGAACTCAGAGGCATTCTGCCTTTGAGTTTGCAAAAAAGTAAAACCATCCCAAGCTCGTTTTTACCTTTTTGTTTTGAAACAGGGTTATGCTAGGTTGTTCAGCATCTCAGTAAGTTGCTGAGGCTGGCCTCCTACCTGCGATCCTTCTGTCTCAGCCTCCCAAGTACTGGGATTATAGGTGTGCACCACTATCCCCCATCCTTAACTGACTCCCCCCACGTCTTTATTTCAGAGCTGCCCACCTCCATGCTATTGTGAATGTCACCCCTATGCTGAGACCCCTCCCCACTGACACCCCCAGCTCCATTTGTCAACCTCCCCCATTCCTTCCTACCTGCAGCAACCAGAAGCAGCGCCAAGACCAGCATCTTCATGGCCGTTCCTGTGAGGGGACACCAGGGTTCCTTCAGCCAGTGCCCTCTGTCCCCTGCCCCGTCTCTCCTGCCTCCCCAGCCTTCTCTGCTCTCCTGACCTCCACCCTTATCCTTCACCTCTGGCTCCTGCTTTCTGGTTTCTACAACCCATCTAAGAGTCCCCAGAAGACAGGTGCCAAAGACAATTCAGAATACGTCTGTGTTCTCTCTCTCTCTCTCTCTCTCTCTCTCTCTCTCTCTCTCTCTCTCTCTCTCTCTCTCGTATTGATTGAACCCAGGGGCATTCTATCTCTGAGCTTCACCCTCAGCCCTATTTTATTTTTTATTTTGAAACAGTGCCTCACAAAGTTGTGGAGGCCCTCACTAAGTAGCTGCGAACCTGTGATCTTCCTGTCTCAGCCTCCCAAGTACTGGGGTGACAGGCGTGCACCACTGTATCTGGCCAACTTCTGTGGGATCTAGGTTGCCATCCTAGTGAGGGAAGCCCCGGGGGGTCCCTACAGTCTTGCTGTCTGTGGGATTCTCGCCCTGCGCCCTGGCTCTGCGCCCCGCTTGTCAACCTCCCCCCCACACCTGTGGGTTCTTACCTGGTGCTGCCAGCCGCAGGGTTCCTGGGTGGGCAAAGAGACTGCAGAGAGAGTCTGCAATGCAGGGAGCCACTGAGAGAGAGAGAGAGGAGACTCCCGAGGCAGAGACGATGACGCCTCCCGCAGAGACAGAGAGAGCTGGTGAGAACTTATGCGCTGCAGGTTTCGGGCTGCAGAGACTGCGCAGACGCTCACACGCACCACCGGCTCCCTGGCCTCCGGGAAGAGGCCCGGTCTGTCCCAGGACGCTCCTGCTACTTCCTTTTAACCTCTATCTCCCCAAGTCCCTGAGCCAGGAGACTGGCCCCTCCCATACCTCCTAGCCCGGGCCACCCACACACATTCCTTCTGCCCCACGCCTCTGCTCCTGCTGACCCCCTGACCCAGCTGCAGAGTCCCTGAGTGCACCCGGGCCCTGGGCCTCAGGGTGGAGGGAGGAAGGTCTGTTCCCTTGGGTTTGAGGGAGAAGGCTAGGTCTGAATTTCTAGGTCTGAGGGAGGAGGCTGGGTCTGAACTCTGGGGTCTGAGGGAGGAGGGCTGGTCCTGGTCCCTGGGTGTGAGGCAGAAAGGCTGGGATCTAGACTCAGGGGGTCTGAGAGAGAGGAAGATGGAAGCTTTCCTCTTTAGTGTCAGACTTCTAGGTTTTTGAGAAAGCATTTGTGAGAACTACAATGCCAGCCTCCCAGGCATGCGCACGGAGCCCTGGTCCCAGGAGCCCCCCGCCCCATAAGCATCAGGACCTGCAAGCCCTCACACTTGGGTCTGGGGCACTTGGGACCTGGAACCAGCACCCTAGGTTCAGTGGGGTTGTGGTGGTGACTCACCTGCCCGGAAGTCCTTCTCTGGATGCTGACGACCTCCGTGTCCTCAGAAGAGAGCCAGCAGCCAGCAGCGAGAAAGGGTGTGTCGCCGCCCGGCTGCCCCGGGCTGGGGAGCCGGCCCAGGCACTGTGGGGAAAGGGCCCTCAAACAAGCTGGCTTTGTCCACCCCAGCCGGTGCCTGCTCCCTGCAGCTCCGTTTCTCAACCTCTTTCCAGGCAGGCGCTGGGAGGCTGTGTCAATGGCTCCCCTTTGTCCTCATCTGACTGACAGTCCTGCTGGGGCCTTTGGCTGCCCACCTGGCTCTGCCCCGATGTTTCAGATTTCTTGACCCTCCTGGTCCCTCTCCTCCACATCAGTCTAGGACTTCAACTCTGTGCCTGGCTGTGGTGGGGGCCAGCTCCATGTTGTCTGTCTGTCTGTCTGTCTCTCCCTCCATCTCAGTCTGTGTCTCTGCTTCTTTCCCCATCTTTTTCTCTTTGTCTCTGCATCTTTCTCCTTTGTTTGACTTCGGTGTATGTGTGCGTGCGTGCGTGCGTGCGTGCGTGTGTTTCTGTCTCTCTATGTCTCTGTCCCTCTCTCCCTTTCTTCACTCTGACTCTTTCTGCTCATTTTCTGGGTTCCCCTACGTTTCCCAGGGAAATGTCCATGCACAGGACAGAGTTTATTTCTGGGGTGCTAGACGGGATCGTGCAGGAGCAGCAGGGAAGACAGTAGGGTGCAGGGGGATTTTAGGGCTCCCTGGTGAAGGAAGTTAGGTTCTATATATAGGGAGAAGCATGCATGTGGGTGACTTGGGAACAACAGGGTGTATGATGAGAAGGGGGGCACTGGGAGGCTTCTAGGGGAATCTAGAAGGACCCAGGAAGGTGCCTTTCCATCTGGAAAGAGGAGACAGGTGCCCTATCAGAGACAGGTGTCTGTCTAGAGGAGAGGGTGGCCAGGCATCACCAGTACTCAGGAGGCTGAAACAGGAGGGTTGCAGGTTCAAGGCCAGCTTCGGCAATTTAGGAAGACATTGTTTCAATAAATAAATAAATAAATAAATAAATAAATAAATAAATAAAACAGAAGCCAAATGTGGTGGCACAGGCTTGTAATCCCAGCATTTGGGAGGCTGAGACAGGAGGATCTCAGGTTAGCAGCCAGCCTCAGCTATATACGTTGCAACTCAGCGAGACCCTGTTTCCAAATAAAGAATAATAAATAGGGCTGGGGGTGTAGCTCAGAGGTAGAATTCCCCTGGGTTCAAACCTCTGTACTGAAAAATGAATGAATAAATAAATAAATAAATAAAATAAAATAAAACAGGCTGGGGGTGTAGTTCAGAGGTAGAATGCCCCTGGGTTCAAACCCTGGTACTGAAAAGAGAATAAATAAATTAATAAAATAAAATAAAATAAAACAGGCTGGGGGTGTAGCTCAGATGTAGAATGCCCCTGGGTTCAAACCCTGGTACTGAAAAATAAATAAATTAAATTAAACAAATAAAACAGGCTGGGGATGTAGCTCAGAGGTAGAATACCCCTGGGTTCAACCACTAGAACCCAAAAGAGAGAAAGAAGAAAAAAAGAAAAGAAAAGAAAGGAAAAAAAAGGAGGGTGTGAAACAATGGTGTTTGTGTATGTAGCAGCTAGTGGTCAGTGAGTGTGGCCACGTGGTCTGGGACGTTGGGGGGGGGGAGGGTGCGTGGTGATCACAGGGGCCAAGGAGAAGGAAGATGGGGCTCACAGGGAAATCCGAGAGGAACATATAAATAATGTCCGCCCCAGCTCGGGGAGCTGCAGGTGGCCTTATTTTTCTTTTTTCACAAGGCCAAATTGATATTCAGTGCGCTCTCTCTAAACCCTTCACGCTTGGTCCCCACTGAATACAACATCTCAGCATCCGCCATCCTCCCAGACATGAGGTTGGACCCCTAACTACTATTTGCTTCCCAACCCTGTCCCACTGCTGCCTTTCCTCCCCCTGGGGTTCCCTCCTCTCTGGCCCCGTATTCCTGACTCTAGGTCAGAGCAGCTCCCCTCTTACCTAGACCATGCTCCTGGCACTGTCTGCCCTCTGTGTCCCTCACTGGACCCAGAAGGCTCTGCTGGCCTCTCCTGGCACTGCCCCTGCCCCCCTGGGTCTCACAGTCCTACCCTGGCCCCGTTCCCCTCAGATCAGTCCTCAACCTGGTGTTTGAGGATGGTCCTTCAGGATCCAGAGAAGGAGTCAAGAGTATATAATACCAGGACACATCCAAACTTATGTCTTCCAGTAGTCACAATTGTAAATTTTATTTGTTTGTTTACTTAGCTGTTTATTTTTGTTACTGGGATTGAACTCAGGGGCATTCTACCTTAGAGCTACACCCCCCTAACCTTATTTTATTTTTGATTTGGAAACATAATCCCAGCATTTGGGAAGCTGAGACTGGAGGATCTCGAGTTCACGGCCAGCCTCAGCTACTCAGTGAGGCCCTCTGCAACTTAGTGAAACCCTGTTTCAAAATAAAGAATAAAAAATTGGGCAGGAGCCGGGCGTGGTGGCGCACGCTTGTAATCCCCGCGCTTGGGAGGTGGAGACAGGAGAATCGTGCAGGTTCGAAGCCAGCCGCGCTGGCTTAAGAGACCCTGTTTCCAAAAATAAAATAGGTCTTGGAGTGTAGCCTGGAGGAAGAAGGGCTTCCAGGAACCCCAGTACCACCAAAAAAAAAAAAAAAAAAAAAAAAATAGGACAGGAGGTGTGTAGCTCAGAGGTTGAATGCCCCTGGGTTCCATCCCTAGACCCAGACACACACACACACAAAACATAATGTTATATACCATAAATGTATATGATTTTGGCTGTCCACTAAAATTTTAAGAAAAACCCAGGCATGGAGGCACATGCTTGTAATCCCTGCACTTGGGAAACTGAGATAGGGGGATCTCACAGGTTCAAAGCCAGCCTCAGCTACTTAGTGAGGCTCTCAGCAACTTAGTGAGACCCTGTTTCCAAATAAAATAAAAAAATAGGTCTGGGAGTATAGCCCGGAGGTAGAAAGCCTCTGGGTTCCATCCCCAGTACCACAAAAAAAAAAAAAAAAAAAAAAAAAAAAATTAAGAAAAGGAAAGGGAGAAAAAACGGTGAGAAGGAGGAGGTGGAGCTAGTGGCCTTCTGTAATCTTAGTTGGGAGGCTGAGACCGGAGAATTACAGGTCGTGGACAGCCTCAGCAATTTGGTGAGAACCTGTCTCAAAATAAAAGATAAGACAGGCATGGTGGCACAAACTTGTAATCCCAGTACTTGGGAGGCTGAGAATGGAGGATCATGCAGGTTCGAAGTCAGCCTCAGCTACTTAGTGAGGCTATCAGCAACTTGGTGAGACCCTGTTTCAAAAAAAAAAAAAGAATAAAAATAATGCTGGCGGTATAGCTCAGAGGTAGGAAGTCCCTGGGTTTCAACCCCAGTACCACAAAAAGTAAAATAAAAGATAAAAAGGGCGGAGGGTGTAGCTAAAAGGTCGAGCACCCCTGGGTTCAGTACAAAAACAATAACAAATCCAGGCAGGAAGAGTTCATTCTAATATTAATTTACCTAAAGATATTCAAAACATTACCTTTTCAACATAAAATTATAAGAAAATTAGACAAAAGATCATTTGTCTTTCCTCCTCTTCTTCTTCCTCCTCCTCCTCTTCTTCTCCTCCTCCTCCTCCTCTTCTTCTCCTCCTATTCCTCTTCCTCCTCCTCCTCCTCCTCCTCCTCCTCCTCCTCCTCCTCCTCCTCCTTCTTTTCTGGTATGCATACTAAGTGCTTGGAATCTGATATGTCTTTGACTCTTATATCAGTGGAAACTAACTTTCTTTCTTTCTTTCTTTCTTTCTTTCTTTCTTTCTTTCTTTCTTTCTTTCTTTCTTGGTGGTACTGGGGGTTGAACTCAGAAGCTTTCTACCTCCGGGCTATACTCCCAGATCGTTTTTTATATTTTATTTGGAAACAGGGTCTCACTAAGTTGCTGAGAGCCTCACTAAGTAGCTGAGGCTGGCTTTGAACCCGTGCGATCCTCCTGTCTCAGCCTCCCAAGCGCGGGGATTACAAGCGTGCGCCACCACGCCCGGCTAAACCTTCTTCATTTGGAGACATCAAGGGCCAAGGGTGGCACGTGGCTGCCATACTGTGTGCTCCAGCACTGCCCATCTCTCTGGCTCCAGCCTTGGAGACCACATCAAGTGTCCCCAAGTATCACCAGGTCTTCTGGCTTCTGTCCTCCACTTATACTGTCTCCTCCTCCTCCTCCTTTTCCTCCCCCCCCCTTCAGTACTGAGGATTGAATTGAGGGGCATTTTACCTCTGAGTTACACCCTCCCAGCACTTTTGATTTTGTATTTTGAAACAGGGTCTTACTAAGTTACTGAGGCTGGCTTTGAACCTTTGACCCTCCGGTCTCAGCCTCCCATGAACTGGGTTTGCAGGCGTGCACTACCACGCCTGGCTTGTTTCCTCTTCTTAAAATGTTTTTTCCACTTTTTCCTAACAACAGCCACTTGTTCTTCCAGTCTTGGCCGGTGCCTCAGCTCCAGTGAGCCTTCCCTGCACACCGCCGCCTCCACCTGCTATGGCTGGCTTAGTCACCCTCTTGTGGGTTCCCACGGCAGGTGTCTCCTTCCATCACCCTGGACCAGCGCCATTTGGATCAACGTCCATCTCCCCCACTGGACTTGCAGCTCCTTGCGGGCAGGCACTACCCTGACTCACCGCTCTATCCTAGGTACCTGCACAGGACCTGGCCCAGAGGAAGCCTTGGGAAATGTTGACCCAGTGACTAAATGTCTTCATTACACCCACTCCCATCTTACAGATAGGAAAATGGAGGCTCAGCCAGGGGAAGTTAGTTGCTCAATGTTGAACAGCCGGGAAGTGGTAGAGCCAGAACTGGATCTTATCTTCCAAGATGATGGCAGATGTGGCCATCTCTTGGCATCACCCCTGGGTCTGCGTTGGTAGGATATGTAGTAGATAGCGTTGGAAATTGTTGAGAGCTGAGTGGGGAAAGAAGGGAGATGGTAGGTCTTAGGGAGGGAAGGGATATTCATTCGTTCGTTCATTCATTCATTCATTCATTCATTCATACTGGATATTCATTCGTTCATTCATTCATTCATTCATTCATACTGGGGATTAAACCCAGGGGCATTCTACCTCCAAGCTACACCCCAGCTCCCATTTTTACTTATTTTAAAACAGGGTCTTGCTAGGTTGCTGAGAGTCTCATTACATTTGCTGAGACTGTCCTCAAACCTATGATCCTCCCATCTCAGCCTCCCAAGCACTGAGATTATAGGCTTGTGCTACCACCTGGCATATTTTTTTAAGATTTATTTGTTTATTTTTATTTATTTAATTTCTTTTTTTTCTGTGGGTCTGGGGATGGAACCCAGGGGCATTCGACCTCCAAGCTAAACCCCCTGCCCTATTTATTATTCTTTAATTTGAAACAGGATCTCACTAGGTTTATGGAGGGCCTCATTAAGTAGCTGAGGCTGTCCGCGAACCACGATCCTCCGGTCTCCGCCTCCTGAATGCTGGGATTACAAGTGTGTGCCACCACGCCTGGCTTATTTGTTTATTTTTGAAATGGGGTCTTGTTAGGTTGCTGAGAGTCCGGCGATGTTCTCAGTTTTGTTGAGGATTGTCTTGAACCTGCGACCCTCTAGTTTCAGCCTCCCAAGTACTGGGATTACAGATGTGCACCATTTCACCTGATTGGGAAGGAACTTCTAAAAGACAGAAAGAAGCCTCCAGCCAGGCATGGTGGCGCACGCTTGTAATCCCCAGTATTCGGGAGGCTGAGACAGGAGGATCCAGGTTCGAGAACAGCCTCAGCTACTTAGCAAGGCCCTTTGCAACTCAATGAGACCCTGTTTCAAAATAAAGAATAAAAAATAGGGTTAGGGTATAGCTCGGAGGTAGAATGCCCCTGGGCTCCACCCCCAGTACCAATAAATAAATAAATAAATAAATAAATAAATAAATAAAATAAAAGAAGAAGGAAGCCCCAGCTCCACTCCTCACTGGTGACCTTAACAGTCTGGTGGCCACCACAGGCCCCGCCTGCTTATTCACTGGGTATTTGTCTCCAAATTGACTCGCTCTGCAAAAGTCTTCAATAAAGAAATTGTTTTATGCAGGGTTTGGTGACACACACCTGTACTTGGGAGGCTGGGACAGGATTGCAGTTTTGAGGCCAATCTCAGCAACTTAGCAAGACTCTGTTCCAAAATAAAACATAAATAGAAGAATAGGGGTGTAGATTGGAGGTAGAATGACACTGGGTTCTCTCCCCAGTACCACACACAACAGAAAGAAAGAAGGAAAGAAAGAAAGAAAGAAAGAAAGAAAGAAAGAAAGAAAGAAAGAAAGAAGGAAGAGAGAAAAAAGAAAGAAAAAATATGGGGGGAAAGAGAAGGGAGGGAGGGAGGGAAACAAAGAGAAAAATAAATATTTAATAAGGAAATTTTATTAGAGAGTAAGCAGGAAAAGTGCTAAAAGTCATAAACAATACAAACCAACACCCATTGATGGTTTATTATGTGTCAGAAAATAGTCTAGCACTTTTTCTTTCTTCTAGTACCGGGGATTGAACCCAGGGGTCATCCTACTTCTGAGCTAGACCTCCAGCCCTTTTTTTTTTTTTTTTTTTTTTGGTGGTACTGGCGTTCCTGGAAGCCCTTCTACCTCCGGACTACACTCCTAGACCTACTATATATTTTTTTTTCTTTCTTTTTTTTTTTTTTTTTTTTTTGGTGGTACTGAGGTTCCTGGAAGCCCTTCTACCTCCGGGCTACACTCCCAGACCCATTTTTACATTTTTATTTGGAAACGGGGTCTCCTAAGCCAGCGCGCGCGGCTGGCTTCGAACCTGCGCGATCCTTCTGTCTCTGCCTCCCAAGCACGGGGATTACAAGCGTGTGCCGCCACGCCTGGCCGACCTATTCTATATCTATATCTATCTATCTATCTATCTATATATATTATATATATATATATCTTTTTTTTTTGGTGGTACTGGGGGTGGAACCCAGAGGCTTTCTACCTCCGGGCTGTACTCCCAGACCTTTTTTATATTTTATTTGGAAACAGGGTCTCACTAAGTTGCCGAGAGCCTCACTAAGTAGCTGAGGCTGGCTTCGAACCCGCGCGATCCTCCTGTCTCAGCCTCCCAAGCGCGGGGATTACGAGCGTGCGCCACCACGCCTGGCGCTGACCTCCAGCCCTTTTTATTTTTAATTTGGAAATAGGATCTTGCTAAGTTGCTGAGAGTTTCTCTAAGGTACCGAGGCTGGCCTCAAACCTATGATCCTCCCGTCTCAGCCATCCAAATACTGGGATTAGGGGAATGTGCCACATGTCTAGATACAACTGGGGCTTACTTATTTATTTATTTATTTACTTACTTATTTACTCACTTTGGTACTGGGGATTGAACCCAGGGGCATTTTACCTTCAAGCTACACCCCCAGCCCAATTTCCTGTTTTTGTTTTCACACAGGGTCTTGCTAGGTTTCTGAGAGTCTCACTACTTGCTGAGGCTGTCTGCAAACCTGCAATCCTCCTGTCTTAGCCTCCCAAATGCTAGGATTATAGGTGTATACCACCATGCCTGGCTATAACGGGGACTTAAATATTAAAAAAACAGGTTCTGGAAACTGCTGTTTCTAACTACACATTTGGCTCAAAGAAAAATGAAAAAAAAATTATTTTTAATTTAACCTGAGTAACATCTCCAGTTATTGCAAGCCAAGTCACCTCTAGCTGGCATTGACAGAAGAGATCCAGGGACCTCCAGGCTGATTTAATATAACTGCAAAGTTTTGCGACTTTTTCTATTTTCAGATTAAATATTGGTTTGGGTGGCTTGCAGGAGAGAGACAAGAAGTTGACGGTCTCTTGGAAGTGGATAGCCAAAATCTTACGACAAGCCGGGCGTGGTGGCGCACGCTTGTAATCCCCGCGCTTGGGAGGCGGAGACAGGAGGATAGCACAGGTTCGAAGCCAGCCGCGCTGGCTTAAGAGACCCTGTTTCAAAAAAAAAAAAAGTAAAAAATAGGTCTGGGAGTGTAGCCTGGAGGAGTAGAAGGGTTTCCAGGAACCCCCCAGTACCACCAAAAATAAAAATAAAAATAAATAATAATCTCATGACATTGATTAAAAGTGACAAAGTCCCAGAGATGGAGGGGGCAGGGGCTTGGCCTCTGGGTCTGAGGGAGGAGGGCCGGGCCTGGGCCCCTGGGTCTGAAGGAGGAGGGCTGGGCCCAAACTCCTGGGTCTGAGGGAGGAGGGCTGGGCCTGGCCCCTGGGTCTGAGGGAGGAGGTCTAAGGCCTGGCCCCCTGGGTCTGAGGGAGGAGGGCTGGGCCCAAACCCCTGGGTCTGAGGGAGGAGGACTGGACCTAGCCTCTGGATCTGAAAGAGTAGGGCTGGGGTCTGGCCTCTGGGTCTGAGGGAGGAGGCTGGGCCTGGCCCTCTGGGTCTGAGGGAGGAGGACTGGGCCTGGCCCCCTGGGTCTGAGGGAGGAGGCTGGGCCTGGCCTCTGGGTCTGAGGAAGGAGAGCTGGGCTGAATCTCCTGGGTCTGAGGGAGGAGGTCTAAGGCCTGGCCCCCTGGGTCTGAGGGAGGAGGACTGGACCTAGCCTCTGGATCTGAGAGAGTCGGGCTGGGGTCTGGCCTCTGGATCTGAGGGAGGAGAGCTGGGCCTGGATCCCTGGGTCTGAGGGAGGAGGGCTGGGTCTGGCCCCCTGGGTCTGAGGGAGGAGTCTTAAGCTTTTCTCTTGTGAGCCTCCTCTGTGCAAAGAATCAGTGGCTCTAGCTCCTTGGCGTGCTGGGCTTAGGGGCTTCAGAAGAGTCTCAGGGAGATGAGAGGAGAGGAAGGACCTGGAGAATTTTGGTGGGGAGGGAATTCTTGGAGAGAAACAGGAAAGACAGGTAGGAGGGAGGGTCCTGGGCTGCAGAGATCCCTCTGTCAGCAGCGTCTGAGGTGTGACAGCCTGGGGCTCTGGGGCTCTCAGGTGGCCGGGGTGTGACCTGGCTCTGAGTCACAAGGACTCCTCTCTCTCCCATTCCTGCCCTTCTGGACCAGGAACCCAGGTTTCCCAGCCATCATCTTTCTCTGGCACCTGAAGTCTGGTTGCCCACTTTAACCAAGTGCTCATTGGACCCAGGTATTCTACCACCTCTATCCCTCACCGGAAACTTCCTCTCTCCCTCCTGTCACCTGTGAGATGCTTAGAAACACTTTCCCATCCCTGTGTACCCTGGCGCGGTAGGCACATCCTCTCCGCCCTCTCTTCCCTCCCTGCTTTTCTTTTTTTTTTTTCTTTTTTTTTTTTTTCTTTGGTGGTACTGGGGTTCCTGGAAGCCCTTCTACCTCCGGGCTACGCTCCCACGCTGGCTTCGAACCTGCGCGATCCTCCTGTCTCCGCCTCCCAAGCGCGGGGATTACAAGCGTGCGCCACCACGCCCGGCCCCCTCTCTGCTTTTCTGCGTCCCATCTTATAGATGAAGAAAATGAGACGGGGGAAATGACACACATCACCCAGCAGGGAAGACGTGCCAGGCCCCAAACCAAATACATTTTCTCTCCCTCCTCGGAGCTTGCCCACCTTTATTTTCCAGCCTATGAGGGCGCACATCCACAGAGCAGTAACAGCGAAGGAAGACACAGCTCAAGGACGTCACCACACGCAGCGTGGTATTTGCCTCTTCAGATTTTATTCTGTGATTATCCCATTTCCCCTGACTAGGATCCATATATTTTTCGATAGCTTTCTTTTCCCGTTTAACATCACGCAACACATACATTCTTGCATAAAGTAGAAATTCTGCCTAAGTGTTATTTTTAATAGCTTTGTCTTAGTATTCTTGGACAAATCGACCTATTGCTTAAAGAATCCACCATCTTCTTAAAACAAAGTTTTGACGAGCCCAACCCTTGTCCCTGTTTCTTTTTTAAATTTAGGTACTCCCTTCCTAGAATGACCGAGTCTAAGGTAGTGAAAGAGATTCTCAATCAATGTTGCCAAAACCCCTTCCTTAAAGTGTGTGGGGTCTGCAGCTCCAGGTTTTGAGAGTGTTGGCCTTTCTGTGTCTTCCATGGCACTGAGACTTTTTTTTTCTTTCCTTTTTTTGTTTTTGGGTCCTTGCTGTTTTGATTGACTTACAGACGTCGTGTATTGTTGAGGTTCAGTTGTAGCTTTGAGGAAGGTACAGTCAGATCTGACTCTGCAGGTCACCGGCGCCCTTATTTCTGGGACTTTTCCATTGGGAGCGCGGTCCCTTGGTGCTGTGCCACTAATGCACACTCATGGTTTCATTTATCCAGTTGACAAATCTGCAGACTTGGCTGTAGACACCGGGATCATTGGGTTGGCCGCAGGGGAAAGTCCCCCAGGAAACTATGCCCTGCAGGGTACCTTGGCACACCAGGGGTCCCCCTGAGTCACCCTGGAGGGAACAAAACAGTGGATTAGCTTGGATCTAGAGCAAAGGTCCCGGCTCCAACCAAGTCTCCGACATTGCTGGGTTCAGTGTTTATCCTGCCAGACCATTGGCTTCCACCCTGGCCAATCAGAAGAGACTCATTGTGTCCGGGAACCAATGGGAAAGCAGGAATTTGTACCATCCTGGACTGGACAGACTGGGTTCTTTGAAGACACTGGATTGAGCCCTAGCCAATAGGACCGATCTCAGGGGAGTGGGAGGGGCTTCCAGAGATTCCTGTACCATTTTTGTTTGTACAGAGTCCATCAATTACGGGCTCTGTTCCAAGCATGTGGGAGAAGAAGCATTTTTCTCCGGGGGATGAATATGTGCCCCTTTGTGTAAGAAAGGGGGAGGGGTCACGTCGAAAATCAGGGCCAGGGACGGTTACATCATTTATAGGGCTCCAAGCACAAAGAAAAGATGTGGCTCCTTGTCCAAACACCACTGAGAATTTCAAGACAGAAACAGGAGTGCCGAAACAGGAGCCTGATACCAAGGCTTACGGCACAGTTTGCATATTCATGAAGGCGGCCCTCACTAGAGGAAGGATACTCCCAGAACGCGGGCCTCTCCCATCCCTCCATCCCTGACCCACACTCTCCTGCCCAATTCAGAGACACAACAGTCAGCCCAATTCAGAGACACAACAAAGAGGCACATAATAAAATGCATTTGGGCATAAAGAGAGAGATTTGGGGAAATGTTTGGAGACAGAGTAACTACAGAAACAGAAGCAAGAACAAAGAGAAGAGAGAGTTCTTTCGTGAGACTTGACCAGGAGTATTGACAATAAATACTACTTTAAAAATCAAGTTTAAGCCGGGCACGGTGGCTCACACTTACAATCCCAGTACTTGGGAGGCTGAGACAGGAGGATCGCAGGTTCGAGGACAGCCTCAGCAACTTAGTGAGATCCTGCTTCAAAATAAGCAAGAAAATAGGGCTGAAGGTGTAACTCAGAGGTGGAATGCCCCTGGGTTCAATTCCCAGTGCCACAGAAATGCCTATGTATATAGCACAGTGCTTTGCTGAGCCTTACTGGCACCAGAAGCAAAAGGAAAATCCAATGAAACTCACCCAGTCTTTATTTTAAACTATCTTTTGTTCACTGTGAACTTGTGGCATGATTTTGAAAAATGGATTACTCAGAAGGTGGTGTATGTATCTCAATCACTGAGCTTTGGGGGGGCCCCGAGGAGTGTGCCTCCCTCGCCTTCCTACCCCATCTTTCTCAGCCCCACCTAACACTCTGTCCCAAGCTCAGGGCCACCACACCAGCCCCTGGAAGGGCTCCTGCCCCTGACCTGGCAGAGAAAGAGGAAGAAAGAACGGAGGGCGCCCAGCCTGGAGGAGTGGCGAGGGCAGGTGGGGGCTCAGGGGGGCTGTGGACCAGGGCGGGGCTTACGTTGCAGGTGTTGGTCTTGGAGTCTTGGATGCCGGCGCACAGCATAGTTTTCCCCAGCAGTTCCTTATAGACTTTCTTGCAGTCCTTGGAAGAGATGAGCTTGACGTCGGTGCACATGAGCTGTGCTGGAAAGGTCACTGCCAGGAAGGAAGAGCAGTTATCAGAGGCCTGACGGACTAGCACGCGACGGAGGATGAAGGGGCCTGAGTGGCTGAAAGGCTGGGCCCCGGCTTCTGGGTCTGAGGGAGGAGGTTGGGCCTGGACCCCTGGGTCTGAGGGAGGAGGTTGGGCCTGGACCCCTGGGTCTGAGGGAAGAGGGCTGGGCCTGGACCCCTGGGTCTGAGGGAGGAGGTTGGGCCTGGACCCCTGGGTCTGAGGGAAGAGGGCTGGGCCTGGACCCCTGGGTCTGAGGGAGGAGGTTGGGCCTGGACCCCTGGGTCTGAGGGAAGAGGGCTGGGCCTGGACCCCTGGGTCTGAGGGAGGAGGTTGGGCCTGGACCCCTGGGTCTGAGGGAGGAGGTTGGGCCTGGACCCCTGGGTCTGAGGGAAGAGGGCTGGGCCTGGACCTTGGGACTGAGGGAGGAGGGCTACATCTTGAACCCCTGGGTGTGAGTGAGAAGGGCCCATGTCCCCTGAGTCCCTGAGGCGCTCTCACCCTGCGGGCTGGTGGTGGTGCCCCAGCCAGAGACGGTACAGGAGGTCCCCGCGGGCTCGCAGCGGGAAGGCAAGGTGATTGGCTTCGCGTTGGATGACAGCTTGACCGCTCTGCTGAGCTTCACAAGCATGAGGTCGTTAGCGTGGGTCTTCGTGGAGTAGCCAGGGTGCCGGATGGACCTTGTGGCCTTGACCCTCTGGGCATTCTTATCACCCAGCTTCTCACTGCCCACCTGCACGTTGTACTCACTGGGAGAAGGGAGTGACAGTCAGAGCCTGACTGTGACCCAGGGAGAGGGAGGGGCCCCTCCTCCAGGGAGCACCTACCGCATCCTGCAGTGGGCGGCAGTGAGCACCCAGCGGTTGCTCAGCAGCACGCCCCCGCAGTGGAGCTGATCGCCGCTGAGCAGGGCCACCTGCCATGGGTGGGAGCCTTTTTCACAGGGGAAGCCATCGATAATCTTATCCCCGTTACTGTGACTCTCAACTGGATGGAGACATAGAGACGTACATGGGTAGCCAGCATGGGACACCTTGGGATTCCCAGAGTCAGAGACAGAGACAGACAGACAGACAGAGATGCAGGGAGAAAAACAGAGGCTGTGGAGAATGGTGGGGAGATGGGGAGAAGTGGCGAGCAACAGAGACAGACAGGAGAGTCCGCTCAGAAAGCCGGGGTGGAGCGGGCGTGGTGGTGCACGCTGTGATCCCAGTACTTGGGAGACTGAGACAGGAGGATTGTAGGTTTATGGCCAGCCTCGGCTACTTAGTGAGGTCCTCCACAACTTTGTGAGATCCTGCCTCAAAATCAAGAATAGGAAATGGGGCTGGGGGTGTAACTCAGAGGTAGAATGTCCCTGGGTTCCATCCCTAGTACTGCAAATAAATAAATAAATAAATAAATAAATAAATAAATAAATAAAATAAAGAAAAAAGAAAAAAGAAAAAAATTCATTCATCCTCTTTGGAGAAAGCCACAGATACTGGTGGAAAGACAGCAATAGGGCTGCAGCGGGCGGGGACCCACACAGCCCAGCCTTCCAGGGAAAGGGGAGATCCCAGAAGAGGGGGTGCAGACTCAGGGACTTCTAGATCTTTCTAGGTCAGTGGAGACCTGGGATGGCGCTCACCGTTCTGTCCAGTACTTCCCAGGACCAAGGACAAGAGCAGAATCAGCAAGGGACGGAGAGGGGATCCCTCCATGGCGCCTCCAGGGCTGCTAGAGTCAGGAAGGGGGGAAAGTCCAGGAATAGGAATTCAACACAGTCCTACGCCCTCAGACCAGGGGCCAGGCCCAGCCTCCTCCCTCAGACACGGGGGTCCAGGCCCAGCCTTCTCCCTCAGACCCGGGGGTCCAGGCCCAGACCTCTTCCCTCAGACCCAGGGGTCCAGGCCCAGCCCTCCTCCCTCAGACCCAGGGTCCAGGCCCAGACCTCTTCCCTCAGACCCAGGGGTCCAGGCCCAGCCCTCCTCCCTCTCACCCAGAAATCCAGGCTCAGCTCTCATCCCTCAGACCCAGTGGTCCAGGCCCAGCCCTCCTCCCTCAGACCCAGGGGTTCAGGCCCAGCCTCCCTCAGACCCAGGGGTTCAGGCCCAGCCTCCCTCAGACCCAGGGGCTCAGGCCTAGCCTCCTCCCTCAGACCCAGGGATCCAGGCCCAGCCTCCTTGCTCAGACCCAGGGATCCAGGCCCAGCTTCCTCCCCCAGACCTAGGAGTCCAGGCCCAGCCCTCCTCCCTCAGACCTGGGGCCAGGCCCAGCCTCCTCCCTCAGATCCAGGGGTCCAAGTCCAGCCTCCTCCCCCAGACGCGGGGGCCAGGCCCAGCCTCCTCCCTCAGACAGGGGGCCAGACCCAGCCTCCTCCCTCAGACCCAGGGTTCTAGGTCTAGCCCTTCTCACTCAGACCCAGGGATCCAGGCTCTAGCCCTCCTCTCTCAAATCCAGGGATCCAGGCCTAGCCCTCCTCCCTAAGGCCCTGGAGTCCAGGTTCAGCCCTCCTCCCTCAGATTCCAGAGTCTAGGTCCTTGGGTCTCTGAAGGCCCAGGACTCTAGCCTTCCATGCCTTTCTTTCTCTTTTAACCCATAAGTATGTATCCTCAGTTGCTTTTTCCCTACAAGACTCCAAATTGTGGATCTCCAGGCCCTCATTTCTAGGTTCCAGGAGTCCTGGGTCCACCCCGCAACAACACTGCCCAGCACAAGCTCCAAGATAAGGTCCCTTCTCACCTTGGGAGGGGTTGATCTGATCTGTGTTGGGACCTAGGCCGGTTGGTCGGTCGTCGGGAGCCAAGTGTAAGTGTCTGCAACCCTGTGCAGGGCTGGCCTCTTATACCACCCCCGCCTCCATGCCCGCCCCCAGAGCCCTGGGGTGCAGGCGGAGCTGTCTTAGGGACACCTTGCCCTCACTGTTAAGGTTATCTGCAACCCCCCCAGGCTGCCAGAGCAATTGATACCACACTGTTTTCTCCACCCTCTTTCCCGAAGCTGGGTGGGGCAGTGCCCAGCCTGGGCACCCTCAAACATTCAGGCTCCACATGCCTGATGGCTGCTCTTGGGAATAGACCAGTCATATGGGCTCTGATCGAAGCAGGGTTCAAAGCGAGGAGAAGCACAGCAACCAAGCTCTGGCGTGGGTCCTCCTCTGGGGCCATATTCTTGTCTTCACTTCCTCAGAGGGTAGCCTAGATCCCATACCCTGTTGCTGACCACCCTGTAGGAAGTGGTACAGTTCAGACCCTCCAAGCCCAATTTTATTCCCGGTCCTGCTACCCAGGTTATCATTGAAAAGAGAATGCATTCCTTAGCTCCATCCCATCGAATGTTTACTGCTAATTTAGTCTGTGTTTGTTTATTTATTTATTTATTTATTTATTTATTTATTTATTGCAGTACTGGGGATGGAACATCAGGAGCATTCTACCTCTGAGCTACACCCCCAGCCCGATTTTTTATTCTTTATTTTGAAACAGGGTCTCACTGAGTTGCAGAGGGCCTAAGTAGCGGAGGCTTATCATGAACCTGTGATCCTCCTGCCTCGGCCTCCCAAGTACTGGGATTACAAGTGTGTGCCACCACACCCAGTGTTATTTACTTTTTGTTTTTGTTTTGTGGTATTGGAGATTGAACTCAGGAGCATTCCAACTCCAAGATGAACTCCCAGCCTTTTGTAGTTTTTGTTTTGATAGAGAGTCACCCTAAGCTGCTGAAGGCCTTGCTAAGCTGTTGAGCCTGGCCTTGAACCTGTGAGACCTCCTCCAGTTTCAACCTCCTAAATCCCCGGATTATAGGCATGTGCCATCAAGCCCAGCTTCTTCTTTTGACTTTTAGATTTTTGTGTTTTCCTTTGGTACTAGGGATTGAATCAAGGTGAATTCTACCTATGAGCTATACCTGAGACCTTTTTTGTTTGTTTTGAAATGGAATCTTGCTAGGTTGCTGAGGGTATTGCTACGGTTCTGAGCCTGTCCTTGAACCCGCGATCCTCGTGTCTCAGCCTCCCAAGTACCCGGATGAGCAGCATGTGCCACCAGACCCGGCTTCCACCTCTGGCTCTGAGTTTGACCCACGATAAGCATTGTCAATGCCTACGAAACATTCACGGCTCCTGCATTTCTTTCCAAAGCCTGGCTTGGTTCGAATTATCTTTCATCCTTAATCATGACCACAGTAAGCCTGGCTGAACCAAGTATGGAAGCTATACTTTGCTCGATGCTGATTGGTTTAGAAATGACCATGTGATGCTGTTCTGGCCAATGAGGAGTAAGGAGAAGACCAGACATATCTGTTCTGAGAAAGACTTTCTAATTTTCAAAAGGAGACATCCGACGGGTTCTTTCTTTCCCTGCTATGTGGTGGTGTCCCTTCTGGATGCAAATTCGGAAACTGCGGCAGCCTTTCTGGGACCATGAGTGGGAAATAGCCGATCGATTAAACCAAAACCCAGCAGGTGGCAAAAGAGAGAGACCTGCTGGGCCTTCCCGGGTGTTGCTGAGGTGAATTAACCAGCTGTGGGGAGCCCCTTCATATCATGATTTTTTTTCCAGCCTCCCTGTGTGCGTTAGAGTTGCCTGGCCCTTTCCAGCCAAATTCATCCTTAGTAACACCTCAGTGTTGACTCCAAATCTCAACCGAGATACCAAGTACGATCCCAAACTGTGACTCCAAATCCACTGCTGACTTGAATCTGTATCTTGAAGTAGTCAACAAACCCGACCCTTCCTCCAGTCCTGGCTTTCTCCGCCTTTATCCCACATCCTTTCTTCAGCGTGGTCCTTCAGGTGCTTAGGATCACGTCCTGGGCATCAGCTGTGGCAGGGCTGGGTTAGGTCCAACGTACAAACTCAGTTAGAGCCTCCCTTCTCAGGAACCCGAAGGTCTCACGTGCATATGATTCAGGATAAGCAGACGAAAAGTGACAGCGGGAGGCGTGCTCTGAAGAAAACAGGCTGTTGTGAACGCACTTCTGGGGAGTTTTGACCCAGGAGGGACAACAAGGTGAGAATTCAAAGAAGAGTGAGATTAGCTGAAAGAACCTGAAAGGAGGGAAAAGAGTGTGTTGTGCAGAGGAAACAGTATACGGCGTAAACACCGCACGCCTGTGACCCCAGCACTTGGGAGGTGGAGGCAGGAGGACTGCAGGTTAGAGACCAGAGGCCCTGTTTAAAAAAATAAATTTATGAGTAAAGCATGGGATCCAGGGAGGGTGAGAGGAGGGTGAGGGAACGGGATGGGGGCTGGATGAGGGCTAATTGGATGATGTGTGCTTGTATATCCTCTCAAGTCTTGTATTCCAATGTGATATATGATTACAATGCACCAATAAAAAAATAAATAAATATTACATCAAAAAATAAATTAAAAAAAGAGCTAGGGGTGTAGCTAGAAGGTAGGATGCCCTTAGGTTCAATCCCCAGTACCTAATAATAAAATAACAACAATAATAATAAAATTTTAAAAGGCCAGGGTGTAGCCATTGTAACATGCCCCTGGATTCAATCCCTAATACACACCCCCCAACACACACACATACAAATTCAAGCCAGGTCACTCAAACTGAGACATTTCCTCTCATCAAATCCAGAATCAGACTGCAGAACTCGGGCCCCTGGCCTTGAGGAGTGCCAACCTTGCCGATTCGGCCTCAAGCAGAGTTGATTTCCCGGAGGCCAAGTGATCTCCCAGCTCTGAGACCCAGCAACCTATTTCCTTCCTGGCTTGTCAAATAGAGGAATTTCAGCAAGGCTTCCATTTGGTTTTCTCTTGCCCCGGTCTTCATTTCTGGGTTCTCAGCCTTCCGTCTCCGCGGCATTGTCTCAGACACGGAAGGCAGCCACTCGGCTGCGGGGCTCAGTTATTCTCTCCTAGAGCCCCAGCTGCCCGTGGCGTTTCTGTCGGCTCTGCAAACTATAGCGCCAATGATTTCACCTGGCTTCGTCGCCAGATGCTACGCTGTGAGCGGAGGTATTCACCACTGTTTTCTTTAGCACCCAGCCCAGAACAGAAAACACAGGAGGTAGTGAAACAAATCCTCACCGCCAGCTTCCGGCACCCACAGTGCTACAGCGATGGCTCGGTCCTGCCTGGATCCCTGAGCTCTCCTGTCGTGGGATGTGGCTCCCAAGTCACTCCCGACCCAGGTTCGAGTCCTGGTGGCCCACCCTGCAGCCTCGGGTGAGTGACTTCATTCTTCTGCGTCTCGCCCTCCTCTAAAGTGGGAGTGAGCGGCGCTTACCCCCAAGGCAGCTGGGAGGAATCTGGAGAATTAGGGATGGGAAGCTGGTGGGCACCGGGCCGGCACTGAATTCGTTCTGGCTCCCCTTCCCCGCCATCCGGGGAGCTGAAGCAGCTCCCAGCTCGTCTCCTGTAGGGAGGCACGCCACCTTGTCTCCCTGCAGGCTGGCGTGCCAGGCGCCGCTCAGGCCTCGTCCCCATTCTTCCTCACAAGGGAGGATTGTCGTCCTCATTATATACATGAGGAAATGGAAGTCTGAGAGAGGTTAGACCAGCTGGACATGGTGGCACACACCTGTAATCCCGTATTTGGGAGGCAGGAGGATTGTAAATTTCAGGTCCTCAGCAACTTATGGAGGCCCTGCTTCAGAATAAAGGGGGGGCTTGGGGATGTGGCTTAGAGGTAGAATTGCCCTGGGTTCAACCCGAGAGAGAGAGAGAGAGAGAGAGAGAGAGAGAGAGAGAGAGAGAGACTGATTTTAGATCATTGATCAAAGTCAAACAGCAAAGAGGTAGGATGCATCAGACTGAACCCTGGGGGTTCACAAACCATGGCATTACCCTGCACAATTGCATGCTCTGAGAAGGAAATCCCCCTGTTCCAGCCATGCCTGTTGCCACCGCTGCCTTCCCCTCCTCCTCCTCTTCCTCCTCCTGCTTTTCCTTCTTTTTTTCCTTGCAGTACTGGTGCATTCTACCTCCGAGCTACACCCCCATCCCTATTTTTTACTCTTTATTTTTTACTCTTTATTTTGAAACAAGTTCTAAGTTGCAGAGGGCCCCACTAAGTAGCTGAGGCTGGTTGCAAACCCATGATCCTTCTGTCTCAGCCTCTCAGGTACTGAGATTACAAGTGTGTGCCACCATGCCCAGCCTCAGCTGTCCTTCTGAGTCTCAGAACAGCCTGGGACCCCCGGGGCTTGTTAATGGTGTATAATCCCATCCCTTTTGGGGTCAGGGCCGGCACCTGTTGCTAAGCTCCACCCAGACAGCCAGCCTCATACCTCCCTCGCCCTCAGACCTATGTCCTGGACCTTGCCTGGTGACTCACCCTATAGCTCATGATCACGTGTGAGATCTGGCATGTGACCGTCCTGCCACCTGTGCCCTGCCCTGAGGGGGCCTGGGCACTGTGGCTCTGACACGTCCTGACTCAGCCCTTGGCTTCTGACAGCCCATTGTTTGTGACTTCCTGGGTTCCCCTCCTTCTTCCTTCAAGAACAGCACTCCACTTGTTTGGGGCAGATGTTCCCTCATTTCTTGTAGTTCTGGTGAAACTGTCAATCATAGTTCTCCAACCCCATCCGCCCACTGGGATGAAGGAACGACAACCCAGGCCGAGCCACCAAGAATCACCCCTTCCTCTTAGCAACAGTGGTGTACCCAAGGGAGAGTCCAATTCAAGTAGGGCCAATCAGAGGTGGAGACTGAGGTGTGCCAGGCATCTCACTCCTCCACACCCCACACCCCTGTAGAGAATGACTCTCCAGCAGCTGTGGGCGGCCAAGTTTCATATCACATGACTCTTAGTAGCCACTGATGGGATAGGATTGGTCACCTGACTAGAGTGCAGTCTGACAACTGGCCATTCAGTGACCTATGATGCCCATGAGGAGAAAAGGTGGGCTAGACCAATCAAATTCTCTTTACTACAACATAATCTGAGGAGCTGGGCGCAGTGGTGCGTGCCTGTAATCCCAGTATGTGGGAGGCTGAGACAGGAGGATTGAGGTTCAAGGCCAGCCTCAGCAATTTAGCAAGACCCGATTTCAAGATAAAAAGGTGGTAGTAGGGCAGTGTAGCTCCAAGGTTGAAAGCCTTTGGGCTCAATACCCAGAAGAAAGAAAGAAGAAAGAAAGAAAGAAAGAAAGAAAGAAAGAAAGAAAGGGAGAGAAAGAAAGAAGAAAGGAAGGGAAAGAAAGAGAGAAAGAAAGAAGGAAAGAGAGAGAAAGAAAGGAAGGAAGGAAGAAAGAGAGAAAGAAGGAAAGAGAGAGGGAGGGAGGGAAAAGAAAAGAAAAAAGATGCCCACCTATAATAGCAATACTGGGGAGGCTGAGGCAGAGGATCAGAAGTTTGAAGCCAGCCTTGGTCACTTAATGAGACCCTGTTTCAGGATAAAAAATAAAAAGGGCTGAGGATATAGTTATGAGAACACTCCTAGGTTCAATTCACCCCCCCTTTTTTTGCGGGTCTGGGGCTGGAACCCAGGGGCATTTGACCTCCGAGCTACACCCCCTGCCCTGTTTTTTATTCTTTATTTTGAAACAGGGTCTCAGTGAGTTGCAGAGGGCCTCACTAAGTAGCTGAGGCTGTCCGCGATCCGAGATCCTCTGGTCTCAGCCTCCCGAATGCTGGGATTGCAAGCGTGCGCCACCATGCCCGGCTCGATCCCCTTTGTTTAAGGGGGAAAAAAAAGAATATAAGAAATGCTAGGAGAGTGACTATATCCTTATAACTAGCCCCTCACTTTTGCTTCATATTTTATTTTATTTTATTCTATTTTTTGGGTACTGGGGATTGAACTCAGGGGCATTCTACCTCTGAGCTATACTCTCAGCCCTTTTTTATTTTTTATTTTTTTGGTGGTACTGGGGTTCCTGGACGCCCTTCTACCTCCGGGCTACACTCCCAGACCTATTTTTACATTTTTATTTGGAAACAGGGTCTCCTAAGCCAGCGCACGAGTCTGGCTTCGAACCTGCGGATCATCCTGTCTCTGCCTCCCAAGCGCGGGGATTACAAGTGTGCGCCACCACGCCCGGCAGCCCTTTTTTTATTTTGAAACAGGGTGTTACTGGATTGCTGAGAGTCTTGCTAAATTGCTGGGGCTGGCCTCGAATCTGTGATCTTCGAACCTATCCCAGCTTCTCACGTACTGGGATTGCAGGTATGCGCCATCATGCCTGGCTGACATTTTTTTTTTTTCAGTCCTAGGGATGGAACCCAGGGTTGCACACATTCTAGGCAAGTATTCTACTGCTGAGATACATTTCCATCCCTTCTAAAACAATTTATGTTAGGCTTTTGGTCTAATGACTGCTCTGCAAAATGCACTTTGCTCCACATTTCATTTTTTGGGGGCGGGTACTAGGGTTGGAACCCAAGGGATTCTACCTCCGAGCTACACTCCAGCCCTATTTTATTGTCTTATTTTGAAACAGGGTCTCACTAAGTTGCAGAGACCCTCACTAAGTAGCTGAGGCTGGCTGAAAACCTGGGGTCCTCCTGTCTCAGCCTCCCAAGTATTGGGATTACAAGCGTGCGACACCACACCTGAATTTTTCCACATTTCAGTTTGGACTACTGTTCATTTCCTTGTTCGACTAGGTTAGACACCCCCAGACAGCTCTAAGTTGTGAGAAAGACTTTTAGACTTTTGGGGGCTGTCAAGGAATGTTTTGACCCGGTCGGTGGTTCCATGAGTACTCATCTGTGAATATTTAAGCTTTTCCTATATTTTCTATATTATTCTCTACATATCCCATAATTGAAAAACAGGGAGTAAAATATCCCCCCAAAGTTTATAATGCTTCCTTCATAAAAATAAAACAAACATCCCTTTTTTGTGGTACTGGACATTGAACCCAGGGGCATTCTACCTCTGAGCTACAACCCCAGTCTTTTTTTTTTTTTTTTTTAATATGGTTCTACTGTGTTACTGAAAGTCCTGCCATGTTGCCGAGGCTGTCCTTGAACCTGTGATCCTCCTGTCTCAGCCTCTAAGTACTGGGATTACAGGCATATGCCACCATGCCCAGCTAGCAAACACCCTTTCAAGACCATCTTTCATAGCTCAGCCTCCTGGATGTTTGAATATCATTGTATATCTTTTCTCTCCGGAAATAATCCTTCCACCCACCCAAGTTCTTCCAGAAGTGGTCAGGGTGGCCGGCTGTGGGGTCCTAGACTCCATGCCAGCAGGAAGCAGCCCCTTCCCCCCATCCACACCTCCCTTCAGGATCAAAACACAGACAGGCAAGGAGCCGGCCGGTGTCATTACGTTTATTGAAGGGGATCCAGGGTTCCTCCTATGGTCAGCCCCTGTTGCCCATGGTCTTCTTGACCCAGTCCAGGTAGCGGCAGATGTTGGTGTAGACGCCGGGTCTGTCAGGTCGCCCACAGGGGTCTGAGCCCCAAGATGTGATACCCTGGAGTTTGCCATTGCACACCAGCGGGCCTCCAGAATCACCCTGGAGGGAGAAAGTCGAGAAGGATTTCCCTTAAAATGCCCGCAAAGATACTGGGTGCCATGGGACACATCTGTGATCCCAGTACTTGGGAGGCTGAGACAGGAGAATTACAGGTTCAAGGCCAGCCTCAGCAACTTAGTGAGACCCTCCGCAACTTAGCAAGACCCCGCTTCTTTTCTTTTCTTTTGTGGTACTGGGGGTTGAACCCAGGGGCATTTTACCTCCAAGCTACACCCCTGCCCTATTTTTTACTATTATTATTATTATTATTATTATTATTATTATTATTATTATTTATTAATTATTTTGGTGGTACTGGGGGTGGAACCCAGAGGCTTTTCTACCTCCAGGCTATACTCCCAGACCTATTTTATACTTTATTTGGAAACAGAGTCTCACTAAGTAGCTGAGGTTGGCTTCGAACCTGTGTGATCCTCTAGTCTCAGCCTCCCAAGTGCTGGGATTACAGGCATGCACCTCCACGTATAGTGTAAGACCCTAAGACCCTGTTTCAAAATAATAATAATAATAATAATAATAATAAGAATAATAAGAATAATAATAATAATATAACAGTAATCAAGCAACAATAACAATAATAGAAGGACTGGAGTTGTAACTCAGAAGGAGAATTGATTCAATTCCCAGTATCACAAAACAAACAAGCAAATGGATAACACTCCAAAAACAAGACCCTTCCCTATTGTACCTAGCACTTAAAACCAGTTGTAGGATCAGTACCCTACAACCAATGGAGATGAGAGCACTAGTTCCTGGGACCAATCAGGAGGGAGAGGGTGGGGCTTTCAATGTACAGAGGCAGAATGTCTAAGGGTATTGGCCAAAACCCTGACCAATGAGGGAAGAGAAGGAAGTCTACAGGCTCCAATTCAGAGAAGTCAGCAGGGATCGCTTGGGGTGTGGGGACTGAGCTGATGCTTCCTCCATTGGTTCCGGTTATCAGAATGGGAGGAAGGAGCAGAGTCTTGTGGAAACACACACGGGCACGCATGCATGCACGCACACAATGCACACTCACAACCAATCACCAAGGAACAGTGGCAGAAATCTTTTTGAAAGAGACCTTCGTCTCCATGGAAGAATGGAGAGAGATTGGCTTTCCCGGCACTATCACTGATTGAACCGACTCCAGGCTTAGCCAATGAGGAAGAAAGCCTTGTCTTCAACGACCAATCACTAGCCGTGGGGGTGGAGCTTCCATGAAGGTGGTCAAAGCCCGAGAAAGAGGTTATTAGGCAGGAGTGGCCCCCAACAGAAAAGAAAGCATTTTATCTGTGACAAATCCCAAGAAAAGGGGGTGGGGGCTTATTGAGGAGCCATTGAAGTAAAAGACTGCTTCCTGGCTAATTGTTCCCTTCTTTTTCTTATCTTTTTTCTGTCTTTTCTTTATCTTTCTTTTTTTGGGGGGGGTTGCACTGGGGATCAAACCCAAGGATATTCAACCTCAGAGCGACCCCCCCCCAGTCCTTTCTTTTATCATTTTGAAACTGGGTCTTAATTTGCTGAGAGTCTAAGTTGCTGCAGCTGTCCTCAAACCTGTGATCCTCCTGTCTCAGCTTCTCCAGCACATGGATTACAGGCATGCACATCACGCCTGGTTTGGGCGCTTGTTAAAGTGGCATTATCCAAGCCAGGCGTGGTGGTGCTTGGGAGGCTGAGACAGGATGGCCTCACAGGTTCAAAGCCAGCCTCAGCTACGTAGGCTCTCAGCAACTTAGACCCTGTTTTCAAATAAAATATAAATCTGGGAGTGTAGCCTGGAGGTAGAAAGCCTCTGGGTTCCACCCCCAGTAACATACACACACACACATACACACACACACACACACACACACACACACACACACACACAAAAGTGGCATTATCTGTCATAGAGGGGAAGCCAGGCTGGTGCCAAAGAGTAGTGGCCAACTTCTTGGCCAGGGCTAGCAGCAGCAAAAATTCCCAGAACTTATGCTGGTAATGGAAGCGAGGGTTCCCCTAACCTCCAGCTAGCCTCAGACACTCTTCCATGGACATCTCTCCTCACCCTGCACAATCTCCCTCTCCCCATCTCAGCCTGCAGTGAGGGTCTCCAAGAAAATGATAGTGACCCATCAGTGTTCCTGAGGCAATGCTCTGTGACCTTCATGGGGAGTTTGGCTTTCTCTGAACCTGGTTCCCACTCTACAGGGATAGGGGCATTCTCTCTGAGTGGTAACTCTTTGGTGTCACTATCCACAAGCCCCAGCCTCTACCTGAGGGAGGAGGGGATATCCACAGTCACTCACCTGGCAGGTGTCCGCGCCATTGCTGTTGCCCGCACAGACCATGCCTTCTGAGACCTGCCCCGGGTATGCATCCTCACACGTCTTCTGGGGAAAGATTTGTACTTCTGCACAGTTAAGGGTGTCGGGAAAATTCTCTGAGGAGGAAAAGGTTGTAAGAGAAGTAAGCCTTTTTTTCATTCGTCTCTGGCTCTAACCAAGTTTTGGGGGGTACATTGTGCAAGGCACGTCACTTCTTCTCCCCACATTAAATAAAGCTGTGCCCCCTGCAACTATGCCATCTAGAGAATGGCCCTTGGATCTTTGTATCTGGACCTGAGAGGTAAGAGGAAGGGGGAGGGGGGGCTTATGATGTCCCTCTATGACGCCTCTGGCCCTCTCTTTCCAGTCTCCTCAAACCACTGGGTTCTCAATTTCAGCTAAATCCTCCTTCCAAAATGGCATCTTCTCCCGAAAGCCTTCTCTAATCACTTGAATTAAAATATTGCCGGGCGTGGTGGCGCACGCTTGTAATCCCCGCGCTTGGGAGGCTGAGACAGGAGGATCGCACGGGTTCGAAGCCAGTCTCAGCTACTTAGTGAGGCTCTCAGTAACCTAGTGAGACCCTGTTTCCAAATAAAATATTTTTAAAAACGTATGGGAGTATAGCCCGGAGGTAGAAAGCCTCTGGGTTCCACCCCCAGTACCACCAAAAATAAATAAATAAATAAATATAAATAAATAAAATAAATAAATAAAATAAAATATCATCCCTCCTTCTTCTATTTTCTCCTCCTCCTCCTCCTCCTCCTCCTCTTCCTCCTCCTCCTCCTTCATACCCTGAGGATTGAACCCAGGGGTGCTCTACCTCTGAGCTATTCTTTATTTTAAAACAGCCTTATTCTTTATTTTAAAACAGGGTCTCACTAAATTTCAGAGGGCCTTGCTAAGTAGCTGAGGCTGTCCTCGAACCTGTGATCCTCCTGTCTCATCCTCCCAAGTACTGGGATTACAAGCATGTGCCACCATGCCTGGCTAAAACAGGGTCTTGCTAAACCGCTAAAGCTGGAATGTGCCGCCATGCCTGGCTCCCTCCCCGTCCTTTTATCCCCACAACATTGTATCATAGCCCTTAACTCTACCTCACATCTTATCCTCCATGTATTTATCATCCGGTTTCCCTCACTCAGAATACAGCTCCAAGCCTGGTGTGGCGGTGCACGCCTGCAATCCCGGCACTCGGGAGGCTGAGACAAGAGGATTTCGGGTTTGCGGCCGGCCTCAACAACTTTGTGAGGTTCTCTACAACTTAGGAAGAACCTGTTTCCAAGTAAATAAAACAGTGGGGATGTAGCTCAGAGGTAGACTGCCCTTGGGTTAAATCCCCAGTAATACAATAAACAAAGAAACAAATAAGTACCACTCCTGAAGGTCAGACACTCTCTCCAGTTTATTGCACAATGGCATGCGAGGCAGGCTAAGTGCTTCATAAGTGTGGAATTGATGCTCGAAAGTGGAATTTATCTTTCTCATTAATCTGAGAAAGGGTCTTGCTTGCTTGCCTTCCTTCCTTCCTTCCTTCCTTCTTTCTTTTTCTTTCTCTCTCTCTCTCTCTCTCTCTCTCTCTCTCTCTCTCTGTCTCTCTTTCTCTCTCTTTTTCTCTCTTTCCTCTTTTAGTGGTCCTGGAGATTGAACCCGAGGCACTTTAACTCTTAGCTACACCTCCAGCCCTATTTTCATTTTGTTTTGCAACAGGGTCTCCCTAGGTTGATGGTTCTCGCTACTTGCTGAAGCTGTCCTTAAACCTTAGGTCCTCCTGTCTCCGCCTCCCAAGTACTGGGCTTACAGGCATGTGCCACTGCACCAGCCTCAGAATAGTTTTTTTTTTAATTTAATTTAATTTAATTTAATTTAATTTAATTTAATGTGTGGGACCAGGGGTTGAACCCAGGGGCATTCTACCTCTGAGCTACGCCCCTAGCCCTATTTTTTATTCTTTATTTTGAAACACTGTCTCACTAAGTTGGGGAGGGCCTCACCAGCTGAGGCTGGCTGCAAACCTGCGAGCCTCCTGTCTCAGCCTCCCAAGTACTGGGATTACAGGCATGGACCACCACACCAGCTTCACAAACGCTTTTCGAAGGAAGATGCAAGCCAAGTGCGGTGGCCAACACCTGTCATTCCAGTACTTGGGAGGCTGAGACAGGAGGATCGCACGGGTTCAAATCCAGCCTCAGCTACTTAGTGAGGCTCTCAGCAACTTCATGAGACCCTGTTTCCAAATAAAATAGAAAATACGTCTGAGAGTGTAGCTACGAGGTAGAAAGCCCCTGGGTTCCATCCCCAGTACGAAAGAAAGAAAGAAAGGAAGAAAGAAAGGAAGGAAGGAAGGAGGGAGGGAATGAACAGATGTAACCTCATGGGGCTGAAAAGCATATTAGCTAAGGATTCCCAACTTGCAGAGGGAGAAAGTGAGGCTGGGAGATGGGCGGGGCCTCCCCAGGGGAGAGGGAAGAGCCACGGCTGTATTGATCCACCTGACTCAGGAGCAGATGTGTTTCTATAGCAACACAACATCTCCTTTGCAACACAGTCAGACATGCAGGGACCTGAATCCCAGCTGTCAGCTCTCGGAGTGTGCCATCACCTCTCTGGGCTCAGCCCCATTTTTCCTCCACTGTGAAGCAAGTTGAGGGCTGCCCAGGTTCTGAAACCTCAAAGTGATAGCTGCAGCGGAGGTTCATATTTCTGAGTCCAGAGTGAGAAGGAAGTTGGGACCTGGACCCCTGAGTCCTGGGGGAGGAGGGGCCCGTGCTCCTGCTTCCAAGGTGAGGAGTCCATACAGCCCATCTGGTACGATTGTACAAATACTGCACAGTGGAGGTTCTCTTAGGGTGCTGCTCCCAACCATAAAGGATTATTATTTTTTAGCCCTGTTGAACAATCTGTTAGTTTACTCTCTTTCCTTCCCCATCTCCCCCCACCCCATCTCAATTGAACCCAGGGGCATTCTACCTCTGAATTACAACCCTAACCCTATTTATTTTTTTACTTTGAACAGGGTCTAGCTAAATTGCTGAGGCTGACCTCCAACCTGCGACCCTCCTGCCTCAGCCTCCCCAGTACTGGAATTATAGATGTGCGCCACCACATCCAGCTTTTCCCTCTCCGTTCCTGTCTGGCTTTCAGATTCCTGGTGAATCTCAAAATCACTATCACTTTCCCTTCTGGGGCTTCTCCTGGAAACAAGGTTTTCCAAATAGCTTGGGGTCCACTAGGCCAACCAACCCCTCCTCTCCCTCCCAGTAGCAGCTAAGCCTACTACCTCGGGGGCTGGTGACAGTGCCCCAGCCTGATATGACGCACTTCTGCCCAACTTGGGCACACTGATCCGCCAGGTCGATGGGCTTCACTCTGGTCCCCAGGGACGCCTGGCCCCGGAGTCGGAGGAGCATCAAGTCATGACTGTGGTCGTCATGGCGGCTGCTGTTGTAGCAGGGATGCGGAATGGACTGAGTGACAGCTATTTCCTGCTCCGGCCCATCTCTCTTCTGCAGGCTGTGGTCTCCCAGTCGCACCTTGTACTTCCTGTAAGTGGAAGGAGGTAGCTAGGGACCCAGACGTCACCTCTTCTTTAGGAAATCAGAGTCAGGCACCCCTTTCCTACTCCCTAGACCCAGAGGTCTGGGACCCAGCTCTCTACCCTCAGACTCAGGGATCCAAGTCCTAACCCTCCTCCCTCAGACCCAGGGTCCAGCCCCAGCCCTCCTCCCTCTGACTCAGGGGTCCAGACCCAGCCCTCCTCCCTCTGACCCAGAGGTCCAGGCTCAGCCCTCCTCCCTCAGACCCAGGGGTCCAGGCCCAGCCCTCCTCCTTCAGACCCAGGGGTCCAGGCTCAGCCCTCCTCCCTCAGACCCAGGGGTACAGACCCAGTCTTCCCTCAGACCCAGGGGTCCAGGCCCAGCCCTCCTCCCTCAGACCCAGGGGTACAGACCCAGTCCTCCCTCAGACCCAGGGGTCCAGGCCCAGCCCTCCTCCCTCAGACCCAGGGGTCCAGACCCAGTCCTCCTCCCTCAGACACAGGGGTCCAGGCCCAGCCCTCCTCCCTCAGACCCAGGGGTCCAGGCCCAGCCCTCCCTCAGACCCAGGGGTCCAGGCCCAGCCTTCCTCCTTCAGGCACAGGGGTCCAGACCCAGTCCTCCCTCAGACCCAGGGGTCCAGGCCCAGCCTTCCTCCTTCAGACCCAGGGGTCCAGACCCAGTCCTCCCTCAGACCCAGGGGTCCAGGCCCAGCCTTCCTCCTTCAGACCCAGGGGTCCAAACCCAGTCCTCCCTCAGACACAGGGGTCCAGGCCCAGCCCTCCTCCCTCAGACACAGGGGTCCAGGCCCAGCCCTTCTCCCTCAGACACAAAGGTCCATGCCCAGCCCTTCTCCCTCAGACACAGGGGTCCAGACCCAGCCCTCCTCCTCAGACCCAGTGGTCCAGACCCAGCCCTCCCTCAGACCCAGGGGTCCAGGCCCAGCCCTCCTCTCTCACAACCAGGGTCCAGCTTTCTCCTTCCTGTACCACACCTTCCCTCAGACTCCAGCCCCCTCGGCCCAGACATCCACTCACGGCTTTTTGCAGTGCGCAGCCGTGAGGATCCAGTGGGCACTTACGAGGACAGCCCCGCAGAGCAGTCGCTGGCCCTGGAACAAGGCCGCCTGCCAGGGCTGGGAGAAGGGTTCACACTCCTGGCCCTCCAGGACCTTGGGCCCCTGCGCCTTGCAGCCACCTGCAGCAGGAGGAGAGGGTTGGCTCTCCACCCTTGAGGGGGCCAGGCTGGGTCAGAAAACCACTGTGGGTTCCAAGGATGCTCAGCCAGTCTTCTGCAGGCTTGCCCTGCAGGTTCCGCTCAGAGACCCCGGTATCTACACGCAGGCCGCCATACTCCCGCACACCCGTTTAGGCTGTGACTCAACATACAGGAAACACACACCCGAGCGTGCTTCCACAGGCTTCCACAGGCTTCCACACACTTCCATGTGTGTCCACACACCCGGGTGCACCTGCAAGGGTCCCCCCACCTTGCACATTCACGGCTTTTCTAGCTAAACTGAACCTATACCTTCACGAGTTCCCTGCACCCACCCACAATCAGGAAAGCCCACAGAGACTTCCACAGGGAAGGGGGCCCCAGGCTCCTGCTTCCCCGCGCCCTGCACAGGCATCACGCCCCCTATTGGCCCCCCAGCACCGCGCCTGCCTCTTCTCTGTCCCCCTCACCTGCCCAGGCTCCCAACAGCAGAAGCAGGATCGTCCAGTTAAGGGCTGCACGGGGTGGGGGGCGTCCCATGGTGGGGTCTGAGAGAGGGAGAGGGCGGAGCTGAGGCCGAAAAGGAGGGGCCTAAAGTCCCAGAACCGGATTTGGAGATTGGGGCGGGAGCTGAGTCTCTGGACTTGTTCTGGGTCCTGCAGAAGGAAGATGAGGTTCGGAATCTTGAGACAGAGGAAGAAATGGACAGGGTCCCCGAGATTCCTGGATCTAAGTGTGGGGCGGGGGGGGGCGGGGAGAGAGGAGAGAGAAGGGGCCCCGTGACACTACATTCCTACATCCCAAGGGAGGTGGAGCTGTGGTCCAGGTCGTTGGGTTTTGAGCGAGGACGAGTCTGAAGCTGGAGTCCTGGGTCCCTGAGCCTGGGGCCTGTGTCTGAATACCTCTGCACCTCACCTTCCAGAATCCAGGGGGCGGGGTCACCTACTGAATCGGGCTCAGTGGAAGAGGCCCCCGGACTTCAGCTCTGTCTGCCTGGTACACGATTCTTCAGCTTTTTAACCGAGAATCCCCGCCCGCTGCTCCGCCCCCTCCGGCACCGGAGCCGGGACGAGTCTGCGAACCCTGGGTGTGTGTGAAGAGGGGCGGAGGGGCTGAGCCAAAATCTCAAGGGAGGAGGGGCTGGAATCTTGGATTCGGGAGGTAAGGCCGAGCAGGGACTCCGTGCTGATACTCTGAGGTCTGAAATCGAAAGAGCTGGGGTGGGGGACCCCTGGGCTTGAGGGTGGAGGGCTGGGCCTGGATCAGGGTCTGAGGGAGGAGGGCTGGGGGCTGAATCCCTGGGCCTGAGGGAGGGGGGCCAGGGCCTGGAAACCCAGATCTGAGGGAGGAGGCTAGGGCCTGGACCCCTGGGTCCGAGGGAGGAGGCTAGGGCCTGGACCCCTGGGTCTGAGGGAGGAGGACTGGAATCTGGACTTCTGGGTCCGAGGGAGGAGGGCTGGGCCTGGACCCCCAGATCTGAGGGAGGAGGGTGGGGGCCTGGACCCCTGGGTCTGAGGGAGGAGGACTGGAATCTGGACTTCTGGGTCTGGGGGAGGAGAGCTGGGCCTGGACCCCCCAGATCTGAGGGAGGAGGGTGGGGGCCTGGACCCCTGGGTCTAAGGGAGGAGGTCTGGAATCTGGACCCCTGTATCTGAGGGAGGAGGGCTGAGTTTAGACCCTTGGGTCTGAGGGAGGAGGGCTGGGGGCTGAATCCCTGGGCCTGAAGGAGGGGGGCTGGGGCCTGGACACCCAGATCTGAGGGAGGAGGCTAGGGCCTGGACCTCTGGGTCTGAGGGAGGGGATTAGAATCTGGACCTCTGTGTCTGAGGGAGGAGGGCTGGCCTTGGAGCCCTGGGTCTGAGGGAGGAGGGCTGGGGTGAACCCTTGGGCCTGAGGGATGGTGGCTGGGGCCTGGACCTCCAGATCTGAGGGAGGAGGCTAGGGTCTGGACCTCTGGGTCTGAGGGAGGGGGATTGGAATCTGGACCTCTGTGTCTGAGGGAGGAGGGCTGGCCTTGGAGCCCTGGGTCTGAGGGAGGAGGGCTGGAGTGAACCCCTGGGCCTGAGGGATGGTGACTGGGGCCTGGACCTCCAGATCTGAGGGAGGAAGCTGGGGTCTGGACCCCTGAGTCTGAGGGAAAAGGCCAGGGGCTAAATTCTTAAATATCTTCGAAGGAGGGCCTTGCAAACTAATTCTTTTGGGAGGAGGGGCTGCTGCCAAAACTCGAAGAAAGGCTGGTTCAGAGTTCTGAGGGCGGATGGTGCCTGCCTGGTGCCTGCCTGGTGCTGGACCTGGGAAGGCAGGTTTGGGAAGCGCGGTGACCTGGTTTCCCTTCCCCTGGGGGCGGCGGGCCCAGCCCAAGCTGCAATCGGGATGAAGAAGACAGATGTCACGCAGGACTTGCTAGGATCAAGGAGGAATTGCTACTTGGTGGTGATGCCCTCAACTGCCCTTGGCCACCCACCGGTTGCCCTCCCTTCATTCTGCAGCGCGGGGAGAAAGAAGGCGCGGTTCCCCGCGTTTATTGTAAAACTGTCCATTGAAAGGATCGAGACTCTCCCCCAACTTCTCCCGGTTGGGTCCTAATCTGGATTCAAACCCAGAACAACACCGCAATGGGCGGAGCCCGGCACTGCTTAAATTCCAAGTGGACTGAGCGGGCGCCGTGACGTCACGGGGCGGAGTCTCTAATGGGGCGGGGCCCAAAGTTCTGGAGTCCAGAGAAGAAGTCCCATTGGGTGAAGCTCGAAGGGGCGGAGCTATCTAGCGTAAGTTGTTCCTTGGGCGGAGACACAGGGTTGGGCTGTCCCAGGGGGTGGCACCAGTTCTTGGTGACGTCATGGAGACGGACCAAGCGGAGTGGAGAAGTGTCCCAGCCCCGCTCCGGGAGGCGTGGTTATACGTGATTGACTTGGCGCGGGGGCGGAGCCCGAGGGGCGGAGTCTGAGTTCCAGAACTGAGTCTCCAGGCCAGCTGGAGGTCAAGGGCAGAGGCACTTATGCGGAGCTCTGCAGTAACTCCCTAACCACGTCCACCCTGCCTTCGCGGTCGTCCTTTGTGCGAGGTCTCAGTTGTTCTTCATAGTTTGTTGAATCCAGCTGGAGTAGTGACATACGCTGGTGTAGACTGTAGGGCGCCGGGGTCTGGAGCAAGGCTCAGCGCCCCCGGACACCACACCTGCAAGGACTCCATTGCAAACCAGGGGGCCCCCAGAATCACCCTGTGCACGGGAGAAGAGCAGAGAAACTGTTACCAGGTCTGTTCAGGACAGTTACATGGCCACTTCCTCCTTCCTGGAAAGGTCCCCGATTTTCTCTTTTTTTTGAAATTGAACCTTAGTGTTTGAGCCACAACCCCCACTATATCTTACTTTTTATTCTAAAATAGGATCTCACTAAGCTTGGCGTGAGTGAATAAAATATTCTTTATTTTATTCAAATAAAGAATAAAAAAATAGGTCTGGGGGTGTAGCTCTGAGGTAGAATGCCTCTGGGCAGTACCACCAGTACCACACACAAAAAAAAAAAAAAGAAAGAAAGAAAGAAAGAAAGAAAGAAAAAAAGAAAAAAGAAAAACAGGGCCTCACTAAATTGCTGAGGCTGGTTTCTAATCTGCGATCCTCCTCCCAAATCTCAGCCTCCAAAAAATATTGGAATTACAAGCATGTGCCACTATGACCCACAGTTTTTACCTAGCCATCCAGGTCATCTCCAGTCTTTTTTTTTTTTTTTTTAATCAAACCCAGGAGGAAAAGCACAGAGACCCCGCCTTCTTTCCTGGACCTACCATTCTAAGCTCCTGTCCTCCTCCCCAGGACTAGGAATCTGAAACACAACACCTTGCAAACTGGACAGGTCTGCCTCCTTACCCCCACAGTGGGGTCTTACCTGGCAGGAGCCTCGGCCCCCCTCCCATCGGCCTGCACAGATCATTCTGTCCGAAATGTGGCCTGGATACGCCCAGTGACAGAGTTTGGTCTCCAGAATACTGATGTTGGCACACTGCAGCGTGAGCGGATACGTCACTGTTTAGGAGGAGAAACATGGAAGGATTAGCAGCTGCCCAGCAAGCTCGGCAATTCAAGCCCCTCCCAGCCTTTCTACAGGAGCCACATCATGAGACACAAAGAGAGAGAGAAGAGGCTGCGGCAGGGTCTCATAGCATGGAGGAGAAACATGGGCAGGAGGAGAGACGGGGCCCAAAGAGCAAGGAAGACAGAAAGATGCACACAGAGGAAGGCAAAAGGAGATACAGCGTGACTGACACGGAGAGAAACGGAGACCATGGACGGAGACTGAGACTCCTTTTTTGTGTGTGTTTTGGTTTGGTTTGGTGCAGGAGGTTGAACTTAGAGGCATTCTACCTCTGAGCTACACCCCCAGCCCTGTTATTGTTGTTGTTGTTGTTGTTGTTATTAATTATTATTATTATTATTATTATTATTATTATTATTATTATTGTGCTGGGAATGCATTCTACCTCGGAGCTACACTCCCAGCCCGATTTTTGTGTGTGTGTGTGGTACTGGGGATGGAACCCAGGGGCATTCTAGCTCTGGGCTACAACCCTAGCCCTATTTTTTTACTCTTTATTTCGAAACAGGGTCACACTGAGTTGCAAAAGGCCTCACTAAGTAGCTGAGGCTGGCCGCGAACCGCGATCCTCCTGTCTCAGCCTCCCACATGCTGGGATTACAAGTGTGCGCCACCACGCCCGGCTCCCGATTTTTTATTCTTTTTTTAAAATACTTCCAGACCTATTTTATACTTTATTTTGAAACAGAAGAAAAAAATAAATAAATAAAAATTTCTTAAAAAGGAAACAGGATAACACTAAGTTGCGGAGGGACTCACTAAGTAGCTGAGGCTGGCTCCTAACCTGGATTCTCCTGTCTCAGCCTCCCAAGTACTGGGATTACAAGCGTGCACCACTACGCCCAGCCCTATTTGATTTTTATTAATTATTATTATTTTGTGGTGCTAGGGATTGAACCCATGGGCATTCTATCTCTGAGCTATATCCCCAGCCCATTTCTTAATTTTTTATTTGAAAACAGGGTCTCACCGAGTTACTGAGGCTGGTCGTGAACTGGTGATCTCCTGTCTCAGCCTCCCAAGTACTCGGATTTTAGGCAGGCGCCACTGTGCTCAGCCTTGTTTTTTATTTTGAAAGAGGGTCTTGCTAAATTGCTGAGGCTGTCCTCAAACCTGTAATCCTCCTGTCTCACCTCCAAAGTACTGGGATTACAGGCTTTCACCCATACCCACCCCGCCAACTCCCCTGGCCGACTGAGATTTCTTTCTCTTTTTTTTGGGGGGGGGTGGTACTGGGGTTCCTGGAAGCCCTTCTACATCCGGGCTATACTCCCAGACCTATTTTATATTTTTATTTGGAAACAGGGTCTCATAGGCCAGCACTGCTGGCTTTGAACCAGTGTGACCCTCCTGTCTTTGCCTCCCAAGCGCGGGGATTACAAGCGTGCACCACCACGCCCTGCCCTCTGAGATTTCTTAAGGGGAAAGAGATTCTCAGAGGAGACAATGAAGAAATAGAAAAATAGACCTAGAGACATTACGGGAAGGGGCCATGCAGTACAGATGCTCACTGTTAGAGACAGATACAGAGTCATAGAGATATGGGATAGAGATGTAAGACACAGACACCTTTATCTAGAGATACAGAAGCATAGCTATGTGCATTCCATGAAATATACAGCTGCAAAATAAGTCACATCAAGGGACTTCCTGGGTAAAGGCAGGTCAGGGAGGAGACTGTGCAGACACAGCAGTGGGGTTGACGCCGCTCAGTGGGTGTATTTTGGGGATACAGGCAAATGAACCAATGCTTTGAAATTCTCAAGCAAATCCAGAAACCTGGGTCTTATAGAAAGTATACCCGGTTTTTAAAGCCGGGCGTGGTGGCGCACGCTTGTAATCCCAGCATTCGGGAGGCTGAGACCAGAGGATCGCGGTTCGCGGACAGCCTCAGCTACTTAGGCCCTCTGCAACTTAGTGAGACCCTGTTTCAAAATAAAGAATAAAGCCGGGCGTGATGGCGCAGGCTTGTAATCCGCGCGCTTGGGAGGCGACGACAGGAGGATCGCACTGGTTTGAAGCCAGCCTCTCTGGCTTAAGAGACCCTGTTTCCAAATAAAAATATAAAATGGGTCTGGGAGTGTAGCCTGAAGGTAGAAGGGTTTCCAGGAACCCCAGTACCACCAAAATAAAAAATAAAAAATAAAAATAAATAAAATAAAAAATAGGGCAGGGGGTATAGCTTGGAGGTCAAATGTCCCTGGGTTCCATACCCAAACCCGCAAAAAAAAAAAAAAAAGAAAGTGTACCAGTTTCAGTTTTTAGATATTGACAGCAACAGTTCATACTGATTTTTAAGGCATTTGGAAAATGAACATTGATGCGGAGAGTGTAGTCTGGCAAATGGACTGCCAATTTGTGACTCTGAGTGATGCACGTTCACGCCAAAATGTCTCTGAAAAGCCAGGCGTGGTGGCGCACGCTTGTAATCCCAGGAATCGGGAGGCTGAGACAGGAGGACCAGAGATTCACAGCTACTTAGTGAGATCCTGTTTCAAAATAAAGAATAAAAATATAGGGCTTGGGGTATAGCTTAGAGGCACAATGCCACTGGGTTCAATCCCCAGTACCACAAAAAAGAAAGAAAGAAAGAAAGAAAGAAAGAAAGAAAGAAAGAAAGAAAGAAAGAAAGAAGAATAAAAAATAGGACTGGAGGGAGGTGTAGCTCAGAAGTGGAATGCCCGTCGGTTCAATCCCAGTACTGCAAAAAAAAAAAAAAAAAAAAAGTTTCTGAAATCAGGATGTGTCTTTCAGTCTATGGCGTCCTACTGTCTGTAGGAATGTTTTTGTTTTCTATGCTTAGTAGTTCTTAACATAATTACACACCTTAAAAATTACAATATTCTAGCCAGACATGGTGTGGTGAACACCTGTCACCCCAGTACTTGGGAGGCCAAGACCGGAGGATTGCAGCTTTTAGGACAGTTTCAGCAGCTTATTGAGACCCTCATCAACTTAGTGAGATCCTGTTTCAAAAATAAATAAACAAATAAATAAATAAATAAATAAATAAAAAGGGTTGGAGTGTAGCTCTCTCTGTGGTAGGTAGAATGTCCCTGGGCTCAATCCCCAGTAGCAAAGAAAAAAAGTATTGCATTTTATTTTTTAATTTTGTGGTACTAGGGTTTGAACCTAGGTCGGGGCCGGGGAGGTTCTACCTCTGATTTTCACTCCCAGCCCTATTTTTATTTTATTTTCAGTTTTCATGGTACTGGGAGTGAAATCCGGGGGCCTTCTACCTTCAGGCTATACCCCCAGCCCTATTTTCTTTTTTATTTGGGAACAGGATCTCGGTAAGAACAGGAGCCTCACTAAGTTGCTGAGGCTGACTTTGAACCTGGGATCCTCCTGTCTCGGCTTCCCAAATACTGGGATAACAGGAGAGCAACACCGTGTCCAGCTTTTTTTTTTTTTTTAATTTTTGAAAGGGGTTCCTTCTAAATTGTTGAGGCTGGCCTCGAACACGTGATCCTCCTGTCTTAGCCTTCTAAGTACCAGAATTACAGGTGTGCACCACCTCGCCCTGCAAGCATTTTAGATTTGATGAAATCTATTGATAGATGGGTAGAGGGAAGGAGATAGATGGATGGATGAAAAGGCAGAGACCCGGACCTGAAACATGAGAAAGTGTACCGCGGCCGGGGACGTACCCTTGGGGCTGGACACGGCGCCCCAGCCGGAGATGAGGCACTGTGTGCCTGGGGACACGCAGCTCTGGCTGAGGTTGAGGGGCTGCACGGCGGGGCCAAGACGCGCCTTCCTGGGCAGCCGGATCATCATGATGTCATCTTTGTGGTCATTGGCGCTAAGGTCCTGGTTGAAGCCAGGGTGGGGGAAGAAGTCTGTCACCCGGAACAGCTGCTCTGGGCCCTCCCACTGCCAAAGGTGATGCTCCCCGAGGCGGACCCACAGGAACCTGCTGAGACAAACTTGGGAGGTGAGACTGTGTGGGGGGGCTGTGTCATCACACCCGGTCCTCTTTTTCTAGCCAATCAGGGTGCTGTGTGACCCTTCACAAGCTATACACCCTCTCTGGGTAGGGCTCTACTCCCCTCTCTGGTTTTTTTTTGTCTCTCTCTTGGCAGCCCCTCCCCAAATATTTGCCGACCCTGAGGCACCACCCGCCACCCTCTCTGCCCCACCTGGAGCCGCGGTGGTGACCTGGGTCCCCTGGAACCTTGTGGGCACACGGGGCCCCACCTTTCGCACAAAACAACCCCACCCCCTGCCCCCACAGGTCTGGTGGCTTCTATGGGAGTGGCTCTCGGTGTACACAGAGGGGAGTGAAATATGGAAAATCCCCAAATTGGGGGTGCTCTGAGCCTCGGGCTTTTCTTATCTGTCATATATTTTGCCCAGTCCACCCACCCAGGCACTCCTTCCTGAGGTCTGACCTTAAGTGCTCTCACTGTAGTTCCAACCCACTTGTCCTGCTCCAGGTCCATGCTCTGGAGAGTTGGGGCCCGCTAGGGGTCAACATGTCCATCCCCCAGCCTCTGATGTCAGACATTAGGCAGCAGGCTAACGACTGAAGATTTGAAGGTTCGGGGTTTGGGGAGTATATGACATATTATTTTGGTCTCTGTCTCCCTCTAACACGCTAGTGGTCTTGGCTCCAGGTCAGGAAAGTCAGCCTGTCTGTCCCTAGCCTTGCTTGGGAATCTCTCCCATTTCCATGTCTCTGCTTCTCTCCTCTTTTGTCTTAGATTGAGAACAATCTAAACATTGTTCTCCCAGCCTGAAATACAGGCCTGAGTTTAAAAAAAAAAAAAAAAAAAAAAAAAGGTCCCATTGCAGAGCAATGCATGATGGGAAATTCTTACACAGCATCCTGTACCAGATATATATGTGTATATATATGTATATATATATATATGTATATATATGTATATGTATATGGGTGTGGGGAATTGAACTCAGAGTCATTCTACCTCCAAGCTACACTCCAGCCCTATTTTATTTTTAAATTTTGAAGCAGGGTCTTACTAAGTTGCTGAGGACCTCTCTAAGTTGCTGAGGCTGGTCTCTAACTGGCGATCCTCCTTTCTCAGTCTCCCAAGTACTGGGATTGCAGGCGCATGTCACCACACCCGGCTCTGTACCAGCATCTTTGCTGCATTCCTGGAAGGATGAATACTAGAATAAGATAACCCTTTTTCAGAGAGAATGTCCTGTGGACTCAGCATCATGTAGTTCTATCAAAATGCCCACATCTAAGACTATAGAATTCTAAGATGGCAGAATTATAAGATTCTTTTTTTTTTTTGGTGGTGGTACTGGGGTTCCTGGAAGCCCTTCTACCTCCGGGCTACACTCCCAGACCTATTTTTACATTTTTTAAATTTAGAAACAGGGTCTCCTAAGTCAGCGCGCGGCTGGCTTCAAACCTGCACGATCCTCCTGTCTCCGCCTCCCAAGCGCGGGGATTACAAGCGTGCGCCACCACGCCCGGCCAGAATTATAAGATTCTAACATCCTATTATCCATGATTCTAGAATTTTTTTTTTTTGTGTGTGTGTGGGGTACCTGGAACCCAGGGGCATTCTACCTCTGAGCTACACTCCCAGCTCTATATATTATTCCTTTTATTTTGAAACAGAGTCTCACTAAGTTGCCAGGGCCTCACTAAATAGCTGAGGCTGGCTGCAAACCTGAGATCTTCCTGTCTCAGCCTCCCAAGTACTGGGATTACAAGCGTGCACCATCATGCCCAGCTGATGATACCAGAATTCTGAAAGGCTCAAGTTGTAGAATTTTATGGATCCAAGATTCTGATGTTCTATATTTCTCTGGGTCAAGAATTCCAGGATTTCAAAATTATCTATATAAAATCCAAGGCAATCCAGGCATGGTGGCGGACACTTGTAATCCCAGTAGTTGGAAGGCTGAGACAGGAGGATCAAGGTTCTGGGACAACCTCGGCTACTTAGTGAGGCCCTCCACAATTTAGTGAGACCTTGTTTCAAAATAAAGAATAAAAATCGGGCTGGGGGTATAGCCTGGAGGTAGAATGTTCCTGGATTTCATCCCTAGTACTGAAAAAAAAAAAAAAAAAAAAAAACGAAGACAGCCAGGTGTGGTGGCGCACACTTGTAATCCCCGCACTTGGGAGGCTGAGACAGGAGGATCACACAGCTTCGAAGCCAGCCTCAGCTACTTAGTGAGGCTCTCAGCAACTTAGTGAGACCCTGTTTCCAAATAAAATACAAAATAGGTCTGGGAGTATAGCCCGGAGGTAGAAAGTCCCTGAGTTCCACTCCCAGTACCACCAAAAAAAAAAAAAAAAAAAAAAATCTAAGGCATAAATCTAGAATTTTAATATTTTGACTAATATTCTGAAACAATTTTACTAGAATTTCAGCTGGAAATGTGGCTTGGTGGTAGAGTGCTTGTTTAGCATGTGTGAGGCCCTAGGTTTGATCCACAGTACTGCAGAACAAAAAAACAAAACAACACACACACACACACACACACACACACACACACACCTGGAGTTTCATCATTCATCATATAATTCTGCTAATTTATGATTTTAGAAATTGAAGAGCCTATGATTCCAGTAGCTTAAGACTTCAAAACTCTTGGAATTAAAGTTTTCTTGTTTTTGTTTTTGTTTTGAGGTACTGGGGATGGAACCCAGGGTCTTTCTACCTCTGAACTTCACCCCTAGCCCTATTTTTATTCTTTATTTTGAAATAGGGTCTCACTAAGTTGTGGAGGGCCTCACAAGTTGCTGAGGCTGGCCACAAACCACGATCCTCCTGTCTCAGCCTCCCAAATACTGGGATTACAGGATTACAAGCATGCACCACCACAACCGGCTTCTTTCTTTTCTTTCTTTCTTTCTTTCTTTCTTTCTTTCTTTCTTTCTTTCTTTCTTTCTTTCTTTCTTTTTGGTGGTACTGGGGTTCCTGGAAACCCTTCTACCTCTGGGCTACACTCCCAGACCTATTTTATATTTTTTTATTTGGAAAATAGGGTCTCTTAAGCCAGCGCGGCTGACTTTGAACCTGTGCGATCCTCCTGTCTCCTCCTCCCAAGTGCGGGGATTACAAGCGTGCGCCACCACGCCCGGTTTATTCTTTATTTTGAAACAAGGTCTCACTGAGTTGCAAAGGGCCTCACTAAGTAGCTGAGGCTGTCCTCAAACCGCGATCCTCCTGTCTCAGCCTTCCATGCTGGGATTACAAGCCTGCGCCACCACGCATGGCTAGAACTTCTTGTTTTTAAGACTCTGGAAGATAGAATTCTGAGATTTAAAATCCACCAGATTCTCCATGTTTATGAAAATGGGCTCCTAGAATTCTCTTGGTTCAAAGTTTTAAAACTCTATGAAGCACAGTATCGGTGAAATCAAAGATTCAGGGACTGTACGTCTCTATAATTCAGTGACCCTAAAATGCTCAGAACTGAAAATTCTAGGATTGCACCAGTCAGTACGGTCTCTGAGCACTCGAAATGTGGCTAGTCTAAACTGAAATGTAACATCGAGGAAAACACCTGCTGGGGTTTTGAAGGCTCACTACAAAAAAGGTAAATGATGCCAGTTGTGATTACAGGTCAAGATAATATTTTAAGTATGTTCAATTAAATGCATTATTAAATTTTATCTTACTCAATCATTTCTTTTTCCTTTTTAAGTGTGCCTACTAGAAAGCTTGAGCATACACGAGTGGCTGGAGTGTACGTTGCCATTACATAGTGCTGAGCTAGACCGCAGCAATTCTCCCAGTCTCGGAATCTATGATGCTAGATTTCGATGCGTCCCCAATTTTAGGATTCTGTAATCCTGGATTATTAAGGGCAAAAGTCAAGGGAGTGTGTGTGTGGATTCTGTGGTCCTGGATTTATCGGGGTAAAAGTTGAGGGAGGGAAGGAGAGAGGGAGAGGGAGAGGGAGAGGGAGAGGGAGAGGGAGAGAGAGAGAGAGAGAGAGAGAGAGAGAGAGAGAGAGAGAGAGAGAGTCTGGAAATCAAACCCAGGGGTTCCCTACCTTTGAGTTACACCCCCCAATCCTATTGTATTATTTATTTGGAAACAGGGTCTTACTGTGTTGCTGGCCTCCAATCTGCCCTCCTCCTGTCTCAGCCTCTCAAGTACTGGGATTCCAGGTGTGTGCCACCATTCTCTGCTAAGAGTCTAAGATTTTAAGAGTCAAAGCTTTGACTCGTAGAATCAGATGCTTCAGGACTCTGAGGTTTTAGATTCTGAGGAGGCTACCCTTCATAATCCTGAGTTGGACTTTTGGTAACAGAAATGGAACCTTGGAGCCCGGCATGGTGGCGTACTCCGATAATCCCAATACTTGGGAGGCTGAAAGAGGAGGACTGTCAGTTTGAAACCAGCCTTAACAACTTAGTGAGACCTTGTTTAAAAAAAAAAAAAACAGCTGGATGTAGTGGCGCACGCTTGTAATCCCAGCGCTTGGGAGGCTGAGACAGGAAGATCACACAGGTTTGAAGCCAGCCTCTGCTATTTAGTGAGGCTCTCAGCAACCTAGTGAGACCCTGTATAAAACAGGTCTGGGAGTATAGCCCAGAGGTAGAAAAACCCCTGGGTTCCACCCCCAGTACCACAATAAAAATAAAAATTTTTAATTTTAGCCGGGCGTGGTGGCGCACGCTTGTAATCCCCGCGCTTGGGAGGCTGAGACAGGAAGATCGCACGGGTTCGAAGCCAGCCTCAGCTACTTAGTGATGCTCTCAGCAACTTAGTGAGACCCTGTTTCAAAAAAAAAAAAAAAGGTCTGGAGGTAGAAAGACTCTGGGTTCCACCCCCAGTACCACCAAAAAAAAAAAAAAATTAATTAAAAAAAATAACAAAATAGGGCTGGGAGTATAGCTTTGAGTTAGAATGCCCCTGATTCTAATTCTATCCCCAGCACACACACACACACACACACACACACACACACACACACACACACACACCAAGGGTTTGGTACTTCCTACGTATAGTTCCGTTCTTCTTCTACCAGAGAGGTCCTTGGCCTCTACCATCCCCTGGTCCCCAGTCCCCTGCCCGGCATGGCCAGCCCAGGGACACTCACGGCTTGAGGCAGTGGGCAGCGGTAAGCAGCCACCGGTCACTGATGAGAGTCGCCCCGCAGAAGAGCCGGGTGTGGAAGAAGAGGCCAGCCTGCCAGGGCTGTGAGTTGCGCTGACATTCTTGGGCTCCGATGGTTCTGGTGTCTGTCCAGCTGTGCCCTGGGGTGGGGAGGGGGCACAGGCATCAGTGGCAAGCAGGTGGGAGGGCTGGAGGGCAGGGGGCAGGAGCCTGAGGCGGCGAGGGGCAGCGGAGGCCGTGGCTCACCTGCCAGCAGAGAGAGCAGAGCCCAAAGCAAACTCAACTTCATGGCCTGTGGTACCCGGGTCCTCGGGCCTGTGTGCGGAGCCCGGTGCTTCTTTATGGTAAGCCATACCATCTCCTTCCTCCTCCTTGGGGCCGCCCCCATGATTAATCAGAGTTGGGAAATGTCCCTGGAGGAGGGGGAAGCCCTGGGGCCTTGGGAGGAGAGGTGGGTGTATGGGGACCCCCCCCCCCCAGTGGGATGAGCTGGTCCAGGCTGGAGCAGAACTTCACTTAGAAGGGGACAGGGGGGTGCTGGGCCTGAGCGGGTTGTGGGCGCCTCCTCCAGACTGTACGGAGCGGCTGCTCCCCGTGACCTCAGGCTGTGCATCTACACCCAGAATTTTTCGTGGCCTGGGGGAGGAGGATCCCTAAGGCGGGATCCCAGGCTGGAAGCCAGCTGATTTTGGATAGAGTAAGTAGTGCTGTGCCAGGATTGCAGGGGCGCAGGGGAGGGAAGGAATCTGGCTCCCGGGGAAGAAGGCGAGCACCACGTGTGGGGGAAGAGAGAGAAAGAAGCAAAAGAGAGGGAGGTGGAGACCCAGGAGGACCTGAATACGAGGAGACAGGGAAGGCGGAGAGAAGCCCAGAGAGCCGCAGAGGCCCCTGCCCATGACGACAAAGGTCTCCTCTACAGTGTTGAGAAACTTGGTCCCTCTGGATTCATCCGCTCCTGTCGTAACACGCCCAACCCACCCGGAAACAAGCGCCCTGCCCTCTCTCTCTTTCTCTCTCTTAATAACCCCCCATCTTTGCCAAATCCTGAGAACATTTTCTATCTTTTTCCCACCCCTCCCCCAGATTGTCCTCCCCATTACCACATTTTCCCTGGCTCTTTTCCCATTCCTTCTCACCAGGTGGGCAGTTCCTGGAGAGCCAGGCTCAGGCCTGACTCATCTCTACATCCCCAGGATCACCCAGTTCTGGGCTGGGCACGCGGGAGTCCTTAGAGATGTCAATCGGATGAGTGAATCTCTTTCTCCATATCCTACTCTTTCTGGTGAACTCTTACTCATCCTTCAAGACCCGACCTAAATAATCCTTCCTGGTTGATGTAAAGTCAACCTTTGCTCCCCTTGGACACTTACGGCATCTTCTGCTTTCTGTCGCTTACAGGTCTGATTAGTAAACTGGGATTGGGCTTTCTTTGCTTCCTCATTACAGCGTCATGGTTCGGAGCCTGGGATCTGGGATCGGAGTCCCTGTGTCCAGCCTCTCAGTGGTACTGATCAGATGTGTGGCCGATTACAGGTGTGCGCCACCATGCCCGTCTCAAAACTCGGTTTCAGAATAAAACAATGAAGCCGGGCGTGGTGACGCACACTCGTAATCCCAGTACTTGGGAGGCTGAGACAGGAGGACCACAGGTTCCAAGAAACTTAGTGAGACCCGGTTTCCAAATAAAATAAATAAATAAAATAGGGCTGGGGTGTGGCCCAGATATAGAATGTCCCTGGGTTTAATCCCCAGTGCCACACATACACAGACAACTGGGGGTGTCGTTTGGCAGTAGAATGCTCCTGGGTTCAACCCCCATTACCTAACCCTTTTTTTCTTTTTCCTATGGTACTGAGGATGGGACCCATGGGCATTCTACCTCCAAGCTACACCCCCAGCCCTATTTTTTATTCTTTATTTTGAAACAGGGTCTCACTGAATTGCAAAGGGCCTCACTCAGTTGCTGAGGTTGTCCTCGAACCCTGATCCTCCTGTCTCAGCCTCCCGAATGCTGGGGTTACAAGCGTGCGCCAACACGCCCGGCTCTGAGCAAATGTTTGGCTCTCCATTTACCCATTTTCTCTGTGCCTAGAGTCAGTGTTTCCTGTAGCTCATCTAATTCTCCTGAGAGTCTAATCAAGCAGGCTTCTCCATCTCACAGAGTAGGAAATTTAAAATTGCTCACTTGAACAACTGTCTCAAGGTCACGTAGTAAGTGATAGAGAAATGTATTTTCTCCTCCAGCTGGTGAATTCCTACTAATTCCTTTGTATCCCTGAAGACCCCAGGCAAATGTCCCCGCGCGTGAGGAGCCTTCCCCCACTCCTTCAGGCTGCTGCAGAGCCCCTGTGGTGTACTTCCTTAGCTTACAGAAACTATTAATTTGTGGTGTTTATTCATTTGACCATGCAGCGAACCCCAGCCACTAAATAGCAAGTGCTTAGAATATGCGGTGAAGGCCGGGCGTGGTGGCGCACGCTTGTAATCCCCGCGCTTGGGAGGCAGAGACAGGAGGATCGCGCAGGTTCAACGCCAGCCTTGCTGGCTTAAGAGACCCTGTTTCCAAAAAAAAAAAAAGAAAAGAAAAAAAAGAAAAGAAAAGAAAAGAAAAACAGGTCTGGGAGAGTAGCCCGGAGGTAGAAGGGCTTCCAGGAACCCCAGTACCACACACACACACACAAAAAAAGAATATGTGGTGAGGTCAGACATAATGGAGCACGGCCATCATCCCAGCCACTTGGGAGGTTGAGGCAGGAGGAGTGCAAGTTTGAAGTCAGCCTCAGCAACTTAGTGAACCTGTCTCAAAATATAAAATAAAGAGGAGCTAGAAGCCAGGCGTGGTGGTATAAGCCTGTAACCCCAGTATTTTGGAGGCTGAGACAAAAAGATTGTAGGCTCCAGGCTAGCCTAGGTAACTTAGTGAGTCCCTATTTCAAAACTAAAAATAAAAATGAAAGCCGGGCATAATGGGGTACCCTTGTAATCCCAGTACTTGGGAGTCTGAGACAGGAGGACCCAGGTTCATGGGCAGCCTCAGCTACTTAGTGAGACCCCCTGCAACTCAGTGAGACCCTGTTTCAAAATAAAAGAATAAGCTGGGCGTGGTGGCGCACACTTGTAATCTCAGTACTTGGGAGGCCGAGACAGGAGGATTGCAGGTTCAAAGCCAGCCTCGGCAACTTAGTGAGATCTTGTTTCCAAACAAGAGATAAAGTTGGGCTGAAGGTATAACTTGGAGGTAGAATGCCTGAGTTCAATCCCCAGTGCCACACACACAAAAGTAAATAAATAAAAATAGAGCTGGGGGTGTAACTCAGAGGTAGAATGTTCCTAGTTCCATCCTCAGTACCACTAATAATAATAACAATAATAAAGGAGGAAGAAGAGGAGGAAGAAGAAGAGGAGGAGGAAGAAGAGGAGGAGGAGGAAGAAGAGGAGGAGGAGGAAGAGGAGGAGGAAGAAGAGGAGGAGGAAGAAGAGGAGGAGGAGGAGACGACAACCATGACGGCTGGGGTGCAGCTCAGAGGTAGAATGCTCCTGGGTCTGATTCCCAGTATCACACAAGACAAAGGGAATTGGGGTATATTTAGGGGGCAGAACAGCACTGGATTAAATCCCCAGTACCACAAAAAAGTGGGGCAGGGGAGGTAACCTAGAACATTCCTAGGTTCCATCCTTTGCAATGCACACGTGTGTGCTTCTATGCACACATTTTTGTGCGTGCACATATACACACACTGCATTAGAATATCCAGTGAACAATGATGAGTCCCTGCTCTCATGGACTTTTATTTACGTGTGTGTGTGTGTGTGTGTGTGTGTGTGTGTGTGTGTGTCCCAGTCATTATCCAGTGGCCAAATAAATGCGATAATTCCAGCTACAATGAGTACTGCAAAAGAAATCAACAGAGCAAAGGGACTGATGACTCAAAGGGAACCCCTTTCCAAGACTATCCAGGAAGGCTTCCTGGAGGAGGTCACCTTTGACTGGAGAGACCTGAATGACAAGCACGCAAGGCCTGTCGGCCTCCCTAGCCAGACCAGCTGCTTCCTGAGGATAGTGCTTGGTTACACTCATCTCTGGGGCCTGACATGCACAGCTCAGTAAACATCATAGAGTGACTGAAAGAATGGGTACATGGCCTTGAAACACGAGTCCAGCCCCTGTCCTGGTGTGACAAGCCCGGCTGATGCACCCAGCTGACATTTCCTGGGTGGACTCACGGGGCGTGATGGGGCAGGGCCAGTGGAAGGGAACTTATACCGGAGTCTGTGCTCAGACCGCAGATACCATCTTTCTGTGGGCTTTGGGGGCAAAGACCTCGTCTGGTCACCCACCACCCAGCAAGGGGCCTGGCATAGAATTGATGTTCAATTAATCAGTATCTGCAAAGGGACATGAACCCGGCATGGTGGTACATGATTATAACTTCTGTACTTGGGAGGCTGAGACGGGAGGACTGCAGGTTCAAGGCCAGCCTCAGCAACTTGTGAGGTCTTGTTCAAAATAAGAACCGGGCGTGGTGGTGCACGCTTATAATCCCAGCATTTGGGAGGCTGAGACTGGAGGATTGCAGTTTGTGGACAGCCTCAGCTACTTAGTGAGGCCCTTTGCAACTCAGTGAGACCCGGTTTCAAAAGTAAAGAATAAAAAATAGAGCTGGGGATGTAGCTTGGAGGTAGAATGTCCCTGGGTTTTATCCCCAGTACTGCATAAATAAATAAATAAATAAATAAATAAATAAATAAATAAATAAGAAAAAGTTCTGGGAGTGTATCTTGGAGTAAAACTCTGGGTTCAACCCTCAGTAACACACACACACACACACAGACACACAAACACAACACAGAGGAAACAAAAACTGTGCTTTGTTGTTTTGTGTTTTTTGTTGTTTTGAAAGATTTCATTTTTAATCTTTTTTATATATACTGGGGATTAAACCCAGGGGCATTCTACCTCTGAGCTACATACATCCCCAGTACTATTTAATTTTTTTATTTTGAAGCAGGGTTTTGCTAAGTTGTGGAGGGTCTCACTAAGTTGCTGAGGCTGGTATTGAACCTGTGATTCTCCTATCTCAGCCTCCCAAGTCCTGGGATTGCAGGTGGACACCACCATGCCCAGCTGTTTTGGGAGATTTCTATTGTGCAGTTTCTATCATAACACGGAACCCCAGGTTCCAAAGTCCAGGCCAGGCTGAGACCCTTAGACAAATGTCTGTTAGCTTTGCCTGGATTCTGTGTATAAGCCCCACACCCCACCATGGGACGGAAATAGTTACACAGGACAGTTTGAGAGAGAGAGGGAGATAATCTTCCCAAGGTTTCAGGACAAAAATCGCAAAGGCAGTTAGTGACAGATGACAGGTTTCCCCCTAAATCTCAGAGGGGGGCTTCTTAGCATGGACTTAGCAGGTGAGGCTCAGCCCTCTGTCCCCAGAGGCTGGGAAGGATGCTGGAAGGATGCTGGAAGGATGCTGGGAAAGATGCTGGGAAGAATGCTGGAAGGATGCTGGGAAGGATGCTGGGAGGATGCTGGAAGGATGCTGGAAGGATGCTGGAAGGATGCTGGATGAGTCCCCTGGAGCTGCAGGGGTCCCCATGATGGCAGAAGGTGCTCATGGCTCAAGGCCAGCCAGCTCCAGCTGGACCAGAGGCTAGTGTTGGTTGAAGGGGAAATGAAGGCGGAGGTAGCTGGAACGGCCTCCCAGGGATTGGGAGGAGAGCAGGGAAGGCGTCTACCCCCAGCTGGAGACAGGGGCGGGTTGGGAGTGAGGGCTACCCCTCGGCTCTGACCAAGATGTAGTCACGATGACAGGCAATGTTTCCTCAGTGCTCACCACATACTCTGTTCTGGCTGACATGACAATCACCACAATTCACATACACATTACATCACCGTCTCTAAAAGGTAGGCACGTCATTGCCCCCATTTTGTAGGTGAGGAAACCAAGGCTCAGAGAGGGTACTTAGCTCACTCCAGATCACACAGCAGGAAGCCTTAGGGACAGCCAGGTTGGGTGACTCTGATGACTTCCCTCAGAGACCGGGCGGCCACCAGCTTCCTTGCTGTGTTTGAAACAACCCTTTCCCACGGTTTTGTGCGATTGGGCTTGAGTGTGAGCAGAGACTGGGGGCAGGAGGAGGACTGAAGGAAGAGGACAGATGTCCACAGGTGTGGGGGGGAGGGGGTCCAGCACAGCAAAGAGAGGGTCTGGCTGACTGGGGAGGAAGGGGCAGGAGTCACAGGAACAGGAGGTGGCCAAGGGGTCTCTGGGGTCCAGCTCAGTTGGAGAGTATAACTTTCTTGATCCAGGTGCTGTATTTGCATATCCAAGTGTACACTGCTGGGTGCTGGGCAGAGCCGCAGGGGTAAATGCCCCAGGAGAGGATTCCTTGTAAAGTATTGCCACACACCAGGGGACCACCAGAGTCACTCTGCGGGCGGGAGAAAGCAGAGACCCCAACGTGACAGCTGCAGCTTTGAGGTCAGAAAGGGGGGGAAGGAAGGGGGCTGGTGCCAAGGTGGAGTTGTTTTGGATAAAGATAAGGTTGGGATGGGGTTGGAATTTGGTGTGAGGTAGGGATGCATGGGGCGTGAGGATTGGAGGTGGACTTGGGGTACAGGGGTGGGGCTTGGAGATGAGAAGAGGTACGGGGGGCTGAGGTTGGATTTGGGGCTCAGGTAGGAAAGGGAATAAAGAACAAGAAATGGGGGTGGGGCTGGGGTGAAAGGGGGTTCAACCACGGGGCCAAGGACTGGGGACCGGCTAGGGAGTGGGGTGGAAGCAGGGACAGGAGTGATACATTCCCAAGAGTCAGACATCCTCCTGGCAATCCTTACCTGGCAAGGGTCCTGGCCCTGGTCCAGTCCAGCACAGATCATGTTGTTGGTGACCACGCCAGGGTAGAAAACCTCACACTCTTTAGGGGTCAGAAGGGTGACCCTGGAGCAGCTCAGACCCTTGTTGTACTTAACTGATGGGAGAATATGCCAGGTAACCCCTGGGCCCAGCCCTGTTCTCTGCCACCCAGAGCCCCGATAGAAGATTGTCTATCACAGACCCTGGCCTTCTTCCCTCAGACCCAGGGGTCCAGGCCCAGCCCTCCTCCCTAAGGCACAGGGGTCCAAGCCCAGCCCTCCTCCCTCAATCACAGGGGTCCAGGCCCAGCCTTCCTCCCTCAGACCCAGGGGTCCAGGCCCAGCCTTCCTCCTCTGACTCAGGGGTCCAGGCCCTGCCCTCCTCCCTAAGGCACAGGAGTCCAGACCCAGCCCTCCTCCCTCAGACCCAGGGGTCCAGGCCCAGACCTCTTCCCTCAGACCCAGGGGTCCAGGCCCAGCCCTCCTCCCTAAGGCACAGGGGTCCAAGCCCAGCCCTCTTCCCTAAGGCACAGGAGTCCAGACCCAGCCCTCCTCCCTCAGACCCAGGGGTCCAGACCCAGTCCTCCTCCCTCAGACCCAGGGGTCCAGGCCCAGCCCTCCTCCCTCAGACCCAGGGGTCCAGGCCCGGCCCTCCTCCCTCAGACCCAGGGGTCCAGGCCCGGCCCTCCTCCCTCAGACCCAGGGGTCCAGGCCCAGCCCTCCTCCCTCAGACCTGGTGCTCCAAGCCCCAGCCTCCACCCTTAGCTACAGGCCTCAGGGCCCCAGCTCTTGCCTCTTCGGGATGCTGTGGTACCCCAGCCAGCCACCTGGCACTGGTCTCCAGGTTGAGCACAGCGGTCAGGCAGGCGCAGGGGCTGGACGCGGTTCCCTGGCACAACAGGCCGGCCCAGCTTCAACATCATGAGGTCGTGCTCATCTGAGCGCCTGGGCAGGATAGGGGCGGAGTCCCGGCGGTATCCCGGGTGGATAACGGAGCGGGTGGCCAGGCGGAGCTGCTCCCCCTGGAGAAGCAGCAGGTGGTCGTCCCCAACCCGTGCCCACAGTGGCCTGGGGAGGGAAGAGCCGTATGGAGGCAAGCCTTCAGGGAAAGTGGGCCTGGGCTCCGACTCCCTAGGAAGGACTGCACAAGCAGCAGAATGGGGCCCACATCTGTTTCCTGAGACAGGCGGGGCCTAAGGGGTGAGGGGGAAGTAGGTCTTGGAGTCCTAGGTCCCAGAAGGAGGTTGGATTCCTGGACATGGTGGGGGACATCTGGTTGTTGCCCTCTGGGTTCTGTAGGAATTGATGGCTAGGGAACTGGACTCTAGGAAAACCTACCCCTTCCTTTCTCCATGACATCCAGCCTCCCTGGCCGGGACTCGTGAGGCGAACATTTCCCTTTAGTCTAAATTCTTGACCACCCCAGGCTATGGGTTCGCTATTGCATACAACTACCGACTCCTAAATGGAACCCCAGGAGAATCAGCTGGCCAGGCGCGACGTGCCCCAAACATCGAGAAGGCTCACAGCGCCCCCTGGCGACCACAGCTTGTGTCTCTTCCTGCAGAACTCCGAGACTAGCCCCACTGCAGAGCACCGAGCGCTCCAAGCCCCCCTGTCCCTCCCCATGGATGTCCCCTCCCTCGGCCCCTCCGTGGCGTCTTCAAGGAGCGACCCCTACTTCTTGTTCCAGCAGTGCGCGGCGGTGAGCACCCAGTTCGGGTCCACCAGGACTCCCGCGCAGTGGAAGGAGAGGCCATTGAAGAGAGAGACCTGCCAGGGCTGCGAGCCGCGCGCGCACGGAGCGCCGGAGGCCGCAAAGTCCGTCTGGTTCCCGGGTAGCAGCGCCTCCGCGGCTGTAGAGAGAACAGGGGAGAGGGTGCAGGGATCAGAGGCTTCAGAGAAAGGGCTCGGTTTTAGGAGTTGGAGCGGCTCTTGGGGATGATACTCAAGGGGCGCAGCCAGAACGCGGGAGTGGGGAGAACTGGGGGAACCCAGAGGACTCCAATGGGAAGGCGTGGAAGTCCTCGGAGGCGAGTCTGGAAGGGCAGGAACAGAACGCAGCACGCGGAGAGGTTACCGAGACCCACACACCGCAGACGGGCACCCGGAGCCACAGAGAACGCTGCAGGGCCAACAGGGGGCGGGGCCGGAGTATAGCGGGGCGGTCAGGGGGCGGAGATAGAACGCGGAGGGCAGGCAAGGGGCGGAGATAGAACGCGGAGGGCAGGCAAGGGGCGGAGATAGAACGCGGCGGGGAGGTAGGGGGCGGAGATAGAACGCGACTGAGTGATGGAGGCGTGGCTAGAACTCGGCCGGGCTAGGAGTGCGTGGGAAAGGAACGCTGTGGGAGAGAAGGGGGTGGGAGTAACCAAATGCGATTGGGAAAGGATCGAGGGCAAAAAGCGGTTAAGTAGAGCCGAGTAAGAAGGGGTAGGGACCGAATGAGTCGCGGAAGGGAGAGGAGAAAGAAGGCGGCGGGGGCAGAAGAGGGTCTGCATGAAGCCGAACACCCAAGGACGGAGCTGGAAGAAGGGCGCCGCCTGCGCGGGGGCTGGTCCGGATACCCAGTGGGCGCCGGCGTGCCAGGAAAGGAGAGGTGTGCAAGGGCTGGTGGTAGCGCACCCTCCTCCTGCGCCTCGGCGCCTCCCGCCGCCCCTGTCCCCCGTCTCACCCCAGAGTTGCGCCATCAGTAGCGGCAGCAGCAGCTTCGCCAAAGCCTGGGTGCCAGAGGCAGCGGAAAGGTGGAGGTTTCGGGGTTTCATGGTCAGAACCTGGACTAGGGGGCCAGGGGACAGGTTAGAACAGATGTCCTGGCCGGACATGGTGGCGCGGGCCTGTAATCTTGGGAAGCTGAGACAGGACGCTTGCAAGTTCAAGACCAGCCTCAGCAATTTAGCGAGACTCTCAACAACCTAGCGAGACCCTTTTTTTTTTTTTTTTTTTTTTTTTTTTGCGGGTCTGGGGATGGAACCCAGGGGCATTCAACCTCCGAGCTACAACCCCTGCCCTATTTTTTAATTCTTTATTTTGAAACAGGGAATCACTAAGTTGTGGAGGGCCTAAGTAGCTGAGGCTGTCAGCAAAACGCGATCCTTGGTCTCAGCCTCCCGCATGCTGGGATTACAAGCGTGTGCCACCACGCCTGGCTTACAAGACCCTATTTTAAAACAACAACAAAATAATAATAATAATAATAATAATAATAATAATAATAACAACAACAATAATATAGAAAAAGGGCTGGAGGTGTAGCTCGGAGGTAGATAGGCCCTGGGTTCAGTCCTTAGAAACACACACACACACACACAAACACACACACACACACACACACACACACACACACCCCAAGCCAAAAATAGATGCTCTGTGGTTGACCCTCTACCTCGCAGCTCCCAGACACCCGTTTAACCTGCAGCCGACCACCCTAGGGGGCAGGCCCAAGGGTGATTCAACCCATAGGGCCCTAACGGACTCAATTACCCTAATGACACCCTGGTGGCTTCCTCCCTAAACCTGAAGGGAGCGTTCTGCGGGGCAGGTTTCAGCCTCCTCCGCAGATGGGGCGGGGGTCCGAGGCTTGGGGCCTTTGGCAATCTCTTCTTAAGCAGCTTGGCTTTGGGACTTCCCCATCCCGTACATAGGGAAATCGAGGCTCCAACAGGGTTCTCGCCTGTGGCCCGGGGGTCCCCACCCATCCTCTCACCATCCGCCCCAACCAGGGTGGGGTGCATACCGCTTCACCTGCTAGTCGCCAGTGGGAAAGAGGGAGGAGACCCAGACGTACCTCTGGCCTGCGAAGTAGGCCGTCTGAAGCCTCTGCCCAGGGACCCCTGGCTGGACCTTTCCTTTTAACCTTCAAGATCCCGGAAGCTTCCCCACCCTCCCCCTCGGGGCTTCACTCCCTTTTTCCCTCTCCCTAATTATTCTACCGTGGGTGGGGCTGGCACCCAACCTGGGCCCCAGATTCCTGCCCTGGGAGGGGCCCTGGAATACAGGCTTCTCTTGAGTGTCCGAAACACCCCTTTTGGAGCTGGATTCTAAGGAGATTCCCTGGGTCCCTGGTTCTGAGAGATCTTCCCCACGCTGTGGTGTGTGTTGGTGGGAGAGGGTGTGTAGCCCTAGAGGGGCTGGGCTGGGGAATGGCAGGTGAGGGGTTTCTGCCAGGGAAAGGAAGTCAACAGGAAAATGTCACCCGGAGTGATAAGGAGAGAAGCGTCAGAATGCGGAAGGGGAAGGAGGGCGGGAGATCGAAGGAATGAGTGGGAGGGACAGAAACCGGCTGGGAAAGGGACGCTGATAAGCCCGAGGGGAGGGTGCTGCTAAGATACACAGAAGAGGGGAGAGAGGGAACAAGAGGTAGAGATGCTGCTGTCCGGGAACAGTGGCCCCTTGTGTCCCCGTGACTGACGCCTCTGTGTGTGTATGGGGTGGGCTTACATCATGCCTGTGAGCTGCCAGCTCACACCCTCCCTGCCATCTGGGTGTCTCCAGGTGGCACTCAGGTTCATGAGTCACAGGAGGCTCAGGCTGCAAGGGGCATGGACATCTCTTGGCCAACTCCCTCATTTAGGGAGAAGAATAGGAGGCTCAGAGAGGGGCCGTGACTCACAAGAGGTCACACAGCAAGCCCGCCTAACAACCGGAAGGCCCTAACTCCAGCTCTGGATTCTTACTCCCTCACACCAGCTCCCTTTCCCTGGAAGTGAGTAGAATGCTGGAAAAGACCTGGCGTTCTGGACTATTCATGGGACATCTTGTCCATGGAGAATTAACTTCAGAGGTTGTCCAGCTCAGCCCAGCCAAATGTTCAAAACAGCCAGACATGGTGGCACACACCTGGAGTCCCAGCCCTTGGGAGGCTGAGACCAGAAGATTGCAGGTTGGGGGGCCAGCCTCAGCAATTTAGCAAGAGGCTGTTTGAAAAATTTAAAAGGGGCTGGAATTGTAGCTTGGAGGTAGAATGCCCAGTATAAAAAAAAAAAAAAAAAAGCAAAACATTTAAGACAATAGCCATGTGTGTAGCCCTGGAGCATCTGAAATGTGTCAAGTGTGACAGAGGAATTGGATTTTTTATTTTATGTCATTTTAATTGAAATAGCCATGTGTGGCTAGTGGCTACCACATGGCCTGGCATGGGTCTCCGTTAACTGCCTTTTCTGGAGGTCAGAAAATAATGATAGTTCTCTTTCATTAGGACATACTTATTTACTGTGCTGTTACTTTCCCATGCATGATTTTATAGGTAAGGAAACTCTAGCAGAGCTTTAATCGAGGCCCGTTATTGGGTAAACGGCTACCTTGCTTCAAATCTTTGGGTGCTTTTAACTGGCCATGTGACCATGAGCAAGTGACTTCATTTCTTCCTCATCTGCAAAAGGGACATAATAATGGCACTGACCTCATAGGGCTTTGTGAGAATTTAGTTCCTTTATTTTCTTTTATGTTCTTGTGGTACTGGGATTGAGCCCAGGGGTGTTCTACCTCTGAGCTGCATCCCCCAGCCCTTTTAAACATCTTTAAAAATTTAAAACAGGGCTGGCTCCAAACCTGCGATCCCCCCCCCCAAGTAAAGAGATTACAAGCGTGCGCCCCTCTGCCTGGTTTTATTTTTTAAATTTTGAAACAAGTTCTCATGAAGTTGCTAAGGGCCTCCCTAAATTGCTGAGGCTGGCCCCGAACCTTCGATCCTCCTGACTCAGCTTCCCAAGTTCCAGGATGACAAGGGGGCACCGCCATGCCCAGCTTAACCAATACATTGAAAAGCCCTCTGGACCAAGGTCTGGCACATTAGTAAGGACTCAGAATCGTTCATTCCGTAGATATTTATTGAAACCTTGGCATAGGCCAGGAATTGTCTTTGAGGCTGGGGATGTAACATGGAACAAGGCGGCTATTTCCATTTTCATAGTCACCAGTCTGTCCCAGCCAAGACGTGAACTCACGCGGCCTTGATTCCAGACCCCAGGTTAGTTAGCTGTTAGCATCGCCCACAGCCAAGGTGGCCCAAAGAAAGTACGCGAAAAGGTCCCGACTCAAGGTGTCACTTGAGAGGTATCAATAGAAACCCGATCCCGACAGAGGGCTCCAGGCAGCTGGGCCAGGCGAGTGGGAACTAATTGTTGTTCATTGTCTCCTGGATCCAGTCCACATACTTGCAGACTTTTGTATAGACGCCGGGCTTTCTGGTGACAGCACATGGATCCTGGCCCCAGGAGATAATGCCTTGGAGAGACCCGTTACACACCAGAGGGCCCCCAGAGTCACCCTGGGCATGAGGAGAGAGAGAACCAGTCAGAGCGGAGGGCGGGGCTTGGTGTTGGGAGGAGGTGGGGCCAGGGGCAGATTGACAGTGTGGAACGGCCAATGAGCTGGGTAGGAATAAGGATGGGGGTAAGATCACAAATGGGTTTGGAGATGGTTGGGATTGGAAGTGGGGCTGGGCAAGGGGCTGGGACTGCCTTGATGGAGATGGATTTCGTTGTAGGGGGAGGTGGGGCTGGGGCTGAGGAGGAGATGGTGGGTGTCAGTGAGGGGGTGACTGAGGTCGGGGATGGGGCCGTGGGCTCTGCTCTCTGACCTGGCAGGAGTCCTTGCCCTCCTTCTGGACGCTGGCGCACAGCATGGTGTCTGTGATGTTGCCCGGGTAGGCATTCTCACACTCCTGGTGTCCAATGATGGAGATGTCGGCACATCGCAAGCTGTGGGGCAGGCGCACTGCGGAGACAGCGAGGGGGTGTGGGAAGCAGCCCCCTGTCTCCCCACCCGCCAAGCGCTTGCTGTCGCCCAGGACCTGGGATAAGCCTTGTCCTCTCACTACCGAACCTCTCTGCTTGTAACAACAGCAGCGGTGATGATGTCGAGTACATTCTTCTGTCCAGTTCCTCTCTATACTACCTCCCATCCCGGCGAGTGGGTAGGCGTGATTATTCTTATTTTATAGAGAAGAAAACCCAGGTTCAGAGAAGTGAGGCCAGGCACCCGAGGGCCTACAACCAGCAAGTTTTAGATCTCAGATTGCCCATCACATCTGTCGCTGACTCTAAGGCCCAAAATTGTGTCTCCACCCTCTGCAGCCCTGACATATCACCCTTTCAAATGGTCCCCCTCTTTTTTTTTGTGGTACTGGGGTTCCTGGAAACCCTTCTACCGAGCTACACTCCCAGACCTATTTTTTTATATTTTTATTTGGAAACAGGGTCTCTTAAACCAGCAAGGCTGGCTTCGAACCAGCACGGTCCTCCTGTCTCCACCTCCCAAGCGGGGGGATTACAAGCATGTGCCACCACGCCCGGCTAAATGGTCCCCCTCTTGACACCCCTGGGCAACCAACCCTCTTTGGTTTGGTTTGGTTTGTTTGAACTGGGGATTGAACCCAGGGGCATTCTACCTCTGAGCTCTACCCCCAGCCCTATTTATTTTTTTTATTTGAAGCAGGGTCTCACTCAGTAGCTGAGGCTGGCCTTGAGTCTGCCACCCTCCCGTCTCAACCTCCCGAGTAGTGGGATCGCAGGTGTGCGCCGCTGCCCCTGGCTCCAACCCCTCTTGTATCGCTACGAATCTCATCTTGGAAGCATCCTCTGGTCACCCTGGGTCGTTCCGTCATAGACCACCCCCTCCCACCCCACCCCCCCATGAGCCCGTCTGGAGCCCCTACACTGGGGACTGGATGTGGTGCCCCAGCCGGAGATGAGGCAGCGGGTGCCAGCCGTAACACACTGGGACGGCAGACTGAGGGGCCTCACGGCCCGGGTGACGAAGGCTGGCGCCGACATTTTCACCAGCATGATGTCGTTGCGGTGGTCTTTGTTGGGGAGGCTGTTGTTGAAGCCCGGGTGGGGGAAGGATTCCGTGGCCGTCCGCGTCTGCTCGCAGCCGTCCCGCCGCTGCAGGTTGTGCTCCCCCAGGAGGACCACATAACGGCTGAGGTGGGAGGGAGAGACGCTGGTCAGAGGTGGGGAGGAGGCAGGAGACATGGGCAGGGGCGGGGAGGGAGAGATGATGAACGGACACCGGGCTCCACTTCCCACCCCTCTCCCCCGGAGCCCCTCCCCCGCTCTGTCCTCAAGCCCTATCCCCATCCCAGGCCCAACATTATCCGCCCCTCCATCTTCAGTCCCAACTGAATCCCCGTCATCCACGCACACACGACCCCACCCACCCCCTACACAGTCTCCCCTGTCCCCAAGCCCCTGGGCATCCATCTCTCCGTCTCCAGCCCCCACCCAGCCCCGCCCCAGCCCCCGCACCCACGGCTTGCGGCAGTGGGCTGCTGTCAGGAGCCATTTGGGGGCGATGAGGGTCGCTCCACATAGCAGCCGAGTCTTCTGGAATAAGGCCACCTGCCAGGGCTGGGAATGAGGACGGCATTCGTACCCCTTGATGATCCTGGTCTCTCCCCCTACATGCCCTGGAGTGGGGGGCAAACGAGGGGGCTCAGAGATGAGAAGAGGCTGGGGGGCGCCCACGAGTGAGGGTGGGGGAGAGAGAAAGGGTAGGTGACCTGGGTCCCAACTTGGTGTCCCTCTGGAATGAGGTACAACTTTAAAGGACTCCTATATAGATTGGTCAGGCCGGGCATGGCGGCGCACGCTTGCAACCCCAGCATTTGGGAGGCCGAGACAGGAGGATCACAGTTCACGGACAGCCTCAGTTACTTAGTGGGGTTCTTTGCAACTCAGTGAGACCCTGTTTCAAAGTAAATAATAGTAAATAGGGCTGGGGTGTAGCTAGGAGGTAGAATGCCCCGGGGTTCCATCCCCAGCAACACACACACACACACACACACACACACACACACACACACACACACGAAATAGATTGGCCAGTAGATGCTGTCCTCAGCCCTTCCTTCCCTCCTTCCCTCCTTCCTTCCTTCCTTCCTTCCTTTTGTACTGGGGATCAAACCCACAGGCATCCTACCTCCAAGTTACACCCCAACCCCTTTTATCATTATTTTTTGTTGTTGTTAAAACTAAGTCTTGCTAAATTGATCTTGCTAAGTTGCTGAGACCAGCCTCAAACCTGGGATCATCCCGTCTCAGCCTCCCAAGTACTGAGATTACAGGTGTGTACATCATGCCCAGCTTCCTTTTTATTTCAGAGTGGCCCATCCCCAGCACCCTAACTCGAGACCTCCTTGACCTCCGGGCTCCTCCTGGGCTCTCCAGGTTCTGGCATCTAAAGGGATTATGCTTGGTGGAACCAGGAATAGCCAGCACTCTATTATGGCTGATCTCTGTGAGGACGCCACACCGGTCACTATATATTTTGAATATCCGCCCCTTCAGTGTCTGGGCAAAGGGGCAAGAGAGTCTAGGGATGATGAGGGGGATCTGCCCTTCCCCACCCCCACCATACCTGTCACCAGAGCAAGCGCGATGAACCTCAGAATTGTCATGGCCTGGAGGGGGGCAGTGCAGGCCCCAGTTTCTTCTACTGGGAAACAGAATGGAGATAAGGCCTGATCACTTTAAGGGGAGGTCTGGGTGCTCTCCTCTTCCTCTCTCTCTCCCTCTCTCTCTCTCTCTCTCTCTCTCTCTCTCTCCCTCTCTCCCCAGCCAGCTGCCTACTTCCTGCCCGCTCTCGCAAACTCTTCAAATCCTTCAAATCAACAGAGGCCCCCAGGGTGGACTCGGAGAGGGTTCCGACCCAGCTAGAAGCTTCTGGCGGGCGTGCCAAGGAGCAGGTGGCAGTCTCTGGGATGGGACGGGCTGTGTCAGGACAAGCCGTGGGCTGGCCCTGCTTGGTCTGCCCAGGGCCCTTCTAGGCATGTTTGGGAGATTGTTTTTCGTCTTGCCCACCTGAGACTTAGCCAGGCCCCAGCAGCGTGGTGTGGAGAAGACAAGGGGTACCTGACCCCCTTTGGTAACCACCCCATTTTTGTGTTCTCACCAGCAAGGTGACATGGAGCCTTTGTGGTTCACTGTTCCATGCCCCCCTTCCCTTCCTGAGGGTTCCCCCAGCCGACCAAGCTGGGCAGGGCAGGCTGAGGGAAGGGCCGGGCTTGGTGTGGGGGGGGTGTCAGAGGTTGAAGGTAAGCAGTACTGAGAAAGGCAGGGAGTCCCCACCCAAGCTGAAGAGAGAGGAGTGAAGGGCAGCGGGGGAATGGGTACCGAGGCAGAGGAGGACTGGCGTCCTGGGGACGGAAGATTCCTGGAGGGGGCTTCTCTTCCCTCCCGGACTCACAGGCTCTGGGGCTGGGGCTCTGGGGCCCGGTGGTGGCAGCTGCTGCGTCAGGCTGGGTCAGAGCGGAGCGCCAGGCAGCAGGCGGGCGGGCGGGCAGGCAGGGGTGGCCCCGGGCGGGCCCAGGATGACTGGTCTGCAAGCCCAGCCTCATCGCCCTGGGGGTGGGTGGGGGGCCCTCCCTGACTCTGCCTGCCTGTCACCTCTGCAGGCCCCTCTTCTCTCCCAGCCTCTGCATCCCCCATCTTCCTGCCCCATCTCTGCCATTCTCTACCCTCGTGTGTGTGTGTGTGTGTGTGTGTGTGTGTGTGTGTGTGTGTGTGTGTGTGTTTCTTTCTCTTTCTGTCTCTAGGTTTCTGTCCCTGGGTCCCTCTACCTCTCTCTAACCCTTTCTCCATCTCTGCCCTTGGTCTTCGTCCCTATGGCCCCTCAGCCTACGTCTTCCTCTCCTTCCCCCACTACCAGTTTCTCTGTCCCTCTCCTGTGCTGCTCCTGCCAGGGCCATCCTGGGGGCCCCTGCCCCCCAGGGCTCCTCCCTTCCCTTTTGCAAAGATGGGAAAAATTGGGACGTCACAGAGGTGGGGCTGCTTGCTGCCAGGCGAAGGGGCAGGACTGGAGGGTGAGGGAGACAGGTTGGGGCCTGCAGGAGGAGAGCGGAGGCCCAGGAAAGGGAAATGAGCCCTCCGGTGGGTGCCCGAAGCCCCAGGGCTCCTCTGGGGCCTCTTCTCCATCGACCCCCACCCCCACTCCCCTCTCCCCACCTGCCAGGCCGCCAGTGCTGGATATCCGGGTCCAGATCTAGCCGCGTCACTTACCCGGTGCTGTGGGCCTCGGCGACGACAGCCAGTTCTCCGGCCACTTCAGTTTCCTCATCTGTGAAACCTGGGCGTGGATCCCCGCTTCTCCCGGCTTGTTTTCAACTGGATCTCTTCGCTGGGTTCTTCCTCTCCTCTCTCCACATCTAGCCCGATGTGGAACAAGGCGGGGTAGGCCCAGGCTCTGACAGCAGCCAACCCTGGCCTCAAACCCCAGTTCTGCCTCTTCCTGCCACAGTGACGTGGGACGGTCAGGGACTCCACCCCAGGAGGCTCAGTTTCTTCATCGGGGAGATGGGAGATGGGGGTGACGGCCCTTCCTTGGGGTGGGGAGTCGGGATGAGAACTCCAGGAGAGTGAGAGGAAGAGCCCGGAACTGGGGAGCTCAGCAGATGTGCCTGCTCGGTTAGGATTAGCCCACCAGGTGTCTGTAATCCCAGTATTTGGGAAGCAAAGGATCACGGGTTTGAGGCCAGTGTCTGCAACTTAATAAGACCCTGTTTCAAAACAAAACAAAAAAAAGCACTGGGGGTGTGGCTCGGGTAGAATGCTCTTCGGTTTAATCCCTAGTACCAAATAAATAAAAATAAGATATGGGGATGAGTCTAATTCCTTTAACCTCCAGACTTCAGAGCCTGATGTCATCTGCTTTGGAGGAAGGCTGGAGATAGAACTCCAGGGGTGAGCACAACCCTTTTTAACACTTGAGCTACATCCCACCCTGGGCCATTGCAGACATAATAAAACAGACCAACATCACACACTAAATATAATATCTGCTCAGACAGTACAGTCAAGCTCCGATTAGCTAGTGGGAGAGAAGAAAAGGGTCGTGAATTTTCATTTTGCATTTGGTTTTCAGTACGTGTTTGGGAACTGACGATGTTCTCTTTCTCCTTCAGGTTCTTCATAGGCCTCGGAAAGCTTTATGAGCCCTGAGCACTGTTTCTATCACGCTGAATGAAAAATTTAAAAAATGGCCTTCATTCCTAGTGCTGTAAGCCAGCTTCCTTTTCCTTCCTTCCTTTCTTTTCCCTAGGGATTGAATCCATGAGCTTTCTACCTCTGAGCTATACCCCAGCCATTTTTATTTTTTCTTGTGAGACAGGGTCTCACTAAATTGCTGAGGCTGGCCTTGAACCTGATAGCCTCCTGTCTCAGCCTCTCGAGTACTGGGGTCACATGCATGCAGCACTTCATGGGGCATAGGTAACATTTACTACTCCATTCCCATGTGATTCCTGAGGGACCCCTTCTCTCCCCCTGTAGGTAGGGGAGCACAGTACAGAGACGCCAAACAGCCCATAACCCTCTTTCTGTTACATTATATTTATTCCAAACAGTTGCATAGCACCCCCGCCCCCCCGAACTGTAGAAGGGTTGGCTGGACTTGGAGTTCCAAGAAGTCCCCCACAAACAAGAGTGGGAGCGCTGGGCATGGTGAGGGAGGAGACGCTGGTGCTCTGAGGCTCAAGGTAGCCCCCAAGTTGAGCAGTGGAGCAAGCAGGTCAGTTGTTCCTCATAATCATCCGGATCCAGTTCACGTATTTGCAAACAAAGGTATAAACTCCTGGGATGCCTCTTTGCCCGCAAGGCCCCACGGACCCCCAGGACACCAGGCCCTGAAGGACTCCCCCACATACTAGGGGGCCCCCAGAGTCACCCTAGAAGACAGAAGGGGGTACTGCATAAATAAGGGAGAAATCCTGTTCTTGTTTCCCTCCTTAACGCCTCCCCTATCCCCACCCACTCCTAGGCTTCCAGATAGATGGTTCCCAGCCTGATCTTGGGGGGGGGGGGGGGAGATTGCACATCCAGGCTCAGAGGAAGACATTGGCAATGACTAACCAATAGAAAAGAACACAATGTTCCTAGGAGCCAATGCCAGGGAAGGAGGGCGGAACTCTGAAGGCAAAGGATAGAGGTTCTTTTAGGACAATGGCTGGAACTCTGGCCAATGAGCAAAGAGAATACTTCTCCAATGACCAATCCCAGGGATGGAGGGCGGGACTCTAAAAGATAAAGGGTAGAGGGTTCTTTCAGGACAAATGGCTAAGGATCTGGCCAATGAGTAAAGAGAACACTCTCTTCAATGACCAATCCCAGAGAAGGAGGGCAGGACTCCATGGGGTAGAGTTCTCTTAAGGACAGGGGCTGGGTCCCTGGCCAGTCGGGCTTAGCAGCCTCCTCTTCACGGATTCCAAGAGAGCAAGGATGCAGAATCAGAGGGTGGTAGAGTCCACCAGCCCTTTCCTGTCTCTGTCCCCAAATTTCTTAGTCTGGGACAGCACCAACTGTAAGACGATGCAGGAAAGACCTAGCGCCCCAGGGTGGGGTTTCACTCTAATCTCCAAGCCCTGATGAGATGTTTGCTCTCCTTCATCCTCTACTCTCGAGTCTCTTCCCCTCTCACTTTCTTTGTGTGTCCCCTGCCCCACTTTTACTTCTGTCTTCTCCCTATATTCTCTCTGCACCCCTTCCCTCTCTCTGGCCCCCACTTTCCATCCTCTCTCCTATTCTCTCTCTCTCTCTCTCCCTCTATTATTCTGATCCTCCCCTCTTTTCTCCCCTGCCCCCATTTTCTGACTCGCCTTTCATCAGTCCCGCACACCCCACTCTCAGTCTCCCCCTTCCACCTGGTCCCCATGTCTTCTACTGGGTAGCTGCCCGCCTGGCTCACCTGGCAGGCGTCTTTCCCGGCCATGCCACCTGCACACACCATGTTGTCCGTGATTCTCCCGGGGAACACGGCCCTGCAGGCTTCATGGGACACGATGGAGAGGTTGAGACACTGGAGCCGGTCCGGGAATGGGTCTGGGATGGAAGATGGATGCTGCAGGGTCCTCAAAGCTGCTCACTTTGACGCCACATCCCCATGGAAATACAATCCAAGTCTATACCCTTGCCCCTCCAACCTCAACCACAGTCCTAAAACCTCTTGAGGTTCAGGTTTATGAGTCTTTTTTTTTTTTTTTTTTGAACCCAGGGACATTTTACCTCCAAAGCTATGCCCTCAGCCCTATTTTTTATTCTTTATTTTGAAACAGGGTCTCACTAAGTTGCAGGGGGCCTCACTAAAGTCCTGAGGCTAGCCCCAAACCTGCAATCCTCCTGTGTCAGCCTCCCAAGTACTAGGATTACAAGCGTGTGCCACAACGCCTGGCTTTTTTTTTTTTTTTTTTTTTTTTTTTTTTACTGAGGACTTAATCCAGGAGAATTTTACTTCTGAGCTAACACCTCCAGCCCTGTTTTATTCCTTATATGAAACACCATCTTACTAAGTTTCAGAGGGCTTCACTAAGTTGCTAAGGCTGACTTTGAACCTGCAATCTTCCTGTCTCAGCCTCCCAAGTACTGGGATTACAAGCGTGTGCCACCATGTCCGGCTCACAAAATACCACTTTTTATCCTCAGCTTCTGGCCAGATTGGCAACATCTGGGTCTTGTGACCTCTGCTTCACAGTGACCTCTAACAGTCAAGCCCCAGAACCGAGATACCCAGACTACTGACAGATGCCTTCTGCTCCATTCTGATGACTCCTGACATTGCTCTGAGCGCTACCCACATCCCTGAACCCTGACTTCTGACATTATGCCAGATGCCAAGACTCAGATCCCCAGAACCAGATGTTCAGCCCCAGCCCTGACCATCCACCCACCCTTCCTCTGAGTTTTCATGACTGTCTTTTTGAGGGGTTGGGGTGCTGGTGATTGAACCCAGGGGCATCCTACTTCTGAGCTACACCCCCAGCCCTATTTAATCAATTAATTAATTACAATTTTTTTGTAGTTACTGGGGATTGAACCCAGGGGCATTCTACCCCTGAGCCACATGCCCCCCAGCCCTATTTTGCTTTTATTTTGAAACAGGATCTTGCTAACTTGCTGAGCTAGTCTCCAACCTACTATCCTCCTGTCTCAGCCTCCCAAGAACTGGGATTACAAGTGTGCCTGAGGTGTTATGACTGTTAATGATTCTTCTTCTTCTTCTTCTTCTTCTTCTTTTTTTTTTTTTTTTTTGCAGGTCTGGATATGGAACCCAGGGGCATTCGACCACTGAGCTACACCCCCTGCCCTATTTTTTATTCTTTATTCTAAAACAGGGTCTCATTAAGTTGCAGAGGGCCTCATAAGTAGCTGAGGCTGTCCGGCAACTGCGATCCTCCGGTCTCAGCCTCCCAAATGCTGGGATTACAAGCAAGCGCCACCACGCTCAGCTCTGTTAATGATTCTTGACCTCTCCACCCCCACCCCAGTCCTGACCCCGGGGCGGGCTCCTTACTCCAGGATTGGTTGGTGGTGCCCCAGCCCGAGACGCGGCACTCGGTGCCCGCGGGGGCACAGCTTCTGGGCAGAGCCAGGGGCTGCACGCTGCGGGTCAAGCTGACGGGCAAGTTCAGCCGCAGCAGCCGCAGGTCGTGCTCGTGGCTCCGCAGGGCTCCCTGGTAGCGCGGGTGGGTCACCGAGAAGCCGCTGCGCCGGATCTGCTCCGTCCAGTCCAGCCTGCTCAGGCTGTGCTCCCCTAGGCGCACCCAGTACCTGCTGGGGTCGCAGCGGCTCAGCGGGGGCAGGGGGGGGCAGTCGGGTCCCCTGCGACGCCCAGGAGCCGCCTCCGCGTCTGTCCCCCTCCTCCTCCTGTCCCAAACCTGTCCTTTGTCTCTCAGTGTCTTTCCATTTTGAGCGATTTCTGCACCCTTACACACACACACACACACACACACACACACACACACACACACACTGCATCTGCCCCTGTGTCCCCTCCCTTCTCTCTCTCTCTCTCTCTCTCTCTCTCTCTCTCCTGTGCTGGGAATTGAACCCTAGGGTGCCCTATCTCTGAACTATACCCCCAGCCCTATCTATCTAATCTATCTATCTATCTATCTATCTATCATCTATTTTGGTACTGGGAATTGAACCCAGAGACAGTCTACCTTTGAGCTACATCCCCAGACGAATTTTATTATTTACTTGGAAGCAGGGTCTCCCTAAGTTGCTGAGAGCCTAAGTTGCAGAGGCTGGCTTTGAACCTGTAGTCCTTCTTGTCTCAGCCTCCCAAGTACTAACAGGCCTGTGCTATCACGCCCAGCGCACGCGCGCACGTGTGTGTGTGTGTGTGTGTGTGTGTGTGTGTGTGTGTGTTACTGGGGATGGAACCCAGGGGCATTCTACCTCCAAGGTATACCCCAGCTCTATTTTTTATTCTTTATTTTGAAGCAGGGGCTCACAGAGTTGCAAAGGGCCTCACTAAGTAGCTGAGGCTGCCTGCAAACCACGATCTTCCTGTCTCAGCCTCCTGAATGCTGGGCTTACAAGCGTGCGCCACCACGCCCAGCTTCATTATTTTGAAGCAGGGTGTCTTGCCAAGTAGCTGAGGCCCTCGCTACATTGCCGAGGCTGGACACGAACCTGCGATCCTCCTGTCTCAGCCTTCCAAGTGCTGGGATTGCGGGTGTGTGCCACCATGCCCTGAGCACCTGCCCTTTTCTGATGCTCTCTGGCAGTGAGGCCCAGGGTGGGAGGTAGAGATGTCATCTGCCTCAGTCACTGCAGCTGCTGTCTGTGCTGTTGACCAACCCAGTGAACAGCCTTGCTGTGTCCCTCCCTCCCTTGGCCTCTCTTTACATCCCATCTCCATTTATTTATTTATTTATTTATTTATTTATTTATTTATTTATTTATTTAAATGTATTATTTCTTGCGGTACTGGGGATAGAACTCAGGGGCATTCTACCTCCAAGCTACATCCCCAGCCCTATTTTTTATTCTTTATTTTGAAACCGGGTCTCACTGAGTTGCAAAGGGCCTCACTAAGTAGCTGAGGCTGCCCTTGAACCATAATCCTTGATCCTCCGGTCTCAGCCTCCCAAATGCTGGGATTACAAGCATGCACCACCATGCCTGGCTCACATCTCCTTTTACACACACACACACACACACACACACACACACACACACATAATCTTAGAGTATCGGATCTAGAAAGCAGCTCAATTTATGGGTGGGACCACTGAGGACCAGAGAGGTGGCGGAAGTCACCCCTGAGGTTGCAAAGTTTGGGACAGGCCAGGGTCCCCCAACTGGGTCAGGGGTGGCCGGAGCTGGTGACTGATGCCACATAAGGAAAGGGTGGGCATAGAGAGAATGGGAGGGACAGGTGGATGGCTCCAGGACCCTCCCGGGTCCTCCACCCGGCACACCTCCCCCACCCCACCCCACCCAGCCACGCTCCTAGTGTAACCTCAGACTGTCCTGTTGCAGGACTCGCTTCCTACCCTTATCCCCTGAGACCTTCTCAGGTGGGTGGCACCTTCCCTGATGTCCGAAGGGACCCAGACCAGGACTTACCTGCCTCTGCAGTGAGCGGCCGTGAGGACCCATCTGCGGTCAATGAGGACACCCCCACACCGCAGCTGAGTGCCCTCAAACAGTGCCACCTGCCATGGCTGGGAGTGAGGGAGGCATTCGACCCCATTGTAGATCTTCTCTGTGTCTTCCTGGCTGAGACCTGGGGACAGGGCTGCAGGCCAGAGAGACAGGGCCAGAGATGGAGAGGTTGTGGGTCAGCCAGAGGCTGAGGCAGGAGGGTCTCAAGTTCCAGGCCAGCCTGGTCAACTCAGTGAGGGAAGGAGGGATGTAGTCCCAACCCTGCCCTCCCTGACCCCAGGAACTCACCAAGACCCTGTCTCAGAGTAAAAAAAACAAAAGCCAAGTGTGGTGGCACATGCCTGTAATCCCAGTATTTGGGAGGCTGAGACAGATTTGAGGCCAACCTCAGCAATTTAGCCAGACCCTCAGCAACAACTCTATTTCAAAATAAAAAATAAAAAGGGCCGAGGTTGTAGCTCAAAGGTAGAGCGCCCCCCCAGTAACACACACACACACACACACACACACACACACACACACACACACACACACTCTGTGGGTCAGAGAAAGGAGGAGAGATACAGAGAGAAGACACACACACGGGGGGGGGGGGAGAGGGGAGAGAGGAGAGAGGAGAGAGGAGAGAGAGAACATCTCCAGGGATATCTAGAAAGACATAAAACACTGAAGCAACTCAAAGAAGAAGGAAACAAAGAAAGGTAATCTTAAGGATAGGAGGAAATATCTGGGTGCGGTGGGAGGCTAAGACAGGAGGATTGCAGGTCTGAGGCCAGCCTTGGCAATTTAGCAAGACCTTGTTTCAGAATAAAAAATAAAAAGGGCTGGAGGTGTGGCTCAGAGGTAGACCCTCCCAGAGTTCAATCTCCAGTACAAAAAGTGGGGAGGGGGGGTGGAGAGAGATTGGTAGAGGGAAAGGCAGAGGTGAGGAGGGCCAGTTCAGCTCTGGCCCTCAGCACCAGGCTGGGGCCAGAGCTGAACTGGGGAGATGGGGCTCTCCTCCAGGGGGAGGGAGGGACATGGCCCCAGCGCTGCCCTCCCTGACCCCAGGAACTCACCAAGAACACATAGGAGCAGGGAGAGGCCGGGCTTCATGACGAGCCGCCTCCAAGGCCTGGGGGAAACGTGGGGACGCTCAGAGATGCTGTCCTTCATGGGCCTGCCTCCGCCCTCTCTTGGTCTCTTCAGAGGCCGATGGCTACTCCTTCTTACCTGCTCCTGGTCTGCGGGATCCTCTATGTGTCTGTCGGCAGTTCAGCCCTGTCTCTCCATCCACCTACCCACCCACCCTTTCATCCGCCGGTCACCCCGCCAGTCAACTCTCCCACTGACCCTGCTCCTCAGCCACCTGTCACCAGCTCCACCTGCCCACTTCCTCCAAGCCCCAGGTGACAAAGCTCCAGCTCTCTTTGGTCCAATTTCCGGGTTGTGGGAAGGGGATGAGGAAGACCAGGGCGGGGAACACTCTGGAGCCGGGCAGAAACTCTTTTCAACTAATGACAGGTAATTGAGCTTCACAGCTGAGTGGAGGAGAGAGGGAGGAGGGAGACAGGGCAGAAGACCCACCGCGCCCTCTCCCCTCCACTCCCGTCAGCTGCCACCAGGGTCTGATGACTCAGGGTGACAGGGAACTGGGTTCTAATCCCCACGCCGGGGACAAAGGAGCAGGGAGGGTGGGGCCGCTGGGACCGGCGGGGCAGGGAGGGGCGGCAGGAAGGGGAACTCTTGAAAGCCAGAGCGAGCCAGGAAGGAGCTCGGTATTCCAAGAGCAGAGAGCCCCGGCAAGAGAAGAGCCCGGCGAGGTGGTGTACGCCTGTAATCCCAGTACGTGGGAGGCGGAAACAGGAGGATGGCGGGTTCAAGGCCAGCCTCAGATACTTAGACTTTCAGCGACCTAGTGAGACCCTGTTTTAAAAAAACGGCTGGGGGTGTAGCTCAGAGGTAATTCCCCTGGGTTCCATACCCAGTAGCACGCGCACACACACACAGAAAGGAAGGGAGATTCTACCTCCAAGATCCCCCCCCCCTTATTTTTTATTTATTTTATTTTATTTTTTGGAATGGTACTGGGGAATAAACCCAGGGGCACTCTTTTTTTTTTTTTTTTTCCGCTACTGGGGATGGAATCCAGGGGAATTCTACCTCTGAGTGACACCCTCAGCCCTACTTTTTATTCTTTATTTTGAAACAGGGTCTCACTGAGTTGCAGAGGGCCTCACTAAGTAGCTGAGGCTGTCCACGAACCATGATCCTCGTTTCAGCCTCCCAAGTGCTGGGATTACGAGCATGTGCCACCATGCCAAGCTAACCCAGAGGCATTCTATTGCCAAGCTACACCTCCAGTCCTATTTTTTATTCTTTATTTTGAAACAGGGTCTCACTGAGTTGCAAAGGGCCTCACTAAGTAGCTGAGGCTGGCTGCAAACTCATCTCAGCCTCCCAAATGCTGGGATTACAAGCGTGTGCCAACATGCCCGGCTTTTTTGGTTTTTTGGTGGTACTGGGGTTCTTGGAAGCCCTTCTGCCTCCGGGCTACACTCCCAGACCTATATTTTTATTTGGAAACAGGGCGTGTGTGTGTGTGTGTGGGGGTTACTGGGGTTCCTGCAAACCCTTCTACCTCTGGGCTACACTCCCAGACACCTATTTTTTTATATTTTTATTTGGAGACAGGGTCTCTTAAGCCAGCGCGGCTGACTTCGAACCTGCGCGATCCTCCTGTCTCCGCCTCCCAAGCGTGGAGATTACAAGTGTGCGCCACCACACCTGGCTTAAACAGGGTCTCTTAAGCCAGTGAGACTGGCTTTGAACCTGCGAGATCCTCCTGTCTCCGCCTCCCAAGCTTGGGGCTTACAAGCGTGCGCCACCACGCCCTGCTATTTTTTATTTTGAAAAGGTTCTCACCAGATTGTTGAGGGTCTCACTAAATTGCCAAAGCTGTCCTCAAGCCTGCAATCCTCTTGTCTCAACCTCCCAAGTACTGGAGTTACAGGTGGATACTGTAGCACCCAACTCTTAGTTGAGCTTTCGATCATTTATTTATTTATTTGTGTGTGGGGGGTGGGCTAGGGATTGGACCCAGGGACATTCTACCTCCAAGCTATATTACCAGCCCTATTTTTTATTCTTTAATTTGAAACCGGGTCTCACTAAGTTGCGGAGGGCCTCACTAAGTAGCTGAGGCTGGCTGCGAACCTGCGACCCTCCTGTCTCAGCCTCCCAAGTGCTGGGATTACAGGTACTGGGGTTACAACTATGCCTGGCTATTTTCATCTTTCACTGTCTCCTTGGAGATAAAGCTTCAGTTTTTTTTATTTGTTCTTAGAAGCCACTTAAACCCAATCCCTCTTTTCTGTGTACTTCTTAGGGATCAAGTTTATTGAGGTGTAATTTATATCCAATAAAATTCACCCTTTTGCTTCAGGTGGGAGCTGCCTCAGTGAATGGACTACAGGCCCAGTATTTCTAAGTCCTCTGTCTTTTTGAGATATATTGGTAATTTGGACTTGTAGCAGGATATTTCCTGGTCTTAAAATATTGGGGGGAAAAAGCAAAATAAAACCGTGGGCTTAATACAACTCTGTCTCTCTCTGCCTTTTTTTTTTTCCCCCGAGGGGGCTATAAAATTCTTATTTGTAATATTTAGCATCTTACCCAAGTTAAGTCCGCAGTTTTAAGCTGGGCATAGTGGTGCATGCTTGTAATCCTAATACTTGGGAGGCTGAGTCAAGAAGACCATAAGTTCGTGGCCAGCCTCAGCGCCTCTTTCAAAATAAAACCCTGTTTCAAAATGAAAGAATAAAATAGGGCTGGGAGTATAGCTCGAAGGTAGAATGCCCCTGGATTCTAGCTCCCACACAGACACCCACCCACCCACACAAATAATAACAATGATAATGATAATAATAATAATGCATAAAAAGGCCAGTCACAAAGGACCACTGTGTGTGTGTGTGTGTGTGTGTGTGTGTGTGTGTGTGTGTGTGTGTGGTACTGGGATTGAACTATTGAACTCAGGAGGTTTCTACCTCCCCAACCTCTTTTAATTTTTTTTTTTTTAAGTACTGGGGATGGAAGCCAGGGGCATTCAACCTCTGAGCTACACCCCCCAGCCCTAGATTTTATTCTTAATTTTGAAACAAGGTCTCACTAAGTTGCGGAGGGCCTCACTAAGTAGCTGGCCACAAGCCTGCGTGATCCTCCTGTCTCAGCTTCCCAAGTACTGGAATGACAAGCGTGCACCACCCTGCCTGGATCTCTTTTAATTTTTTTTTTTATTTTTGATACTGGGGATCAAAAAGAGAGTCATTATACCTCTGAGCTATGTCCCCAGCTCTTTTCTTTTTTTGTTTTTTAAAGAGTCTCACTAGAGTGTCTTACCTTCAAGGCACTCTACTATGTCTCTGATGTAGTGCTTTAATGCTCTGTCCCTTCTTTCTACCTTTGTAATAATAAAAGTTGCTTAAGCTTAAAAAAAAAATTAAAAGAGTCTCACTAGGTTGCTGAGAGTGTCACTGTATTGCTGAGGCTGTTCTCAAACCTGACATCCTCCTGTCTCAGCCTCCCAAGTACTGGAATTACAGATATGTGCCACCACGCCCAGCTAAAGGACCACATTTTGGTTGACTATATCAAAATGAAATGTCCAGAATACAAAAATCCATAGAGGCAGAAAGCAAATCAGTAAGCCGGGCATGGTGGCGCGCATTTGTAATCCCAGCATTCGGAAGGCTGAGACAGGAGGATTGAGGTTCGAGACCAGCCTCGCCTACTTAGTGAGGCCCACTGCAACTCAGTGAGACTCTGTTTTAAAATAAAGAATAAAAAATAGGGCTGGGAGTGTAGCTCGGAAGTAGAATGTCCCTGGGTTCCATCCACAGTACCACAAAAGAAAAAAGAAAAGAAATGGGTGGTTGTCAGGGGTTGCAGGGCCCAAGATAGTGACTGCTTTCTAGCTCTCATGACATGCACACTACCAGATTGTGGCCTCTGGATAAAGCCTGTTAGAAAATATAGGAACAGCCGGGCGTGGTGGCGCACGCCTGTAATCCCTGCTCTTGGGAGGCTGAGACAGGAGGATCGCACAGGTTGGAAACCAGCCTCAGCTACTTAGTGAGGCTCTCAGCAACTTAGTGAGACTCTGTTTCCAAATAAAAAAATAAAATCGGGCTAGGGGAAAAGCTTGGAGAGAGAATGCCTCTAGGCTCAAACCCCAATACCAAAACATAAAAAGGGCTGGGACGAGTCAGGCGTGGCAGTGGTGCACAATTGTAATCCCAGTACTTGGGAGGCTGACATAGGACTAGGATTGCAGTTTGCGGCCAGCCTTCTGCAACTTAGTGAGACCTTATTTCAAAAGAAAGAATAAAAAAAATAGGGCTGGGAGTGTAGCTCAGAGGTAGAATGCCCCTGGGTTTTATCCCTAGCCCCAGAAAAATAATAATAATTAAGCTGGAAGTGTAGCTCATAGGTAGATCACTCCTGGGTTCAATCATTTTATATATATATATATATATATATATATATATGTGTGTGTGTGTGTGTGTGTGTGTGTGTGTGTGTGTGTGTGTGTGTGTAAAAAGAAAGAAAAGGAGATAGTAGAGAAGTAGAGAAAGAGGACCAGGAGGGAAATAGAAGGAGAGGGGAAAGGAATGAAATTGGCCAAGTTGAGTTGTATGCATGTGCAAATCACACCACACACACACACACACACACACACACACACACACACACACACACACGGGATCCTCCCGTCTCAGCGTCCTGAGCAAGCTGGGACTGCAGGCATGCACAACCATGCTTGGCCATCAACTTTTTTGTGGGGGAGAGATAACAGGAATTGAATCCAGGGGCATTCTACTTCTGAGCTATACCTCCAGCCTTATTTTATTATAAAACAGAATTTTGCTAACTTGCTGAAAGCCTTGCTAAATTGCTGGGGCTGGCCTCAAACCTGAGATCCTCCTGTCTCAGCCTTCAAAGTACTGGGATTACAGACATGTGCCACCACACCTGGCTCATCAATTTATTATTTATTTATTTATTTATTTATTTATTTATCTTGCAGTACTAGGGATGGAACCCAGGGGCATTCTATGTCCAAGCTACACCCCTAGCCCTATTTTTTATTCTTTAATTTGAAACAGGGTCTCACTGAGTTACAAGGGGCCTCACTAAGTAGCCGAGGCTGGCCGCCAACCGTGATTCCCCTGTCTCAGCCTCCCGAATGCTGGGATTACAAGCGTGCGCCACCACGCCCGGCTATTTTGTTGTAGTTGTTGTTGTTGTTTTGAAAGAGGGTCTCGCTAGGTTGCTGAGAGAGGCTGGCCTCGAACCTGTAACCCTCCCCTCTCAGCCTGGGAATGGGATCAGAGGTGTGCGCCACCACGCTTGGCTTCTCACTTTTCTTTCTTAGAATGCCGCTGAGCAGACCCACTTCCTGTTCATTCATCGACTGTCAGCTGACTTCAGCGAGCTCAGTGACTGGGCCTTCGGAGGGCGGAGGGGAAGTTACCATCGCGCCGACCACACTCTCCCGTTCCCGAAGAGCTCAAGGCTGAGTCTCCCTGTTGGGCCGCCCGCCGAGCTGACTCACTGGGTCCATCCAAACCTCCTCCTCGCCCTGGCTGTCGGTGCCAGCCCTGCTTCCCCTGCTTCTCCTACTTCCTCATTCTTCCAACCTCTCCTCTCCGTCCCCATAGCTCTACCAGGCCTCCTACCCGGATGCTCAGCCTCCAGCCTCCCTGCCCCCCAGGTTGTCTCCGCCTACAGAGGGCTCTCTCTCGGTCCAGAGCTGACCCTGCTCATCACCCTGCCATGGCTCTCCAGTACCCCCAGGATAAAGGCCGGGCCCTTCTGCATGACTTTCAAGACCACAAAATCTGCATCCAGCTCTTCCTTAGATCTCTGCTCTCAGTTTGGCCTTTCAGGCTCTAGAAGTAGCGAAATTTGACCTTCCCAAGCCCACCATGCCTTTCCCCACTGCAATGCCCCTTCCTGCTCCTTTGCATGAAGAATCCTCACCTCAGCCTTACAAAGAAGTGTGGTGGCTCCTGACTATAATCTCAGTACTCGGGAGGCTGAGACAGGAGGATTGCAGGCTCAAGGCCAGCCTCAGCAACTTAGTGAGAGTCAGCAACCTAGGGAGATCTTGTTTCAAAAGAAATGATAAAAGGGCTAGAGGTGTAGCTTGGAATGCCCTCTGAATGTGATTTCCAGAACTTCTCCCCACCCCCCCCCCCACCGCAAAAAAGTTATCAAAGGTCAAACATTAAAAAAGAAGTCATATGCCGGGTCTGGTGGCGCATGCTTGTAATCCCCGCGCTTGGGAGGCGGAGACAGGAGGATCGCGCAGGTTCGAAGCCAGCCGCGCTGGCTTAAGAGACCCTGTTTCCAAATAAAAATATAAAATAGGTCTGGGAGTGTAGCCCGGAGGTAGAAGGGCTTCCAGGAACCCCAGTACCACCAAAAATAAATAAATAAATAAATAAATAAATAAATAAATAAATAAGAAGTCATATGGTGCACACTTGTAATCCCAGCATTTGGGAGGCTGAGATGGGAGGATCTGAATTCGCGGACAGCCTCAGCTATGTAGTGGGGCCCTCTGCAACTCAGTGAGACCCTGTTTCAAAATAAATAATATAATATATAGGGCTGGGGTCCAGGTGTGGTGGCGCACGCTTGTAATCCCAGCATTTGGGAGGCTGAAACAGTAGGATCTTGGTTCGCAGACAGCCTCAGCTACTTAGTGAAGACCCTTGCAACTCAGTGAGACCCTGTTTCAAAATAAAGAATTAAAAACAGGGCTGGGGGTATAGCTCAGAGGTAGAATGCTCCTGGATTCCATCCCCAGTACAAAAAAAAAAAAAAAAAATAGGGTTAGTGGTGTAGCTCAGAGATAGAATGCCCTTGGGTTCCACTCCCACAATAAAATAAAATAAAATAATAAGTGATAATCCACTGATTTGGCTGATGACTCAAATGTGCAGCTTCACCGGGCTGACCGTGGACGCATATGGCATATAATTTATTAACGTACCCTGTCAGCCCTGTAGCCCAACCCAGTAAGGAAGGGGAGTGCTCCAGGAGCCACCGCTGAGCATTTGAAGGAGTGCAAATGGGCGCCATCAGCGATGTGGGGACTCTGAAGAAAAGAAGGGATGTTTTGACAGGACCTGCATTGTGGCTTTACTATATGCCGACATGTATGAACTTGAAACCTATCTGGGATGCCAGTGAAGCGAGAGGCTTCTACTGTTCTTTACCTTCAAGGGGGGGTGGTGGCCGTGGCTAAGGAATTACTGGCATCACAAATGACCAAGACCTTATGGCTGTATCACTACCGGTGGCGCATGTGTCTTTAAAAATTTGTGTGTGTTAGCCAGGCACAGTGGTGCATGCCTATCATCCTAGTACTTGGGAGGCAGAGACCGGAGGATTGAAGGTTTGAGGCCAGCTTCAGCAGCTTTGTGAGAACCTTAACAACTTAGACCCTGTTTTATTCTTTTATTTTGTGGTACTGGGGATTGAATCCAGGTACACTCTACCTCCGAGCTACCCGTCTCTCCCAGACCTTTTTATTTTTTATTTTGATACAGGTCTCATTAAGTTGTGGAGGCTGGCCACAAACATGCAATCCTCCTGTTTCAACCTCCCAAGCTCTGGGATTATAAACACACGCAATTCCGCCCAGCTGAGAGAATCCTATTTCAAAATAGAAAATAAGAAACTGGGCGTGGTGGCACACGCTTGTCATCCCAGCATTTGGGAGGCTGAGCCAGGAGGATCGTGGTTCGTGGACAGGCTCAGCTACTTAGTGAGGCCCTCTGCAACTTGGTGAGACCCTGTCAGAGGTTGAATGCCCTTGGGTTACATCCCTAGACCCGCAAAACAAAAACAAAAACAAAACAAAACAAAAACCAGAAAAGAAAAGAAGAGCTGGGTATGCCCCTGACTTCAATGCCCAGTACCAATAAACAAATAAAATAAGGGCTGGGGTGTAGTCTGTAGATAGAATTCCCCCTGGGTTTCAGTCTTATTTATTTATTTATTTATTTGTTTGTTTATTTATTTATTTGCAGTACTGGGGATGGAATCCAGGAGCATTCTACCTCCGAACAACACCCCCAGTACTATTTTTTTATTTGAAACAGAGTCTCATTGAGTTGCAAAGGGCCTAAGTAGCTGAGGCTGATCATGAGCCTGTGATCCTCCTGCCTCAGCCTCCCAAGCACTGGGATTACAAGCGTGCACCACCACGCCCGGCTCCTAAATTTTTTTTTTAATTAACAAATAGAAACTGTATAGACTATGGTATACAACATGATTCTTCGAAATACTCGCACGTGCTGGGGTGGAGCTCCGTGGTAGAGCACCTGCCAGGCAGGCTCCAGGTCCTGGGTTCATCTCTAGGCTCATAGGAGGGGTGGGGGAGAAAGAAAGAAAGACCTAGCCACTAAGAAATGGAGAAACCACATGGCTAGCTAACATATGCATCGCCTCACGTGCTTATCATTTTTTTGTGTGTGGTGAGAAGGCTTAAATTCTACTCCTAGCTCTTTCCAAGAATGCAACGCGTTGTTTTTAACCATACTCGCCATATTGTGCAGTAAGTCTTTTGAACGTTTTCCTCCTAACTTAAAAAAAAAAAAAAACATTACCCTCTCCCCTTCACCATGACAATGCTGGCTTTTTTGGGTTTGAGGACAACAGGGTTAAGTCAGATTCAAATCGACGCCTTTACTGGGACATGCCTATAATCCCAATACTTGGGAGACTGAGACAGGAATCGCAGGTTCAAGACCAGCCTCAGGAATTTAGACCCTAAATAACTTAATGAGCCCATGTTTCAAAATTAAAAAAATAAAATAAAATAAAAGAATTGGGAGTGTAGCTTGGAGGTAGAATACCCCTGGGTCTAAAAATTCAAGTACAATAAGTAAACAAATATTTTTTTAAAAATTTACTCTTTTACCAGCATGCCCATTGCAGTAGGGTTTTTCGATATCCCTGAAAATTAGAGTCTTTGCTGGGGTAGTAGTGTGCTGGTATAGAAAAATAGCTTTGGTATTAATTTCCAAAATGTAAAAAGTAGTCAGGGCCTGGGTGCTGCAGGCCCCCCGGGCAGGGAGGGGGCGGCAGCTGTTACGATGCAGAGCTCCCCTCTGCCTTTGACCTTCATTCTGATGATTAACCTATAGTAAAAGCCTCAGAGTCAGTGGAAGCCTTTAGCCCTAGAACTATATGGAGGCATCAGCGCCTCTGTCTCCCTCCTCTCCTCTGTGGCCTGGCTGGGTGTAGGAAGGGTAAGCTCCGTGTGCGGCTTCGAAGCTCCCCTAGTTGATGAGCAACCAATACTGCCCGATACAACAGAGGCAGAGGCCAGGTAGATTGTTGACCCCGCACTCAGTAAGTGCGCTGTCCAGAGACAAAGAGGACCACCTGCCTAAGGAATAAGCTACCAGCCCACTGCCTTGGGAACGCTGATAAGAAGAGACCAGTACTAAATCTGTTTAAAGGCTGGGGTCCTGAAAAGGGGCTCAGTTTCATTTTCGAGCTCTCCAGCATGCGTGCCAGCACACTGCTTTTTTCTTCTCTTTCTTTCCTACTGATTTTTGTAATAAAGATCTGTTAAAGCTGCACCGAAGCCGGGCGTGGTGGCGCACACTTGTGATCCCAGCATTCGGGAGGCTGAGACAGGAGGGTCGTGGTTCACGGACGGCCTCGGCTACTTAGTGAGGCCCTTTGCAACTCAGTGAGAACCTGTTTCAGAATAAAGAATAAAAAATAGGGCTGGGGGGAAATAGAATGCCCCTGGGTTCCATCCTCAGTACCGAAAAAAAAAAAAAAAAAAAAAAAAAAAAACCTGCACTGAGCTGCTTATTAGTTTTAATTTTTCTATTCAACAAACTTAAGTTGAATAAGAAAAAGATCCCATGGCACCATTTAAACTGTAACAGTAGCAGTAGCAGATACAGTTAGCAAAGGGTCTCTCTCGTGTGTGTGTGTGTGTGTGTGTGTGTGTGTGTGTGTGTGTGTGTGTGTGTAGTCTTGCCGTACTGGGGATTGAACCCTGGGATGTTCTACCTTTGAGCTATATTCCCAGGCCTATTTTAATTAATTAATTAATTAATTAATTTGCAGTACTGGGGATGGGACCCAGGGGCTTCTACCTCTGAGTGGCACCCTCGGCCCTATTTTTTTATTCTTTATTTTGAAACAGGGTCTCACTGACTTGCAAAGGGCCTCACTAACCAGCTGAGGCTGGCTGCGAGCCTGTGATCCTCCTGTCTCAGCCTCCCAAATGCTGGGATTACAAGCATGACACTGGACTCTATTTATTTATTTATTTATTTATTTATTTTTATTCTATTTATTTTTATTTTTATTTTTATTTATTTATTTTGCCATGCCAGGGTGGAACCCAGGGGCATTGTACTTCCAAGCCCCACCCCCACCAGCCCTAATTTTTAGTCTTTCTGTTTCTATTTTATTTTTGAAACAAGGTTTCACTAAATTGCAGAGCCTGATCCTCCCGTCTCAGTTTCTCAAGTACTAGGGAGTGTAGACTTGGCCACCACAAGGCCATCTTAACTTGCAACTTTGTAACTAGTTTTCCTCATTAGTAACCATTGTCACCACAACCCGCAGGGGCGGGCCCTCGTACAGAGAGTTTACTCTTTCGGCAACATTGTGATTGTTCTTCCACAGTAGCAACCACTGTTATCAAAACCTTGCAGGGGCCCCTTGCTACAGAGTATCATACTTTCCTCACTGCCCCAGGGAATACAGGCTGGAGCATTCCCTTAGATGGAGGGGAACATTCCATTAGATGGGGCCTCGGCCACAGGTTATGGTGACCTCCAGATACACAGAGGATCCCGGCTGAGCTGCCTAAGCCAGGGAACCTGAGGAGGTTCCAAGCCCCATACTTGGAACTTAGACTGGTTAAATCTGCACCGGTCTACATAGGCCTCAGCAAACAGCACAGCGCGGCAGAGATCAGAGAGAGCACCGGCCCGGAGATCAGTGCCCAGCACCAACTGTGTGATCAACCGGCAGAGGCAGATGAGCCTTTGGTGAGTTTGTGACCCCAGTCATCTGTCCATCCACCCCATTCCTGGGCAGTGGAGCCATCCTGTCTCCGCAGATGGTTGCACTGTCCTCTAAGATCCCACCTTTGCCAGGCGCGGTGGAGCACGCCTGTCATCCCAGCATTTGGGAGGCTGAGACGGGAAGATCGCGGTTCGCGGACGGCCTTGTCTACTTAGCGAGGACCTCTGCAACTCAGTGAGACCCTGTTTCAAAATAAAAAATAAAAAATAGGGATGGGGGGTGTAGCTCGATAGTAGAATGCCTCTGGGTTCCATCCACAGTGCTGGCGGGGGCGGGGGGATCCCACTTCAAGGTTCTTCCTGCAAAAGCCTGACCAGGGTTTCTTGCCTTTTCAAGATCCACAGCTCGTCTGCCTGTCTCATCTCCTCACGGCCTTTTAGAATGCAAGGAAACACGGGCTGCTTTGCCCCCAGTGGCCTGCAAAGTCCAACTGTGTTACAGTTTGGGGAAATGAGTATTACCGTTTGGGGGAACTGTCCCCGGGGAGCCCGATTAGGCTCACAGAGGTCATTCCCCATAACCGCAGGTGTTCGTCCCGACTCAGGACAGATGTACACTGGTCAGAACTCTTGCTAAAGATTTAGATGAGTTCATTAAAAAGATAGAAATACAGGCCGGGCGTGGTGGCGCACGCTTGTAATCCCCGCGCTTGGGAGGCAGAGACAGGAGGATCGCGCAGGTTCGAAGCCAGCTGGGTGCGCTGGCTTAGGAGAGCCTGTTTCCAAATAAAAATGTAAAAATGGGTCTGGGAGTGTAGCCCGGAGGTAGAAGGGCTTCCAGGAACCCCAGTACCACAAAAAAAAAAAAAAAAAAATAGAAATACAGAAGACAGTTACAGCCTCATGCTACCCAACGATACCCTGAGGGGGTGGCCTGAATGAAGTCACCGAAATACAAAATATAAAACAGCCTTTTATAGATACGACATCCAACATCTTGCTCTCCTACGTAATTCTGACAGAGATAAAGTCCATCCCCTTAATTTTCCCGCCTAGCTCCTGTTTTATGCCCAGGTTCCTCCCTTCATGAAGGTCAAGTCCCGCCTCCCACCCTCTTAACTGGACATCAGTCATTATGTAAACCTGTCTTTAGAATATGGAAGTCTGAGCTCCCCTTCTCTTCCCACTTGCTAATTACTTTTAGGGTACTTTTTAACAGTCATCTGACTCCTGGCCGTAACCAAGTTCTGACATGCCCTTCCCTCTTACAACTCTGAGCTGCGTCTTCTGTGGCCCCATTTTTGAAATATATATATATATATATATATATATATATATATATATATATATATATATATATCAGAGCTTCTTTCTCAAATCTTCCTAGGCCATTCCTAATACTGGTACAAACTCACTCTCTTCCACCGACTTCCCAGCAGGGCCATGGCTGGACCTTCCCAGGCTGACCAGGTGAAGCCCCGGGGACATTCAGAAGTGTGTCCCCTCATCCTGGATGGGGACACAAGCAGGAAACTTTCCTTAGACTAATTCCATAAAAGGGGTTGATGACCATTCACCCAAAAGGGACCTGGGGAAGATAAAAGAAAGTGGCTTCCCATGCTGCTCCAGCCTGGCTACCCTCCCCCATTTTATTTTATTATGGTCTTGGGGATTGAACCCAGGGGCATTCTGTCTCCAAGCTACACCTCTAACCCTATTTTATTTTTATTCTTATTCATTCTTTCATTCATTTGCGGTACTGGGGGTTGAACCCAAGAGGGTTCTGCCTCCAAGCTACACCCTCAGCCCTATTTTATTTTTTGAAACGAGGGTCTTGCTAAGCTGCCAAGGCTAGCCTCAAAATTATGATCCTCCTGTCTCAGCCTCCTGAATACAGAGATTACAGCCCAGGGCTCTGGTTATTCCCTTGACTCGGCCCCTCTTGGAGGAAGGAGTTCTTCACCTCATCCCTCTCTTTCAGGGACTGTCCAGATCCCTCTCACCCCTACAGGCTTCCATTGTTACTAAAATTCCCCAGGGCAGAAACAGGAAGGCAGGAGGGCAGGGCCGGTTAGAGCCATGAAGTCCCAAGACTAGGAGGAGGGAGGAAGTGGCGCTGCCCGGCCCCTGGCTGGCTTTCCTGAATGCAGGTGTTGTGGTAGACTCTCCAGCTGGCCCGCGTCATTATTTTCTGTTCCACTGGAAGGCTCTGGGCGCTGCCGCCTACTCTCTCAAATCCCCAGCTGCCACTCAGAGCTGCTGGCACGGGGACCTTGGAGACATGGCATCACACCAATTATCTCAGTAAGTGCAACCGCCACAGTATTGACAATGATGACAGCTCCCAGTTATTAAGCACTCACCCTGTACAAGGGCACGAGGTGTTCTCAGCGGTTTCCACACTAATCCTCCCAGCAACTCTCTGAAGTCCATGTTGTTATTGTTTTTTTTTTTTAATTTAAAAAATGTTGCCAGGTGTGGTGGCTCTCATAATCCCAGTACTTGGGAGGCTGAGACAGGTGGATTCGGGCAGTTTCCAGGCCAGCCTCGGCGCCTTAGCAAGCCCCTCCGTAACTTAGCGAGACCCTAATCCAAAATAAAAAAAACGAAGCTGGGTGTGGTGGTCCACACCTGTGATCCCCAAACCTGGGAGGCTGAGGCAGGAGGATCACAGATTTGAAGCCAGCTTCAGCAACTTAATGAGACTCCGTGTCAACATAAAATATAAAAAGGGCTGGGGGTATAGCTTGGAGGTAGAATGCCGCTGGGTCTAATTCCCGGTGCCCACAATAGATAAATAAATGACTATACACATAATGAAATAGGGGCTGGGGGTGCAGCGCAGAGGTAAAACACCCTTGGGTTCAACCCTGGTACCAAAAATAGAGAAGAAAATACAAATGTTTATTAATGTATTCAGTTCTTGACCCTCAGGCAGAGAGTACTAAATTAGTTGGTGACATTTTGTCACTAGGGATTAGGGAGATTCTTGTTTTCTTGGGTATTTTCCTCCCTTTTATCTTCTTTCCCTTCTGATACCATTTTTTTCATCTTTCACTGTTATCTTTAATTTTATTACTTGGGGTGTGTGTGTGTGTGTGTGTGTGTGTGTGTGTGTGTGTGTGTTTGCGGTACTGGAGATGGAACCTGGGCATTCTACCTGGGAGCTAGACCCCCTGCCCTATTTTTTATTCTTTATTTTGAAACAGGGTCTCACTGAGTTGCAAAGGGCCTTACTAATTAGCTAAGTCTGGCGGCGAGCCTGTGATCCTCCGGTCTCAGCCTCCCGAGTGCTGGGATCACAAGCGTGCGCCCCCGCGCCCAGCTCACTGTTATCTTTATTAATGTGTATCCTTCCATACCGCAGACATTATTGTGTATCTTTGTTATCGCTTATCCTTACCTATTATCTTTATGACTGTGTATCTTTTACTATTCTATTTGTTATTGCATTTTTTATTAGGGTGGAGTCCACACAGACAATTAGCCATTTAAAGTGTATACTTTGGTAGCATTTAATTCATTCACGATGTTTAATTTTAATTTTTTTTGTAGCATGGTGGTTTGAACTCTGCGGCATTATACCTCTGAGCTACACCCAAGCTACACCCCAGCCCTATTTTATTTTTGTTTTGAAAGAGTCTTGCCAGGTTGATGAGAATCTCACTACTTGCTGAGGTTGGCCTGGAACCTGTGATCCTCCTGTCTCAGCCTCCCAAGTACTGGGATTACAGGTATGTGTTACCATGCCTGATGTCCACAGTTTTTTAGTCTGTCTGTCTGTCTGTCTGTCTGTCTGTCTGTCTGTCTGTCTCTTTCTCCCTGGCCCTGAGGATTGAATTCAGGGGCATTCTACCTCTGAGCTACACGCTCAGCGCCTTCAAAATTATAATTAACTGACCTATTTATTTCTGAGGTACTGTGAATTGAACCCAGGGGCATTCTACCTCGGAGTTACACCCTCCAGCAAATTTTCTTTTTCTTTTTCTTTTGAAACAGGGGCTCACTAAGTTGTTAAGGGCCTTGCCAAGTTGCTGAGCCTGGCCTTAAACCTGTGATTCTCCTGTCTCAGGTCTTCCAAGTACTGATTAAAGGCATGAGCCACCATGACCAATTTATTATTTTTATTTCAAAACAGGGTCTTTCTAAGTTGCTGAGGGTGGTCTTGGTAGGGTACTGAGGTTGACCTTGAACCTGTCTCAGACTTCCAAGTACTGGGATTATAGGTATGTGCCACTCTGCCTGGCTTAGATCTTTTTATCAGTGTATGTTCTTACAAATTGTGTAGTGTTTCTGTGTGCATGCATTTTTATTTTATGTCAGTGGTATGATAGTATATAGCTTCTCTCTCTCTCTCTCTCTCTCTCTCTCTCTCTCTCTCTCTCTCTCTCTCTCTCTCTCTCTCTCTCCAGTACTGGGGATTGAACCCAGGAGCATTCTACCTCCGAGCTATACCCCCAGCCCTACTTTTTTTTTAGTCTTTTTATTTTTTATTTTGGTGGTACTGGGGATGGAACCCAGAGACTTTCTACCTCCGAGCTATACTCCCAGACCTTTTTTCTATTTTAATTGGAAACAGGGTCTCACTAAGTTGCTGAGAGCCTCACTAAGTAGCCGAGGCTGGTTTCAAACCTACACGATCCTCCTGTCTCAGCCTCCCAAGCGTGGGGATTACAAGCGTGCGCCACCATGCCTGCCTAAAATCACTCTTCTTAAGTGTTCTTGTTGATGAATCTTGGAAATTGCAAGCCATCACATAACCACCTCCACATCAAAGCATAAAAGCATCCCTTCCTTAATCCCCTGCCCCATCCTTAGCTGTCTCTGAACCCCTTTTGCAAAACTTCCTCTATTCACCCTGGCAGGCTCTCCATCCTGCCATGGGGGTCCCCCTTAAATTTCCCATCAAGGTTTGTTTTCTAACACTACAGATTCTTCAATTTCAGATTCATGATGCCTTTGCAAGTATCTCTCCATAGCTCTGTCGCGCCTTTATTATTATTTTTATTATTTTTTATTTTTGGTGGTACTGGGGGTGGAACCCAGAGGCTTTCTACCTTCGGGCTATACTCCCAGCCCGATTTTTTATACTTTATTTGGAAACAGGGTCTCACTAGGTTGCTGAGAGCCTCACTTAGTAGCTGAGGCTGCCTTCGAACCCGTGTGATCCTCCTGTCTCAGCCTCCCAAGCGTAGGGATTACAAGCGTGCGCCACCACGCCCGGCTTATTTTTATTTTTTATTTATTTATTTTTATTCCGGTACTGGGGATGGAACCCAGGGGGCATTCTACCTCTGAGCTACACCCCCAGCTCCTATTTTTTTTTTTTTTATCCTTTATTTTGAAACACGGTCTCACTGAGTTGCAAAGGACCTCAATAAGTATCCGAGGCTGTCCAAGAACCACGATCCTCCGGTCTCAGCCTCCCAAATGCTGGGACCACAAGGTGCGCCACCATGCCCTCTCGCTGTTTCTTTTCTGTTGCGAGCAGCTCCCAGCCCGCGGCTCCCCCGTACCTGTTTATCCGCTCACCAGCTGGCTCTTTGGGTGGCTTCCAGTTTCTGGCTCTTACAAACAGTGCTGCTATGACATTCATGTGTGGGTCATTGTGTGGACATGTGTTTTCATTTCTCTTGGGTGGACACCCAGGAGTGAAATCACTAGATGGTGCGGTAAGTGTGCGTTTGCCTATGGAAGAGGCTGCCAAGAGTTTTCTGAAGTGGTTTCTACCAGTTTGTGTTGCCACCAGCAGGGTTTAAGTGTCCCGGTTGCCACACATCTTGGCCAACTTGTGGTTTTGTTAGCCTTTCTATCTTCCATCCTTTGTATCGGCAGCGCGGCACCTTTGAGGTGCGTGTCTTCTTGCTGGGCGTGCACCTAGTGTGTGGCTTTTGACTGCAGGGTAGTTCTATGTGGCGGGAACCCACCGCGTCCTCCATCTGCTCCCCCACTAATGGGTACTTTGATTTCCTCCAATTTCTTTCTTGGTGCTGGGAATTGAATGTGGGGGCATTCTACCTCTGAGCTATACCCCCAGCTATTTATTTTTATTTATTTTTCTTTTTTTTTTTTTTTGGTGTGTGTGTGTGTGTGTGTGTTTGTGTGTGGTGCTGGGGATGGAACCCAGAGGCTTTCTACCTTCGAGCTATACTCCCAGACCTATTCTCTATTTTATTTGGAAACAGGGTCTCACTAAGTTGCTGAGAGCCTCACTAAGTAGCTGAGGCTGGCTTTGAACCTGTGCGATCCTCCTATCTTAGCCTCCCAAGTACTGGGATTGCAAGCGTGAGCCACCACACCTGGTTTATTTATTTATTTATTTATTTATTTATTTATTTATTTATTTTCATTTTTAATACTGGGGTTTGAATCCAGGAGAGTTCTACCTTTATTTTATTTTTATTTTTATATTTTGTGCTGGGGATTGAACCCAGGGGTATTTTACCTCTGAGCTATACCCCCAGTCCTATTTTGTATTCTTAATTTTGAAACAGGATCTCACTAAGCTGCAGAGGGCCTCATTAAGTAGCCGAGGCTGGCCATGAGCCACGATCCTCCTGTCTCAACCTCCCAAGTACTGTGAGTACAAGCATGCACCACCATGCCCTGCCTGGAGTTCTACCTTTAAGTCACACCCCTAGCCCTATTTTATTTTCTTTTATTATGAAACAGAGTCTTGCTGAGGTGCTGAGATGTCTTGCTATGTGACTGCATACTGGCCTTAAACCTGCAACCCTCCTGTCTCAGTCTCCCAAGTACACAGATTACAGGTGTGTGCTGCAGCACTTGACTATTTAAATTTTTTTCATATTTTCCTTTATTTTCTCTCTTCCTTCTCTTTTATTTTCTTGTGTGTGGTGCTAGGGGTGAAATCCAGGGGAATTGTACCTCTGGGCTACACCCCAAGCCCATTTTATTTTTTGATTTTGATTTTGATTTATTATTTATTATTTATTTATTTATTGGTGGTACTGGGGGTGGAACCCAGAGGCTTTCTACCTCTGGGCTATACTACCAGACCCATTTTTAATATTTTATTTGGAAACAGGGTCTCACTAAGTTGCTGAGAGCCTCACTAAGTAGCTGAGGCTGGCTTTGAACCTGTGCGAACCTCCTGTCTCAGCCTCCCAAGCGTGGGGATTACAAGCGTGCACCACCATGCCCGGCTTATACTTTATTTAAGAACAGGGTCTTATTAAGTTCTGAGAGCCTCACTAAATTGTTGAGGCTGGCTTTGAACCTGCAATTCTCCTGTCTCAGCCTCCCAAGTACTGGGATTACAAAATGGCACCGGCATATTTGGCTCCCATTTTATTTTTTATTTTGAAATAGGGTCTCATTGAGTTTCTGAGAGCCTCACAAAGTTGCCGAGGCTGGTTTTGAACCTGTGATCCTCCCGTCTCAGCCTCCCGAGTACTGGGATTACAGGCATGCACAAACCACCTTTGGCTTAATTTTCATGTTTTGCAACAGAGTCTTGCTAAGTTACCCAGGCTAGCCGTGATCTTTCCATCCTCTTGCCCTGGCCTCCCAAGTCTTCTGAAGTTAAAAAAAAAAAAAGTCCCTAAGTCACAAAAAACATTATCTGCCATTATCTTCTATGAGCACTGAGTCGCACCTTTGGCCTTGAGGCCTCGCTGCCGTCTGGTGTGAAGTCCCATCCTCACCCCCGCTCGAGTGACCAGAGCACTGAGGCACAGAGGAAGCAAGTTCCTTTTTCCCGGGCGACACAGTTCGGTGAGCGATGGCGGGGATGCACGCCTGGGCTGCCTGTTCTTGGAGGCTTCGTCTTTCAGTGTCAAGGCTCCTTCTTCACCAGGGAGGCTCCTGGCTTGGAGCTGTGTGTGCAGCTTTTAATTGCTGGCCTTTCACACTGTCCTCCCAACATCCCTGAGCAGAACGTCCTGTTACTGCCAGGAGAGGGAACTGAGGCTCCCCAAAGACAGAGCTGCCAAACCAGCTCTCTGCCACTCCACCCTCTTTGGAACAGTGAATAACAATCACGTCTCAGTCTTCAAAGGGCACTTGTTCCAGGATCCCCTCGGATACCAGAAGCAGCACGTGCTACCGTCCCTAGATATAAAATGGTATAGTATTTGCATAGAACCCACGCACATTCTCCGGGATACTTTAAATAATCTCAAGATAATTTATGATACTTAATGCAATGTTAGTGCAGTGTAAATAGGTGTTGTACTGTTTTATTTTGGGTTCTTGGTTTGCTATCCACCGCCTCCTGGGTGCGCTATACCTCTGAGCTATATCCCTAGCTGGTAACAAGTGTTACACTGTATTGTTTAGGAATAACAAGAAGCCAGGTGTAGTGACTTACAACTGTAACCCAAACACTTGGGAGGCGGAGACAGGAAGATCGCAGGTTCGAGTCCCACCTCAGCAACTACAATTTAGCAAGATCTTGTTTCAAAACAAAAAAAAAAAAAAAAGAGAGGTGTGGAGCTTGGAGATAGAACACCTCTGGTTAAATCCCCAGCACCACAAACAAAATAAAATATCAAGAGCTGGAGGTGTAGCTTGGAGGTAGAAATGCCACTGGGTTCGGTCTCCAGCTAGTAAGTCCACCTGCATGCATGCACAAAGAGTAGTAACACAGGTAGTAATTTTTTCAGTTTTTATTTTTTTGTATTGGATTGAACACAGGGGCATTCTATCCCCCGAGAGACACTCCCATCCCTTCTTATTTTTTATTTTGAAACGGTCTTGCTAAGTGGCTGAGGATCTGAGTAAGTCACTGCACACTGGCCTCAAATCTAGGATCCTCCTGTCTCAGGCTCCCAAATTCTAGGATTGCAGGGGCCACCCCATCTCACAAGCAAGGGGTTACTTTTTTTTTTTTTTTGGTGGTGGTGGTACTGGGGTTCCTGGAAGCCCTTCTACCTCTGGGCTACACTCCCAGACCTATTTTATATTTTTTATTTATTTGGGAACAGGGTCTGGCTTCAAACCTGCGTGATTCTCCTGTCTCCGCCTCCCAAGCACGGGGATTACAAGTGTGCGCCACCACGCCCGGCCTGCAAGTGGTTACTTCTGCACCCAAGTCGTTTAATTCAGTTCACTTCTGACGCTGTCTACCTGGAGATAGTGTTAGATCCACCTCCTGGATCTGCCCCTACCCCACGCTGGATTCAAACGCCAATCAGGAGCACTGGTTTTGTTGTTTTACCTGCTCTTCTGACCAACTGGTTCTAAATAGGGGTTCCCATAACCCCCCTCCTAGGTTCAACTAATTTGTCAGAGCAGCTCACAGGACTCAGGGAACCACAGTTGCTGTTTTATAACAAAGGATAATTTTAATTAATTATCTTAATTACTTTGTAATTTATTTATTATAGTGCTGGGGATTGAACACAGGGGTTATTTTACCTCTGAGGTAACCCCCCAGACCTATTTTATGTTATATTTGGAAACAGGGTCTCACTAAGTTGCTGAGAACCTCACTAAGTAGCTGAGGCTGGCTTCGAACCTGTGATTCTTCTGTCTCCGCCTCCCAAGGACTGGGGTTACAAGTGTGCGCCACCACGCCAGCTGCCCATTTTTATTTTGAAGCAGGATCTCCTTAATTTGCCGAGGAGAGCGCCCATCCGTGGTTGGCACTGAATACATCTCTGCTGTAAAAAACACGCAAAGGCTACGTCCTTGGACACTGCCAATTTGAGGGGTTGCCGTGCACATCCGTGCAGGTCAGGTTTTATAGGGAACCGTGCAAATAATAATAGTGGACAGCATCTGACATTTATCCTTGTAACAAAGCTATGAGGAAAAATTATAGACCCATTTTTACAACTTGCTCAAGACAGGGATTGCACGAAGGAGATACTCCAGTAGCTGAGCGTTTAACCACCACAGCTAGGGGCCATGAGCGAGGATGTAAACACAAGGGGCATGGAATGAAGTTCTAGGGGAGGCAGAGGATCAAGACAGAGGTATGGGACAGAGTGATCGGTGGATAATACAGTCCGGCACAGAGGTCCTTTGGGATACTGAACCCATCGCTGGAGAGACTGGAGTGCCACTGAGTGTTACTAGGGTGGGGCATTCAGAGAGAGGGGATGCTGGCGGACGCTGGTATGGGGGATGCTGGTGGAGTTGGGGCATCTGTGGGGCTCAGAAGCATGCGGATGAACCATTTCTGAGGATCTGAAGTTAGCTGTGGAGTCACTTAGAGGCACATAGGATGTTGCCAGGGGAGAAGATTCTTTCTGGGCATAAGAGATTTTCAAGATGTAACATCTCAGGTGTCTAGAACCCTCTCAACTGCAAAACATACAGGACCTAGAATACTGGCAGTGAATAAATATCTGGTGCCTGCATGCCTGTAATTCCCATCCTTGGGAGGCTAACATAGGAAGATCACAGGTTTGAGGCCAGCCTCAGCAACTTCGTGAAACCCTATTTCAAAATTTAAAAAAATAAAAAGGGCTGGGGGTTTGGTGTGAAGGTAAAAGGCCCCTGGGCTCAATCTCCAGTACAAAAAAAAAAAAAAAAAAAAAAAAAAAAGATGGCTAGGGGATGCCAACCAGGAAGATCCTTTGACTGACAGGGGATACGGTTAAGAAAGGCTAATGGAGGGTGTATTCATTTCGAGTCACCCCTCCATGCCAGTCTGGTATGGAGCTGTATTTCTATTTTCTGTATTTCTATCTTTCTAATAAACTTCTTTAAATCTAAGGATGTCACCACAAACACCACACACAGATGTCTATCTGGGCTTACGGTAGCCATGGTGATACTTTGGGGGGACCTGGGCATTGTGGGAGTTGGACAATTCAGGGGTGCTCTGGGAGACCTCAGGCTGGCATCCAGTGAAATGTGACAGGTCGGCTGGAACTGAACACTTCGAGACCATGAATCACTGGTTCAAATGGAGACTTAGGGAAGGAGGGACAAAAAAGTCTGAACAAGCAAAACAAGGAGGGCGTGGTGGCGGGGAGGAGGCCAGCAAAGAGCCCAACTTTATTGCCTGCCCCCGGTCCATTTCTGCTCCCCCGTTTTGTATTTTCGGATTGTTCCGTGGATCCATCGGATGTATTTCGAGACTCGGGTGTAGACGCCAGGCCGGTTGGGCTGCCCACACGGGAAGTCTCCCCAGGAGATGATGCCGTGAAGTGTGCCATTGCACACCAAGGGGCCCCCGGAGTCGCCCTGGGGAGAGAGAAGCCGGGTCTTGTCCGTGCCAAGCGAAGGCAGGGATGGAGGGAGAGATGGAGACGGCAGAGAGAGGGAGTCAGAGGCAGACGAAGACAGTGAGAAACGGAGAAGATGCATCGGGGGGAACAGAGGTGCAAATGGACCCTGGGAGTCGGGCGTGGTGGTGCATGCCTGGAACCCCAGTACTTGGGAGTCTGAGATCGAGCATCACGGGTTCAAGGCCAGCCCCAGCAACTTAGTGAGGCCTTGTGTGTGTGTGGTTTTTTTTTCTGTTTTGTTTTCCAGTGCTGGGGATTGAACCCAAGGAAATTCTACCTCCAAGCCACACATACCCCTAGCCCCTATTTTTTTTTTTTTATTTTGAAAAGAGTCTCGCTAAGTTGCAGAGGACTTCACAAAGTAGATGAGGCTGGTCTTGAACCCATGACCCTCCTTTTCAGCCTCCCAAGTTCTAGGATTACAAGCATGTACCACTGGGCCTGGCTGTGAAGCCCTATTTAAAAACAAAACAAAACAGAACTTTTTAAAAGGGCTGGGAATCAGAGGTAGAACTCTCCTGAGTTCAATCCCTAGATAGTACAAAGGGGAAAAAAAAAAAGGAATTAAAAAGAAAAAGAAATACAAAAATCCTGAGACAGAGAGACAGAGAGACAGAGACAGACAGAGAGACAGAGACAGACAGAGAGAGAAACAGAGACAGAGAGGCACTGACTGACTTCTGTGTTTCTCTATTTCTTAGTCTCATTAAAAGTGGTGACAGTTTGTGCTCATCTTGGTATCTCGGTTCCCTGGCACCAAGTCCCACTTGCATTTCCCTCTGCTCCACTCTGCATTATGGTTCCTCTGTGCCATCTTACTGTTAGGGGAATGCATCCCCATCTGCACTTCTACTTCTATGTGCACCCAGGCAGACATTACTAATCGAGCAAGGCACACATCAATTCACGATTACCCAAACTCAGTATCAGAAGGCTCTCTATTGGTCCGTCCATCCATTCATCCACCCATTCATCCATCCATCCATCCATCCATCCATCCTTCCATCCATCCATACTGGAAATTGAACCCAGGGGCATTCTACCTCCAAGACCCCCCCCCCCAGCACTTTATCTATTTATTTTTATTTTGGAGCAGGGTCTCACTAAGTTGCTGAGGCTGGTCTCAAACCTGCCATCCTCCTGCCTTAGCCTCTCAAGTACTAGGATTACAGGTATATGCCACTGCAACTGGTTGTAGGTTGTTTTCTGCCCATGTTTTTCTTATTTTAGTAATAGCCTCCTGATTTTTTTCATTTGGAGAATTGCCCCTGCTGCTCTCAATTCATGCCACCAGTCCTCACTCCTTCTTGACCCCCATGGATAGTCATATGCCCCAGAGATTCTCAGAGCCCAGACCAGAGTGATGGTTCAAGACCCATGACTGAGGTCAACCTTGTGATTATTATGCCCAAAACATTTGTAGAAACCATTCGAAAGAAGGTGTTCTCTCTTTCCAATAGGATTCGTAGAGGACAGGGTATATGCCCTAAACTGCCAAATGTGATGGCGCATGCCTATAATCCCAGTACTTGGGAGGCTGAGACAGGAGGATCACAGGTTCAAGATCAGCCTCAGCACTTAGTGAGCCCCTCTGCAATTTAACAAGACTCTGTTTCCAATTAAAAAAAAAAACAAAAAAAAACTGAGGGTGTAGCTTGGAGGTAAAAATGACCCTGAGTTCAATCCCCAGTACAAAAACAAACAAACAAAAAAAGCTGGGGTATAGCTTGAAAGTAAAATGCCTCTGGATTCGCTCTCCAATACAAAAGGAGGAGGAGGAGGAGGAGGAAGAGGAGGAGGAGGAGGAGGAGGAGGAAGAGGAGGAGAAAAATTATAAGCCCAAAGTTGCTGGGGACATCTCTCTCCATTGCAGGGGAAGAACTTAGCTGAGGAAGCCCAAACAGAAGAACAAAGTGGGGTTCAAGAGAGGCAAAGTTCCTATGTGATTTGCATACCTGGATCCCGCTGTGCCTGAAACCATCCCCTCTGGATTTTCAATGACCAAATCCAGGGTTGTTGTTTTTTTTTTTTTTTTTTTTTTTTTTTTTTTTTTTTTAATGTGTTCTGCTCAAGCCAGTTGGGGATGGGTTTCTATCACTTGCAACAGAAAGAATCCCAACCTTCACACGGTATCACGTGGGAAGCGAGGCAGCCAATCAGTCAGAGCCAAAGCTTAAGCCGGATTCTATTTGCGTCTCTGGGTACCCCTTTCCATCCTGACACCCTCAGAGTAGAGGACACCTTGTTTTACAAAGGCCGCAGACACTTGCTCCCCACTCCTGCCCAGCATCCACCCTGCACGGGGCCCCACACCCAGGCCCAGGCCTCACCTCGCAGGAATCCTTGCCGCCCTCGGTGCTGCCTGCGCACAGCATGTTGGCGGTGACTTTCCCGGGGTACACCTGGCGGCACTCCTCGTCGGAGCGCAGCTGGAGGTTGACACATTGCAGGGTTTGGGGGTAACTCACTGGGGGGGGAGAGAGAAGGTCTGAGCGTCTGTCCTGGATGGGCGACGGGATTAGAGTTGGAGAGGCGAAGAATCGGGAGGAAGTTGAGATGGCAAGAGGAGGATGGGAGAGGTGTCTAAGGAAAGGGACCCAAGAGGCAGAAATGTGGGAAGGAGGGGTAGAGGGAAGGATCGGAGGGCTGGGGCCAGCGACTGAGAAAGAAAGCTGGAGAGAGGAAGCTGGAGGGAGCGGGAAGGCAGGGACGGAAGGCAGAGCTGGGGGGGGGGGCGAGGCTGGGAAGAGACACTGGGCACCCGGAGGAGACACCGGAGACACCGAGGCCAGGTGGAGCGCTGGAGAAGGCCAAAGAGAGGCACAGGGCCTCGCTGATATTTGATGCCTACACAACTTACATATAGAAGATATATTTATGTATATCTTAGTACACTTAATACGTACACACTTATTACTATATCAACTATATTTTGTAAATTCTAAAAACATATTAAACCATAACATATATACTGTAAAAATACATACACATTGTGTATTTGCAATTTAAATGTACTATCAATTACAAAACACATCTATAACATATAATGTACATGTACTTAAATATATCTTATAATTTATACATATAGAGTGTGTGTGTGTGTGTGTGTGTGTGTGTGTGTGTATGTTACTGGGGATTGAACCCAGGGGCATTCTACCTCTGAGCTACATCCCCAACCCTATTTTTTATTCTTTATTTTGATACAGGGTCTCACTAAGTTGCAGAGGGCCTCACTAAGTAGCTGAGGCTGGCCGTGAACTCGAGATCCTCCTGTCTCAGCCTCCCAAGTACTGGGATTATGATTGTGCACCACTACACCAGGCACCCCCAGTCTTTTTTTTTTTTTTTTTTTTTTTTTTTTGGTGGTACTGGGGTTCCTGGAAGCCCTTCTACCTCCGGGCTACACTCCCAGACCTATTTTTACATTTTTATTTGGAAACAGGGTCTCCTAAGCCAGTGCGTGCGGCTGGCTTTGAACCTGCGCGGTCCTCCTGTCTCTGCCTCCCAAGAGTGGGGATTACAAGCATGTGCCACCACGCCCGGCTACCACCAGTCTTTTTTATGTTTTTGTTTTGAAACAGAATCTTGCTAGGTTGGTGAGAATCACACTACAAACTGAGACTGACCTTGAATCCAGGACCCTCCTGTCTTAGCCTCCCAAGTACTGGGATCACAGGCACTAGTCACCATGTCCAGCTGCCTTTTAAAATTTATTTATTTTTAATTCTTTGGTATTGAGTATCGAATCCAGGGGGAATTTTACCTCTGAGCTCCACCCTTAGTCCTATTTATTTATTTATTTATTTATTTATTTATTTATTTATTTTGTGGTACTGGGCGTGGAACCCAGAGGCCTTCTACCTCTGGGCTTTACTCCCAGACCTATTTTATATTTTTTTTTTGGAAACTGGGTCTCACTAAGTAGCTGAGGCTGGCTTTGAACCTGTGCAATCCTCCTGTCTCATCCTCCCAAGTGCGGGGATTACAAGCGTGCGCCACCACGCCTGGCTTCTTTTTATTTTGAAACAGGTTTTCACTGAGTTGCTAAGGATCTGGCTAAATTGTGGAGGTTGGCCTCGAACTTGCAATCCTCCTGTCTCTGGGATTACAGACGTGTGCCACCACACCCAGCGCTCGCTCTCTCTCTCTCTCTCTCTCTCTCTCTCTCTCTCTCTCTCTCTCTCATCTATCTAATATATATATATATATATTATGTATATCGTATATCTCTATAATATATATATAATATATATCTTATGCAGAGATGATCTATCTCTTTATGTTTCTCTATAGAGGGCTCCTGCTCTGCCCTTCCCGCCCATTCCTCTTCAGTCTCCCCAGCTATTCCCAGGCTGCCAGTGTGGTACATACCCTGGGGGCTGGTGGTGGTGCCCCAGCCGGACACCTTGCAGCAGGTGCCAGGGGGCAGGCAGTCCTCATGGGAAAGCGGCAAGGTGCGAATGCGGCCCGACAGCGGGACGGGGGACTGGAGTTCCAGAAGCATGATGTCGTGGTCATGGTTCAGGTGGGTGAGGCTGGCGTGATATTCGGGGTAGGGGATGGAGCGGACCACCTCCCTCACCTGCTCGCCGGTCTCCACATGCCCCAGGGCATGCTTGCCCAGGTAAACCCTGTACCCACTGTGGGCGTAGGAAGAGGAGTGGTTAGGGAAGGGGATGAGCCCATCTCCATCCCCATCCCAGCCCTGGCTACTTCCATCCCCAGCCTAACCCGTCCCCCATCCTATATCCTTGGCTCCAAGCAAATCTCTCTCCCCACCTTCAACTCCTATCTCGTCCCAACCTTTGACCCTGTTCCCATATTCCCCATATCTCTACTCCCAACTTTATCCTTACCCCCAAGCCCGTTCCCATCTCCAACCTCATCCATGTTAAACCACGGCCCCAGTCCCCTCCTCCTCCGTGGCACGCTCCGGGGCCCACGTACTCTTTCCTACAGTGCGCCGCGGTGAGGACCCATTTGGGATGTACCAGAACTCCCCCGCAGAGGAGCCGCCCGTCCACCAGCAGGGCTGCCTGCCACGGCTGAGAGTGGGGGAGGCAGGTGTAGCCACCTAAGAGGACCCCGTTGGTTCCGTTGATGCCCTTGAGGATCTTGGAGGACTCCCGGGAGATGCCTGGGGAAGAAGGGAAATTGTTAGAGTCAGGGCCGGGGGTGAGGAGGTGGCCAGGGGTGTGGGAGTCAGATCAGAGCTCTGGGTGACCAAAGCTGATCAGTTATTTATTTCTTTTATTTCTTTCCTTCTTTCTTTCTTTCTCTTTAAAATTTTTTATTGGTGCATTATATTCATACAACATATTGGGTCTTTCTTTCTTTCTTTCTTTCTTTCTTTCCTTCTCCCTTCCTTTCCTTCTTTCTTTCTTCCTTTCTTCCTTTCTTCTTCAATACTGGGGATGGAACCCAGGGGCATTCTACCTCTGAGCTACACCCCCGGCCCTATTTTTTAATTCTTTATTTTGAAACAGGGTCTCACTGAGTTGCAAAGGGCCTCACTAAGTAGTAGCTGAGGTTGTCCGTGAACCGTGATCCACCATCCTGTTTTGGCCTCCGCAGTGCTGGGATTACAAGTGGGCACCACCATGCCCAGCTTGTTCATTTATTTTCTGGCCTCTGGGAGTTCCTGTTTCTTATGGAGTGTAGGGAAGGTGGGGCAAATATTTCTTTTCTCTAAAAGTGCCCAGCTGTCCAGCGGGGACCGAGAGAAGAGTTCATGGGGTAAGGATGCTTCTGATAGGTCAGCAGAAGGCTCCATTTTCTCTATCATTCCTCCATGGGGATGAATTTCAGAAGGTGGAGATGAATGACAGCCACCTAAGAGAACCATCCCTCCCATCCCTCCATCTGCTCTTCCATCCATCCTTTCTTCCACCAATTCACCTCTTTCTTCCTTCCAAACGGGGGCCTGCTTCTAACCCTGGTAGCTAACAGACATCTGTTTCTCTTTTGCCCTCTCCCTTTTCTTTGTCCCTTGTCATCAAACAACATGTTCTTGTCCATTTACTAAGAGAAGGTGACCTGGCACCCGTGGATCTGCACAAGAACTGACTCTAGGGAGACTCAGACATGAGCTGTACCCCTTCTGATAAACACCACTGAAGAAAGACTTGGCCAGCAGAGCTGAATAAGAACGGACTCAAGGAAGACTCGAATCATGAACTATGTCCCTTCGGGTGAGACATCAGCATGGCCCTGAAGAGCTAACGTGTATGGGGAGGGATGGAACCCAGGGATATTCTACCTCTGAGCTACACGCCCAGCTCTATTCTATTCTTTTTTAATTTTGAAACAGGGTCTTACTAAGTTGCGGAGGGTCTCACTGAGTTTCTGAGGCTGGTCTTGAACCTGTGAATCCTCCTGTCTCAGCCTCCCAAGGACCAGGGTTACAAGTGTGCACCACCGCGCACGAGCTAACTCTTAAAAAGGGCTTGATTTCCTTTGTTCAGAGAAAACCCAGGGCTTGTTCCTGAATGCCGATGGTCACTGGTTTCTCCGATTTGTTGGCAAATCAATAAATCTCTTTCCTTCTTCCCAAAGGCTTGTCCCATTTGGGAGTTCTGGTACATCCCAAATGGGTCCTCACCGCGGCGCACTGTAGGAAAGAGTACGTGGGCCCCGGAGCGTGCCACGGAGGAGGAGGGGACTGGGGCCGTGGTTTAACATGGATGAGGTTGGAGATGGGAACGGGCTTGGGGGTAAGGATAAAGTTGGGAGTAGAAATTTGATTCTGCAAACCGGAGCAGGCACCAGGATTCAGTAACACTTCCATCCTGCCTTCATTCATCCATCCATTCATCCTTCCTTCCTTCCATCCATTCACCCATCCATCCATCTTTCTGTACATCCATCCATCCATCCTTCTTTCATCCCTTCCTTCCTTCTTTCCTTCCTTCCTTCCTTCCTTCCTTCCTTCCTTCCTTCCCTCCCTCCCCCCTCCCTCCCTCCTTCCTTCCTTCCTCCCACCCATCCTTTCAACACATATTTACTAGGTGGCTCTAGTTAGACTTTACATACCACCCACAGGCTAACCACACCCAAATTTACATCTCCATCTCTGAACTCTTTCTCCAAGCTGGAAACCCAAATGCCATCCACCTGAACGCCTTACACGCCTCTTAAATCTTGTATCCTCGACTTGATTTTTCTCAATCAAAACTGCTCCTTCCAGTCGTTGCCACCTCTGAACTCAGCCCCAAACCCAGGCATCATCTTTGCTTCCTCTTTCCTTTGCCACTCACGACCAACAAGTCATGTTTGGTTTAATCTGCTAAATATCCACCCAGCTCCCTGCCGCCATCTTGGTCCGCGTCCTGTCTTCTCTTGCCTGGATGTCTACGACGACATGCGGAATGCTTCCAATTTAGCATCCCCTCTTTCCAATCTTCTCAGAGCAGCTAGGAATCCTCAAACAGGGCATGTCAGATGACGTTGTTCCTAGGCTTGACTTCCCTTAAAGTAGCCACAGACTCGCCAAGCTTTGCGGGACCTGCTCCCCCAGCTCTCACCCGTCTCTTCCTCAGCCCTTCCCGCTCTCCCGGCGGCTCATTGTGCACCTGTTCTTCAGAACACAGCAGACCTTAGACTTGCTATTTCCTCTTTCTGGATAGTTCTTTCTCTAGACCCATGCTGTTCAAGATGGTAGCCACTTGGCCACATGTGGCTCTTTAATTAAAATGAAATAAAAATTAAAGTCAGGCGTGGTGGCGCACGCTTGTAATTCCGGAACTTGGGAGGGAGGCTGAGACAGGAGGATCGCGCAGGTTCATAATCAACCTCAGCTAATTAGCGAGGCTCTCAGCAACTTAGTGAGACCCTGTTTCAAAATAAAATATTAAAGTGTGGCCCAAAGGTAGGATGTCCCTGGGTTCCATCCCCAGGTACACACACACACACACACACACACACACACACACACACACACACGAAATAAAAATTAAATTTAAAACTCATTTCTTCTGTGATGCCAACCACATTTCAGATGTTCAGTGGCCCAGAGTGGCCAGCAGCTACCATATTGAACGGTGCAGGCAGAGGACATGTAAACATCCTACCAGATGGTGTTCAGAAACTAAAAGTCAGATGCTTGGGTCCCTTTGATTTTCAGAACTCAGCTCAGATGTCGCCTCTTCAGAGAGGTCTTCTTAGGCACCTGGATGACTGCTGCCCTTTCTGAACCCCAGGCATTCCCAACGATACCCTCTACCTATTTTTTTTTTTTTTTTTTGCAGCACTAGGGATGGAATCCAGGGGCATTTGACCTCTGAGCTACACCCCCAGCCCTATTTCTTATTCTTTATTTTGAAACAGGGTCTCACCGAGTTGCAAAGAGCCTCATCAAGTAGCTGAGGCTGTCCGCGAACCACGATCCTCCTGTCTCAGCCTCCCCAATGCTGGGATGACAAGCCTGCGCCACCATGCCCTAACTGATTTTTTATCAGAACAATGATTACTATTCATTTCTCTTTACATTTGTTTGCATTTATGTTTCTCTTTAAAACTCTCTCCACCTTGACTATAAGCTCCATTGACAATAAGCACCTCGGCTACTTTATCCAGAGCTGTATCTCTAGGTCCTGGTAAAGTGCCTGGCACATCACAGATGGCTCAGTAAAGGAGTGGTCTGTGTGTCAGCCCCGGGCCTCCATCCAAGGCACAGCAGTGGGGCAGAGTCTAGTCCCTACCTGGCTGTTTCTTGCCATTTGACCTCATACAAGTCGCCCACCTCAGTTTTCCAAGATGTCCAGCGGGAAGAGTACATTTATCCCTTGGTATCCTTGGGAGATTGGTTCCAGGATCACTAACGATGCCTAAATCCGTGGGTGCTCAGATTCCTTATCGAAAGTGAGGTAGCCAGGTACAGTGACACGTGTCTGTAACTCCAGTACTTGGGAGGCTGAGACAGGACGATCTCAGGTGTGCGGCTAGCCTCAGCTACTTAGCGAGGCCCTTTGCAAAACATTGAGACCCTGTTTCACAAAAAAAGACGAAAATAGGGCTGGGGGTGTAGCTCGGAAGTAGAATGCCCCTGGGTTCCATACCCAGTATCACAATAAAAAGAAAAAAAAATTAAGGCTGGGGCTGGAGCTCAGAGATAGAGTATCCCTGGGTTGGGTTCAGTTCCCAGTAAAACACGCACGCACGCACGCACGCACGCACGCAGTATTTGCATATAACCTGTACATATACAGTTTAAATCATCTCTAGATAACTTGTGATACCTAATGAAATGCAAACACTATGTAAATAGTGGTTATACTAAATTGCCTAGGGGATAATGAGGAGAAGAAAAGTCTGTACGTGTTCAGTACACATGCGATTTTTTCCCTGATTATTTTCGACCTGCAGTGGGTGCTAGTAGCTGGCTGTAATGGTTCCTCCTGCCCTGGGCAGTTGTAGAGATTCGGCGGGGCTGAAGCACAGGAGCCGGTGCACAGAGGGTGTCCCTTGTTTATTATTAACTACAACACGGGGTCCCTTCTGCCCCTGGGAACTTTCACACCTAGCTAAGAAACATTGAGACTGGTCCTGTGGTTTTTTTTTTTTTTTTTTTTGGCTTTGGGTATTAAATCCTGGGATGTTCTATCTCTGAGATCCACTCTCAGCCATATTTTATTTTACTTATTTTGAAACAGGGTCTCACTTAGTTGCTGAGGGTGTCTCTAAGTTGTTGAGGCTGACTTTGAACTTGTGATCCTCCTGTCTCAGCCTCCTAAGATTATAAGCATGCACTAGCGTGACCCACCAGTCCTGTGGTTCTTAGAGTAAGGACAGGAGTCATGGGGGAGGAGGTAGAGGAACATCTTAGGTGGGATAGAAATGAGGCATAAACGACATTAAATGGCAAACTCAGAAACAGGGCCTCTTCTAGTTCTCTTTTTGATGCTGTTTTTGTTAAATATAAAAGTCTTGAGCAGGGCGTGGTGGCGCACGCTTGTAATCCCCGCGCTTGGGAGGCTGAGACAGGAGGATCGCACGGGTTCGAAGCCAGCCTCAGCTACTTAGTGAGGGTCTCAGCAACTTAGTGAAACCCTGTTTCCAAATAAAATATAAAAAAGGTCTGGGAGTATAGCCCGGAGGTAGAAAGCCTCTGGGTTCCACACCCAGTACCACCAAATAAAATAAAATAAAATAAAATAAAAGTCTCGTGATGGTGCTAATATAATTTTAACATCGCTCGAATCCTTACTAAGCTCATCTTACAATTCTTTTTTTTTTTTTCTAAACTGGGAATTGAACCCAGGGGCATGCTACTTTCGAGTTACACCCCTAACCCTATTTTATTTTGAAACAGGATCTCACTACATTGCTGAGGGCCTCACTAAAGTAGCTGAGGTTGGCCTCGAACCTGTGCTCCTCCTGTCTCAGCCTCCCAAGTCCTGGGATTACAAGTGTGTACCACCATGCCTGGCTAAAAAAATGTTATTCTCAATTTTTTTTTGTAGTACTGGGGATTGGACTCAGGAGCTCACATGTGCTAGGCAAGCACTCTATCACTCAGTTATGTCCCCAGCCCTTTTTATTTTACTTTTTTATTTATTTAAATTTTTTTTTGTATCGGGATTGAGAATCTCACTAATTGTTGAGGCTGTTCTGGAAACTGCAATTCTACTATCTCAGTCTCCCAAGCACAGGAATTACAGGCATGGGCCATTGTGCCTATATGGCTTCAATTTTACTTTTATTTTGATTTTTTGGTGGCACTATGGATGGAACCCAGGGGCATTCTACCTCCAACTACACCCTCAGCTTTATTTCTATTTTGGAACAAGGTCTCGCTAAATTGATGAGCGTATCACTAATTGCTGAGGCTGTCTTCAAACTTGTGATCCTTCTGTCTTAGCCTCTCAAGTACTGGGATTACAAATGTGTGCCACCATGTCCAGCCAATTTTGCTTTTTTTTTTTTTTTTCAGTACTGGGGATTGAACCTAAGGGCATTCTTACTCGGAGCTTCACCCCCAAACCCTATTTTAATCTTGATTTTGAAATAGTTCTCACTAAGTTGCAGAGGGTCTCACAAAAGTTCCCGAGGCTAGCCTCGAACCTGAGGATTCTTCTGTCTCAGCCTCTCAAGTTCTGATGCCTGGCTCTAATTTTACTTTTAAGGTTTGTTTTTACTAAAACAAACAAACAAATAAAAAGGAGTTGGCTTTAAGAAGTCCATTAGAAGTCCACTTGGTCTTCCATCCCTGGTGTCTTTCGGGTAAGCCCTTTCTCTCTTAAGTCTTGAGAATTCTAGTGGTGAAACTGGAGTCATGAAAGGGCACCTGCCTTATCAGGCAAGATGCAGCATGTGGGGCTCCACACCCAGAAGGGGCATGGGCCTGCGCCCTGGAGAGTGCCCAAAGGAAAGAAGCCGCCCCTCCTTCCCGCCAAGGAGGGTGCTTAGTGCCCGCAGACCCTCCTCCTCCAGGTCTCGGCTCAAGAGCCAGCTCTCGGGGAGGGCTTCCAGGCTACGAACCGTCAGGCCATCTGTAGTTTCTTAGCATGTCTCCTAAAGACTTCACCTCACCTCATGGTGGCAATTAATTATTTGCTAATTATTTGGATAGTTGTTTGAATAACGTCTGCAACCCTCCCAGCTCTGGGTACCAAGGAAGGGGAAGGGCCTGTGTCTCTGCTCATAGGGCACCCGGTAGAGTGCCTGGGGTTCCACAGCTATTCCTGGACTAACCCACTGAATGCTGTGAATGAGTTTTCAGGAGAACCTGGCTGCAAAGTCAAGGGACTAGGGTTTGGGGGTGAACGGAAGAGCCGACATGGTGGAGCACGCCTGTCATTTCAGTACTTGGAGGCTGAGACAGGAGGATCACAGGTTTGAGGCCAGCCCGAGCAATTTAGCAAGACCCTTAGCATCTAAGCAAGACCTTGCTTCAAAATAAAATAACAAGGAATAAAAAGAGCTGGGGGGGGGGTTAGAATGCCCTGGGGTTCGATTCCCAGTACCAAAATAAATAAGCAAAGTGGAAAAGGGAATCTGTGGGAATAGACGCTGAATGGGGCCAACCCCCAAGGCCTAAGGGAAAAACAAACTAGCAGAATCCTGGAAGGGGCGGAGAAGAGAGAGAGAAGGCTACCAAGGTAGGCACGCGGTGGCACTTTCGGAGTCCCTTCTCTCCCTCATTTCTCATCCGGGACAATCCCGGGAGGTCCCACTTTGCAGAAGAGGAACAGGAACAGAACCCATAAGCAACAGCCACGTTAGGCCCCAGAAAGCTCGCTCCAAGGAGCACCCCGGGGAGATGCTGGGCGCCGCTGAGGTCAGCGGCGAAGGCGCCGGGTCACTGGGCCGCCCCCCAGCGGGGAAACCAGGTCAGGCGGGGACAGCAGGAAGCCCGCGGGCGTCCCCGGCCCGGCCCCGAGTGGGCGGGGGCGGAGCTCGGCCCCCACGCCCCCGGCCCGCGCATACTTACCTCCTGACAGGGCCACGGTCAGGGCGGCGATGACGGCGGCCAGGGGCCGCATGGTGGCTGGGGTGGGGGTGGGGGCACAGGGCGGGCGGGGCCTGCGCGAGAAGCCAAGGGGGTGTTGGAAGCTGGCCGCGAGCCCCCACGTCTGAAGTCCTCCGCCGCCCGCCCTCTGGTCTCGGACCTCCCTGCCTCCCCTTCGCTCTGAAAGCCCTGAGCCGGGAAGCAACTCCATGTGTGGGGGGCCCGGGGGCCCCGGGCTCCCGCGGGCGCCCCTCCCTCCCCGCGCTGCGATCCCCCCTCCCGGGGCGCCTCGGCCCTGCTCCCCCCCCCCGACCCCATTCTGCCTCCCCCGGGCCGGGCCAGACCCCAGATTCCCTCCGGAGTTGGTCTGTCTGCGAGCTCCGCCCCGCGGCTGCATCCCCGCGGGGTACCCGGTATCCGCGCTTCCCGCATCCCGCGGGCTCGGGCTCCGGTCCCTGCAACCCCTCCTCCCCCACGCCCCCCATCGCCCGCCCCAGGCCACCCTACCTGCGTGAGGGGCCCTAACTGAAGACGCTCCGCCGCCGCCGGCCGCCTAGGACTTCAGCCCCGACCCATGGCTTTTAACCCCTGAACTCCCTCCCCCAGCTCGCTCCGCATTTCCCGGTGCAAGCTCCCCCTCTCCGGTCGTAGGCACCCCCCAGCCTGGGCTTGGCCCTCCGATGGGGCGGAGCTTCTGAGGACAAGCTGGGACCCAGATCTGGCCCCGCCCAGGCCGGGGTTGAACCCACTGTGAACTTTCCGGGAGCAGGACCCACGGAAGGGAAAGAGGAGAGCCCCTTCCACCCCTCCCCAAACCCCGGTCTCCAACTTCAACCCATCGCCCGCCCTATTTCCTGACCTCTTCCACCAGCCCATACTCTTCAAACACGTCGAAGGACCCTGAGATGGCCCGTGTCTAGCTCATTCCCAAGTCTAGTCCCGCCTTAAACTTACCCCCAGCCTATCCCTGGATCCCAACCCCACTGCCAGCCTCTCGTCCCCCTCTCCCCATCGAAACCAAGACATCAGATTGCAATTCCTAGCTTCGTCTCCCAGGCCTTCTTCTACTGAAATTCACAGGGAGGCCCGAATTTCGGCCGTGGCCCCCTCTGCCAGACGGACCACCTGTGTGAGGCCCAGGAAGGGAGGGAACCGGGAGTCATCAGCAGGTGGATAGAGAAGCCGGAACTTACTTGGGGCCAGGCATCCGGCCTGGGCAAGCAATTTTGGATAAACAGCCTTTTAGGAAACTTCAGATGGGGTGACAGGGTCCAGGAGAGGGAGGTGGCCAGGGAGAGGGCGCTGGGGCTGGGGTGGGCGGCAGAAAGAGGAAGAAGGAAGAGGTGTTGTTTAGGGAATGGGTAGGCGACTCCAGGAACTTGGCTGGGTGGGGCTGTGAGTTACGGCCCGCGGGTGGAGGGGGCAGGATTAGGGATTAAGAAGGACAGGGGTGGGGTCAGAATTTGGACCACAGCCAAGGATGGGGACCAGGCGAAGTCTGGAAAGAGAGAGCAGGCATTCTGTCATGAGGGGTAGAGGTGGATGGAGCGAGAGGTCACAGTCAAATTGCTGTGGTCCCTCCCGAAGGAGTTTAGATTTGGATGCAAGAATCAAATCTTGTATTAAAATCTACGTTCCCTCCCCCCAGCCCTATTTATTTTTTATTCTGAAAATGAGTCTTACAAAGTTGCCGAGGGTCTTGCTATGTTGTTGAGGCTGGTCTCAAACCTGTGATCCTTCTGTCCCAGCCTCCCAAGTACTGGGATTACTGGTGTGCACCGCTGCGCCAGGCTAAAAGATACCTTTTCCAAAGGGGCCTACCTATAAATCTCTAACAGTAAGAAAGTGAACATGTCAAAGACGTAATTTTTGACTCGTTAATAAATGACTAACCAATAACATGTTAGAAAGAACCACATCTATACATAGAGGCAGTGTGCAATGTTGAATTTACACACAGATACCAAATGGCTTATTCCACATGATGTGTGTGTGTGTGTGGGGGGGTAATTAATTGTACTTCCACCTGGCACAAATCATTTGCAATATTTGGGATGAGAATTATTCGCATTGCTATCAGCTACTGGCAATTCAAAGTTGTAAAGTAGCTCAAAGATAGTAAAAATAAATACATAAATACATAAATAAAATGCAGAGCTGAGTACAGAGATAGCCAGGCGTGTTGGCATATGCCTGTGATCCCAGTACATGGGAGGCTGAGACAGGAGGATTGAAGGTTTGAGGCCAGACTCAGCAACTGAGCAAGTCCCTCAGCAACTTAATGAGAGCCATTTTCAAAAATAAAAAATAGCTGGGCGTGGTGGCGCACGCTTGTAATCCCCGCGCTTGGGAGGCGGAGACAGGAGGATCGCGCAGGTTCGAAGCCAGCCGCGGGCGCTGGCTTAGGAGACCCTGTTTGCAAAGAGGGAGTGTAGCCCGGAGGTAGAAGGGCTTCCAGGAACCCCAGTATCACCAAAAAAATTAAAAAAATTAAAAAAAAATTAAAAATAGCCAGGCGTGATGGCAGAGGCTTGTGATTCCAGTACTTGGGAGGCTGAGACAGGAGGATCACAGGTTTGCAACCAGCCTTAACTACTTAGCGAGGCTCTCTGCAGTTTAGTGAGACCCTGTTTCAAAAAATAAAAAGACTAATAAAAAAATAGGGCTGGGTGTGTAGCTTGGAGGTACAATGCCCCTGGGTTCAATCCCCAGTACCAAAATAAATAAGTAAATTAATAACAAATAAAATAGGGCGAGGAGGTATAGCTCAAAGGTAGAATGTTCCTGGGCTCAATCCCAGATAACCCGCCTAACCCACCTAGTTTTCCACTGAAGCTCCCTGTTGGGTCTGTTTCAAAGGTCTTGTTGTTGTTGTTGTTGTTGTTGTTGTTGTTATTTGTTTGTTTGTTTGTTTGTTTGGGTTTGTTTTTTGCTTTTGATACTGGAGATTGAATTCATGGGCATTCTACCTCTGAGCTATACCCCTAGCCCTATTTTACTTTTTTATTCTGAAGCAGGGTTTTGCTAAATTGCCGAGGGTCTTGCTATGTTGCTGAGGCTGGCCTCAAACCTGTGCTTTTCGGTCTCAGCCTCCCCAGTACTGAGATTACAGGCATGCACCATCATGCCCACCATGTCTGGGTAGTATATACGGTTTTTATTTATCAATTTTAAAAAATTTAAACGAGTTGGGGGAGCATGGTATTTATTTATTTATACTAGAAAGAGCAGCTCTGTTTTATATGGGACTTGAGTAGAGTTTGGAGTTCGATTTACAAATGGGATTGGTGAGGCGCCAGGAATGCAGTGGGTGGGGGTGGGGTGGCATTGAATGAGGACGGGCCTAGAGTTCTAGGAGGTCCCAGAGTTGGTTCCGGAGGTGGGATTGGGTTGCAGATGGGGGAGGTAGATCTGGGGTCAAGGTTGAGGTGCTGGATGGGAAGGTGTTGAGATGTAGACACTCTGGGCTGTGACATGGATTCTGAGGACTACAGGGTGTCTGTGTCCGGGTGGGTTTGGGCAAGGGGGATGGTCGTGGCATGGAGATTTTTAGCTGCCATCTTCCCGTGCTAGGACTGTCCCCGCCTGGCAGGGCGGGCCGGGAGTAGGTGCTGAGCTCATCCCTTCCGCGTGGAGTTGGGGTCAGGTGGGGTGGCAGGCGGAGGGTGCCGGGTGAAGGGAGGTGACCGGCTGTGTGGGCAGCCGGGGCACCTGTGCCCTCTTGTGGCCTGGGTCCGAGCTTCCAGAAGAGCTTTCTCACTTGGGAGGGGCTGGAGCTGGCAGTGGGGGCGGCTGGTTTGGGCACTTGCCGAAGGGTGAGCACCAGGTCACCGTTGACACCAGGGGTGACAGTTGGCTGGGTTGGGGTTTGCTGATGCTGGAGTGAGGTCACCGACTCACTGGAGGGCTGGGTGGTTCCACCTCGTCCCTTGATTCCCAAGACAATAAAGAGCCCACAGCTGAAAGTCACATGCAAACTGGACCCCAGATCACACAACCAGGTCTCCCCCGCTGCGAGCTGCCTAGGAAGGGGAAGAAACGAGGCTCCCAGTGGCTCAGAGGTCAGACTGAAGATGGACTGCTTACGATGGGGTGAGGCGGCCCATCTGTGCCTCAGCGTCCCCATTTATAAAGTGGCCCTGCCCATAACACTTACTTCCTAGAGCAGGGTTAAGTGAACTCATAATATCTGAGAGGTGCTTAGAATAGAGCCTGGCACGGACCAGGGGCCGCAGACGTGCTCGTTAAAGAAGTACAGCTCGAGAGATGGTGGCAGCCCGAGGTTCCTGGAGGAGGCCCCACCCTAGCTTGGCTTCGAAATGGGATTCTTTGTCAAGCAGAATCTGGAAGTTCTGGTTGGAAATGCTGTCTGGGACGAGAAAGTCAACCCCACACCCAGGCCCGGAGGAGGGAACCCAATGCCAGCAACAAAAAAAAAAAAAAAAAGGAGGGCGGGACACCAAGGATGAATACACAGAGATAGCAAGGCAGGGTGGGTGAGAAGAGAGGAGACAGAGAGGGCAGAAGGCCAGGACCCCGGGTGGGGTGGGGATCCGGGTCTGTGTAGGGATGTAGGCCCAAGCGACGTGGGGTGTTCTTTTGTGATAGGTCCGCGTTATTCAGGATGCGGGCCTTGGGCATCACTGTCCCATGTAGCAGCAGCCATGTCAAGACCCCCAGATTAAAAAGATCCTTCTAGCCACCTTCTCACACCTGTGCCCATAGCCTCTGCCTCCTTCCTTCCTTTCTAGATGAGCCATCTGCACCTGTGACCAAGATAGACAGACCCCCCTCTTATTCTCAGCATCTCCCCTCTCCTTTTTTTTTTTTTTTTTTTTTTTTTTGCGGTACTGGGGATGGAACCCAGGGCCATTCTACCTCCACGCTACACCCCCTGCCCTATTTTTTATCCTTCATTTTGAAACAGGGGCTCACTGAAGTTGCGAAGTAGCCGAGGCTGTTGGCGAAGCACGATCCTCCTGTCTCGGCCTCCCGGATGCTGGGATTACAACCCCGCCCGACGGCTCCCAGGGCGCTGGTCCAGCCAGCATTTCTCTCTCTAGCCGGTATCGCTGACTTTGCTGTTGTTCATGCTCCCCAGTAAGCAGCAAGCACGATCATGTGACAGTTTCTCCCATGGTTCATTCAGAGAACAGTAGTTAAAAAAAAAAAAAAAAAAAAAGGAACTGCCTCCTCCTCTCTACCCTGGCATCCTCCAGCTCCCGGCCCATCTTCCATCTTCTATACCCCTTTGACTGTATTCCTTCTCGAAACAGCTGGCTACACAGCAGTACTTGGGATGGCTGAAACAGGAGGATTGCAAGTTCCACGACAGCCTCTGCTGCTTAGCAAGATCCTGTTTCAAAAAAACAAAAAAACAACAACAACAAAAAAAAACTAAGCCGGGCGTGGTGACGCACGCTTGTAATCCCAGCATTTGGGAGGCTGAGACAGGAGGATCGTGGTTCAGGGACAGCCTCAGCTACTAAGTGAGGTTCTTTGTAACTCAGTGAGACCCTGTTTCAAAATTAAGAATAAAAATGAGGGCTGGGGGTATAGCCCTGGGTTCAAGCCCCAGTAATACAAATGATAAAAATAAAAATAAATTAAAAAATAAAAGCCATGCATGGTGGAGCATGCCTGAAATCCCAGTACTTGGGAGGCTAAGACAGGAGGATCACAGGTTTGAGGATAGTCTCAGCAACATGGTGAGGCTCTCAGCAACCCACTGAGGCCCTATTTCAAAATAAAAAATAAAATAGGACTGGAGGTGTATCTCAGAGGTAGAATGCCCCTGGGTTCTATCACCAGTACCACAATAAATATAAATATAAATAATATAAATATAAATATATATATTTTTGTGGGTCTGGGGATGGAACCCAGAGGCATTCGACCTCCGAGCTACACCCCCTGCCCTATTTTTTATTCTTTAATTTGAAACCAGGTCTCACTGAGTTGCAGAGGGCCTCACTAAGTAGCTGAGGCTGTCCACGAACCGCGATCCTCCAGTCTCAGCCTCCCGAATGCTGGGATTACAAGTGTGCGCCACCACGCCCGGCTCACAATAAATAAATATTTTTTTTAAATGGACTTGGAATGTAGCTTGGAGGTAGAGCACTCCTGGGGCTCAATCCCCAGGACCAAGAGTAGCCACCAGCTGATCACTCCACTCTCCCTGTCTGCGGGCCCTCCACCCCTCGTCTCCCTCCCCACCCTGTGAAGGCTTCTCACTGCTCAACTCCCCCCGGCCCCAGAAGGCTGCTGATGACCTCTGCGCTGCTGAATCCAACGGCCAGCTCTTGGGGGTTCCTCCAACTTCAGTTACCAGCGTATTTATGGGCTGGGTCACTGCCCCCCTTCCAGGATGTCTCTGCTCAGCTGCGGGGGACACTAGGTTCTTGAGGTTCCGTCTGGTCTCCACATGGTCGAGCCCCCGGGGCTGAGTCCGCGAACCTCTTCTCTCTTCTGTCTTCATTTCCTCGGTGATCTCATCCCGTCTCATGGCTTTAAATACCCTGAATACGCTGACGACTCCCAAATTTGATGTCCCCAGCCAGATCATGCTCTTGAACTTTCGACCCAGCATCTTGCAGCTGCGTTCTCAGCCTCTCCACGTTTCAAACTCCACTCCTGGGCTCCGCCCCTCAGGCTCCGGACGCCCCTCGAGGTCCTGGTCCTGGCCGCCTGGGTGGATGGTCGGCCATCTTCCCTACTCAGCCTGGACCTCGTCTGGACCTGGAGCTTCTATTCTTATTGTCAGGTGTCCCTTCCTTCTTTCTCTCCTTCCTCCCTTCTTGCCTTCCTTCCTTCTTTTCTTTTTTCCTTTCCAGATTGAACCCAGGGGTGTTCTACCATTGAGCTACACCCCCACCCAGCCCCCTTTTTTTAAAATTTTTTTATATTGAAGCAGGGTCTCATTAAGTTGTTGAGGGCATTGCTAAATTGCCAAAGCTAGCCTCGAACCTGTGATCCTCCTGTCTCAGCCTCCAAGTACTGGGATTACAGGCTCGTGCCGCCATATCTGGCTCACCTATACTCTATTTTCTTTTTCTTTCTTTCTTTCTTTCTTTCTTTCTTTTTTTTTTTTTTTTTTTTTTTTTTGCGGGTCTGAGGATGGAACCCAGCGGCATTCGACCTCCGAGCTACACCCCCTGCCCTATTTTTTATTCTTTATTTTGAAACAGGGTCTCACTGAGTTGCAGAGGGCCTCACTAAGTAGCTGAGGCTGTCCGCGAACCGCCATCCTCCGGTCTCGGCCTCCCAAATGCTGGGATGACAAGCGTGCGCCACCACGCCCGGCCTTCTCTATTTTCAACATAGTGACTGGCATGACCTTTTTAAACTTTATTTATTTTATTTTTTATATTTTGTGATACTGGGAATAAAACCCAGGGCAGTGTAGCTCCAAGCTACATCCTCAGCCCTATTGCCTGAACAACTCCTTGTCATGTTCTCCAGGAAGACTTAGACCAATAGCCGGCACAGTGCCGCATGCCTGTGATACTAGCCCTCGGGAGGCTGAGACAGGAAGATCGTGGCTTAGAAACTAGCCTCAGCAATCTAGAGAGAACCTCGGCAACTTAGACCCTCAGTCGAGACCATTACAAATAAAAAAAATTTTTTAAAGGCTGGGGGTATAGCTTGGAGGTAGAACCGTACCAAAAAAGAAAAAAGAAGAAAGAGAAGGAAGGAAGGAAGGAGAGAAAGAAAGAAAAGGTAGGGAGGGAAGGAGGGAAAGAAAGGAAGAGAGAGAGAGAGAAGGGGAGGAAGGAGGGAAGAAAGAAGAAAGAAAGAAAGAAAGAAGAAAGAAAAAAGGAAAGGAAAAAAAGAGAGAGAAGGGAGGGAAGGAGGAAAAAAGAAAGAGAAAGAAAGGAAGGAAGGATGGAACGAAGGAAACAATTTTGATCATTATAATTAGGAGTCCCCAGGACAGATTCACTGATTCAGTAGACAGACTCCCAGAACTCAGAAACACTGTTTTACTCATGCCTTTGGTTTATTCTAGTGAAAGGACACAGAATAAAATCAGCAAAGGAGACTGGAGATGTAGCTCAGTGGTAGAGTGCTGGCTTAGCAGGTGTGAGGCCCCGGGGTGCCATCCCTAGCGCCTCTGCACCCACGTATCCACCCATCCACACATGTATTCATACGTACATACAATAAGCAAGGGAAGAGGGGCACGGAGCAGGATCCGGGACGAGCAGGCCTGAGCCTCCACCTGTCCTGTCCCGTGGTGTGGTGTGGCAGTTCTTTATTCTCCCAGCGGTGATATCTGGGGAGCTCACCCAAGCCCTGGTGTCCAGGGCTTTTATTGGGGGCTAGTCACATGGGCATGGCTGTCCACCTGGTTATCTTTAGTATCCAGGTCCTCCAAAGGCCAAGCGGGCAGAGCAGGTCCCCAGAGGCCCACTGTCAATCAGTGTTGACCATCTAGCATTGGACAGAGGCCCCAGGTAAACATAGACACTGTTATCAGGCAGGATAGTCTGAGGATTTAGAGTTTATCTCCCAGAATCCGGGCACGAGCCAGACTTTTGTGATGTGCAGGGTTTGGACAGCCCCAGCCTGCTGGGCTTCCTAAACGCCCCAAGGAATTGCTACTCTCCTCTGGCATTGTCTACCCTCTACTAGAGATTTTCCCCAAGGTAAGTACTCTCATCTCTCATTCTTTATGTTTTGTGTACCTTTATTTCTTGTTTGCCTCTCCTCTAGAAAGCTTCCGAAGGGCAAAAATGTCTCATCGTTCTGTTCCTGGAACAATACCAGGCACACAGTAGTATACGACGGGTATTGATGAATGAATTGATGAAATACAGATACTGTGGAGTGTGCGGGTGAAAGGATCCCTTCTTTCCTAGAAATAAAACCCTCCAGTGTTGGGTGGAGATTGATTAGAGGCAGGCCTTTTGGTCCAGTGGTCTCTTCCCTATGTGAATATTCTAGAGTCTTGTTTAGGTACATAAGTGGCCCCCTTTAAAATGGGGGCCTGCAGCCAGGTGTGGTATACACAGCTGTGATTCTAGCACTTGGGAGGCTGAGACAGGAGGATCACAGGCTCAAGGTGCCTAGAGAGACTTTGTTTCAAAAGAATAATAATTAAAAAAAAAGTTGGGAGTATAGCTCAGAGGTAGAATGCCCTGGGTTAAATCCCTAGTACCACACAAAACCCCTGCACTGTTGCTTGGATAGTGGAGGGATGTTTATGGACTGGGTTAATAAATGTGGTGGACGCCCAGGGGTTCTCTAATATGCATGGGGTCCTCTGGGATCTTGTTATAATGTAGATTCTGATTCTTTTATTCTGGAGTGAGGGTCATGATTGTGTGTGTGTGTGTGTGTGTGTGTGTGTGTGTGTGTGTGTGTGTTTTGCTGGGGATTGAACCTAGGGACATTCTGATCTCTGAACTACACTTCAGCCCAATCTTATTTATTTGTTAATTTTTATTTTGAAACAGGAGCTTGCTAAATCGCTGAAACTGGCCTCAACCCTACAATCCTCCTATCTCAGCCCCCAACTACTGGGATTATAGGTGTGTGCTACCATGCCTGGCCAAGGCTCTATACTTCAGATAAGCTCCAGGTCCTTCCCGTTCTCTGGACCACACTGTGAGGAGTAAGGATATAAACTAGAGCAGCACTGTCCAGTAAGACCTGCAGCAACGGTGGAAATATTCCGGGTCTGTGCTATCCAATATGGCAGCCACTGGTCACATACGGTTACTGAGCACCTGAAATGTAGTGAGTATGACTAAGAAATGGAATTTTGGAATATACTTGTAGCTAATTCTTTTTATTTTTTTTTTATTTTTTTTCAGTACTGGGGATGGAACCCAGGGGCATTCTACTTCCAAGCTACATCCCTAGCCTTTCTTTATTCCTTCCTTCCCTCCCTCCCTCCCTCCTTCCCTCTCTCCCTCCTTCCTTCCTTCCCCTCCCCCTCCCCTCCCCCTCCCCTCCCCTCCCCCTCCCTCTCCCCTCCCCCTCCCTCTCCCTCTCCCCTCCCTCTCCCTCTCCCCTCCCCCTCCTCTTTCTTTCTTTCTTTCTTTCTTTCTTTCTTTCTTTCTTTCTTTCTTTCTTTCTTTCTTTCTCTTTCAGTTCTAGGGATGGAACCCCGGGGAATTCTACCACCGAACAACATCCCCTGCCCTATTTTTTAAATTCCTTATTTTGAAACAGGGTCTCACTGAGTTACAAAGGGCCTCACTAAGTAGCTGAGGCTGTCCCTGAACCACAATCCTCCTGTCTCAGCCTCCCAAGTACTGAGATTACAGGCGTGCACCACCACGCCCAGATTTTATTCTTTATTTTGAAACAGGGCCTCACTGAGTTGTGGAGGGCCTTACTGAGTAGCCGAGGCTTTCCTCAAACCTGCAGTCCTCCTGTCTCAGCCTACCAAGTACTGAGATTACAAGCATGTGCCACCACGCCCGGCTAATTTTAGCTAATTCTAATAAAGATTCAAACGACCACACATGACAGACCTGATGGCTACTATATTGGACTTCCCATGTCTGGAAGGCTCTGGGCAATGAATTAGAAGCAATAAATTAGACAAGTGAACAGCCATAAAGGTAGATTGTTAAAGGAGCATTGGTGTAGGCAGATTGTTAAAAGGCCATTGGGTGAAACCTGACCATTGGTTTATTTATTTGGTATTGGGATTTAATCCAGGAGAATTCTACCTCCAAGCTATATCCTCAGCCCTTTAAAAAAAAACAAAAACAAAAACAAAAACAAAACTTTGATATAGGGCCAGGTGTGGTGGCGCACACTTTTAATCCCAGCATTTGGGAGGCTGAGACCAGAGAATCGTATTTCATGGACAGCCTCAGCCACTTAGAGAGGCTCTTTGCAACTCAATGAGACTCTGTTTCAAAAATAAAGAATAAAAGCCAGGCATGGTGGTGCATGCTTATAATCCCCACGCTTGGGAGGCAGAGACAGGAGGATCGCACAGGTTCGAAGTCGGTCGCGCTGGCTTAAGAGGCCCTGTTTCCAAATTTAAAAAAGTATAAAAATAGGTCTGGGAGTGTAGCCTGGAGGTAGAAGGGTTTCCAGGAACCCCAGAACCACCAAAAAACAATAATAATAAAATAAAATAAAGAATAAAAATAGGGCAGAGGGTGTAGCTCGGAGGTCAAATGTCCCTGGGTTCCATCCCCAGACCCGCAAAAAATATATATAATAGCATCATAAGCAATAAAATACCTGTGAATAAACTTAACCAAGTAAGTAAAAGATTTGTTCACTGAAAACTACAAAACACTGATGAAAGGAATTGAAGAGGATTCAAATAAATGAGAAGATATCCTATGTTCATGGACTTCAAGAAATGATACCGAAATGTGCGTACTAACCAGAGATCTACAAATTCAATGTACTCCCTGTCAAAATTCCAATGTTATTTTGTACAGATATAGAAAAAAATTCTAAAGCTCAAATGAAAACATGAGAAAATCCTCAACTAGCTGAAGCAATCTTGAAGAACAAACATATAATGATCTCAACATAAGATCATCATATAGGACTAATGGCTAACGTACTCTATGGTGAAAAGCTGACTTGCAGCAATCGAGACAGTGTGATGCCAACATGGAAACAAACATATGGGTCAATGGAATAGAATAGAAGGTTCAGAAATAAACTCATGCATTTACAGTCTTCTTCAACAAAGATGCCAAGAACATATACTGGGGAAAGGATACTCTCCAACAAATCCTGTTGGGAAAACTAGATATCCACATAGAGAATAATAAAACTGGATCCCTGCCTCAAACCATATACAAAAAATCAACTCAGAATGGATGAAGGACTCAAACATAAGACCTGAAACTCTAAATCTCCAATAGAAAATATAGGAGGAAGACTTGGCATTTTCTGGGCAGTGATTTTTTGTTGTTGTTGTTAATGACTCCAAATGCATATGAAATAAAAGCAAAAAAAAAAAAAGACATAGGATCATATCAAACTAAAACACTTCTAGGCAGCAAGAGAAACAGTCTCAGCAACTTATGATGATCCTGTTTCCAAATTAAAAAAAAATAAAATAAAAAAGGGCTGGGGGTATAGCCCAGAGGTAAAAGGCTCCATCCCCAGTAGCACACAAACAACAACAAAAAAGAATGAAAACCTATAGAATAGAAGACCATTCCATATATCTGGTAAGGGCTAATATCCAAAATCTCAACAGCAAAAATACAACCCAGCTGCTGGGCATGGTAGGAGGAGGTTGAGACAGGAGGGTTGCAGGTTTGAGGCCAGCCTCAGCAAGTAGTAAGGTCCTCTGTAACTTATACCCTGTTTCAAAATAGGAAATAAAATGGAGAATAGTCCAGAGGTAGAATGCCCTTGAATTCAATCCTTAGTATATAAAAACAACAACAATAACAACAACAACAACAACAACAACAACAACAACAACAACAACGACGACGACGACGACGACAACAAAAATCCACTGAAAATGGGCAGTGGAACTGAATAAATTTTTTTTTCGGTACTGGGGATGGAACCTAGGGGCATTCTACCTCCAAGCTACACCCCTAGCCCTATTTTTTTATTCTTTATTTTGAAACAGGGTCTCATTGAGTTGAAAGGGGCCTCACTAAGTAGTAGCTGAGGCTGACTGTGAACCGCTATCCTCCTGTCTCAGCCTCCCAAATGCTGGGATTACAAGCGTGCGCCACCACGCCCGGCTAAACATTTCTTAAAAGAAGACATATGAGTGGCCAACAGATAGATGAAACGGTGCTCACTATCACTATCCAATCCTCAGGAGGTGCGATATGTGTGCACCTTTTAGGATGATTAGTATAAAAAAGCCAAGCTATCCGGGCATGGTGACGCACGCTTATAATCCCCGCGCTTGGGAAGCTGAGACAGGAGGATCGCACAGGTTCAAAGCCAGCCTCAGCTACTTAGTGAGGCTCTCAGCAACTTAGTGAGACCCTGTTTCCAAATAAAGTATAAAATAGGTCTGGGGTATAGCCCGGAGGTACAAAGCCTCTAGGTTCCATCCCCAGCACCACACATAAAAAGCCAAGCTACAGCCACTTCTGCTGAGGATGTAGCAGAGATGTTGGAGGGAATATAAATAAATACAGCCATGGCGGAAAACAGTATGGAGGCTCCTCAAAAAGTTAAAAATAGAACTACCGTATGATTTAGCAATCCCACTTCTGGGAATATGCCCAAGGAAAAGACAATCAACATCTCAGCTCTCTGCACTCCCTTGTCCACTGAGGCATTACTCACAATAGTGATATTCACAAAGAAACTCCCCAAGTGGCGATGAGTGATGGTAAAGGATAATGGATCCACGTGATGCTGTATGACTCAGCTTTCCAGAAGGAGGAAGTCCTGCCGGGCGTGGTGGCGCACGGCTGTCATCCCAGTACCTGGGAGGTCTGAGACCAGAGGGTTGCAGGTTCAAGACCAGCCTCGGCTACTTAGGCTCTTAACAACTAATGAAACTCTCTTTCTTTTTTATTTCTAAAATAATAAAATAGCCGGGCGTGGTGGCGCACGCTTGTAATCCCCGCGCTTGGGAGGCTGAGACAGGAGGATCGCACAGGTTCGAAGCCAGCCTCAGCTACTTAGTGAGGCTCTCAGCAACTTAGTGAGACCCTGTTTCCAAATAAAATATAAAATGGGTCTGGGAGTATAGCCTGGAGGTAGAAAGCCCCTGGGTTTCATCCCCAGTACCACCAAAAAATAAAAAAATAAAATAAAATAAAATAATAAAATAGGGCTTGCGGTGTAGTTCAGAGGTAGAATGATCCTGGGTTCAGTCCCTGGTGCGAATGGCTTTGAACCTGCGATCCTCCTCCTCTCTCAGCCTCCCAAGTACTGGGGTCACAAGTGTGCACCAGCGCGCCCTGCTCGGAAATCCTGCCGGTGACACCATGTTTGGAGGACATTATGCTAAGAGAAATAAGCCAGACATAGAAAGACAAATGCTGCATGATCTCATTTATAGGTAGAATCTAAAAAAGTCAAATGCTTAAAAATAGAGTGGTGAGCCGGGCGCTTCTAATCCCCGCGCTTGAGAGGCTGAGACAGGAGGATCGCGGTTCATAGACAGCCTCAGCTATTTAGTGAGGCTAAGAAACTCAGTGAGACCCTGTTTCCAAATAGACTATAAAATAGGTCTGGGAGTAGAGACTGGAGGTAGAAAAGGCCCAACGTTCCACCCCCGGTACTACAAATAATAAAAAAATAAATAAAATAGGTGGTGGTTACAGAGATTAAGAGGAAGGGGGAGAGAAAGGAGGGTAGAGCCTTCGTATTACAGCAATCTTTCTTTTTTCTTCTTCTCCTCCTCCTCCTTCTCCTTCTTCTCCTTCTTCTCCTCCTCCTCCTCCTCCTCCTCCTCCTCCTCCTCCTCCTCCTCCTCCTCCTCCTCCTTCTTCTTCTTCTTCTTCTTCTTCTTCGGTACTGGAGATGGAACCCAAGGGCTTTCTATCTCTGAGCTACACTCCCAGACCTATTTTTTTTGGAAACAAGGTCTAGTTGCCGAGAGCCTCACCAAGTAGCGGAGGCTGGCTTCGAACCTGTGCGATCCTCCTGTCTCAGCCTCCCAAGTACTGGGTCTACAAGTGTGCACCACCACACCCAGCTTTTCTTTTTCTTTCTGTTTCTCTCTTTTTGTGGTGCTGGGGATTGGATCCAGAACCATTCTACCTTTGAGCTATACCCCAGCCCTATTTTATTTTTTATCTGGAAATAAGGTCTTGCTAAGTTACTGAGGATCTTTCTAAATTGCCAAGGATGGCCTTGAACCTGTGATCCTCTTGTCTCAGCCTCCCAAATACTGGGATGACAGGTGCACACCACCAACCACACCCTGCTCGCAGCAACCTTTTGTGCTGATCCAGTAACACAGGTCCCAGACCAGCCACCTGAGAGCTCCCAGGACTGTGCTGTTTCCCACAGAGCAAGAAACCAGCACACAAGCCAGGCATGGGGCGCACGCTTGTAATCCCAGCATTTGGGAGGCTGAGACAGGAGGATCGTGGTTCATAGACAGCCTCAGCTATTTAGTGAGGCCCTTTGCAACTCAGTGAGACCCTGTTTCAAAATAAAGAATTAAAAATAGGGCTGGTTGCCGGGCGTGGTGGCGTACGCTTTTAATCCCCACGCTTGGGAGGCAGAAACAGGAGGATGGGGCAGGTTCGAAGCCAGCTTCGATGGCTTAAGAGACCCTGTTTCCAAACAAAAAATAGAAAATAGGTCTGGGAGTGTAACCCAGAGGTAGAAAGATTCCATCCTCACACACACACACACACACAAAAATAGGGCTGGAGGTTTAGCTCGGAGGTCGAATGCCCCTGGATTCCATTCCCAGGACCCCGGCCCATGTCCACACACACGAATCCAGCGCACTTTATCATATCTGAACTCCGTAGTGTCTGAGCACAGAGTTTACAGAAGACAGATACTAAGATCATTCAGGTCAATCCCAGGAGGATTTGTCCTGGTGGCACTGGTAAAGCTCCAACAAGGTGCGCGCGCCGCGCGAGAGAGAAAGAGAGAGAGAGAGAGAGACAGACAGACAGACAGACAGACAGACACTGGGGATAGAACTCAGAGGCCTTCGACCTCCAGGCTATACCCCCAGACCTATTTTATATATTTTTATTTGGAAACAGGGTCTCACTAAGTTGCTGAGAGCCTCACTAGCTGAGGCCAGCTTCGAACCTGCTCGATCCTCCTGTCTCAGCCTCCCGAGCACTGGGATTACAAGCGTGCGCCACCACGCCTGGCTTTCAACAAGGCCTCTACAAAAGAAAAAAAAGGAAAAGCCGCTGCGTATCTATAGACCTGGCCAACTTCTGTGGTGTATATTCTCACACCTGAGTTGATGTCAGCCTACCAGTGTGGTATCGCCGGGCACAGAGTTGGGAAGAGACGTGCAGAAGCTCATCGTGGTAGATGGAGCCCGTGCACATAGAGAACCTCAAGTCATAGGTATTCGTTCCGGTGGCACACACCGCGATCTCGGGATTTGGGAAGCTGAGACAGGAGGGTCGCAGGTGTGAGGCTAGCCTCCGCAGCTTAGACCCTCAGCAACTAAGCAAGACGCTGTTTCTTTTCTTTTTTCTCTTTCCTTTCTTAGTACTACAAATTGAACCCAGGGACATTTTACGCTTGAACTATACCCCCAACCCTTTTTATTAATTAATTAATTATTTATTTTTGCGGTACTGGGAATGGAACTCAGGGGCATTCTACCTCCGAGCTATACTCCCAGCCCTGTTTTTTTATTTTTTATTTTGAAACAGGGTTTCACTGAGTTGCAAGGGCCTCACTAAGTAGTTGAGGCTGGCTGCCAACCGCGATCCTCCTGTCTCAGCCTCCCGAATGCTGGGATTACAAGTGTGCATCCCTGCGCCCGGCTTTATTTATTTATTTATTTATTTATTTATTTATTTATTTATTTTGGTGGTACTGGGGTTTCTGGAAGCCCTTCTACCTCCGGGCTACACTCCCAGACCTATTTTATATTTTTTATTTGGAAACAGGGTCTCTTAAGCCAGCGCTTCTGGCTTCGAACCTGCGCGATCCTCCTGTCTCTGCCTCCCAAGCGCGGGGATTGCAAGCGTGCGCCACCACGCCCGGCTCCGGCTTTATTTTTGAAACTGGATCTTGCTATATTGTTATGGTTCTCACTAGCTGCTGAGGCTGGCTTTGAACTTGCCATCCTCCTTTCTCAGTCTCCCAGGCGCTGGAATTAAAGGCATGTGTCATTGTATCCGGCTATGCAAAACTCTGCTTCAAAAATAAAAAAAATAAAAACAGCTGGGGGTGTATAGCATGGAGAGAGAGCACCCCTGGGTTCAATCTTTAGTACTAAAAAAAAAAATCATAGATATTAGTTTAAATAATTAGGGACAGATATTGTAGTTGTTGGTTTTATTTAATATATTATGTAACCGTAAGTTTATGTAACTTAAGTTTTAATAATGGCTGCATTGAATGCTGGATCTTACAATTCCTGAAAATTTGTCTGTAGGCTTCCATGCGCTGGCCAGTTGCCCTGTGCCCTGCGGAGTTTAATGCCTTTTCACTGGAGAGACTCTGCTTGGCTTTTATTTAGTTATTATTCCTTGCCTGACTTCCCTGCTAGAATTCAGAACCCATGAGGCTGGGGTTCCCACGGGCTTTCTCGGCTCTCTGGGCAGCCCCCGGGAAGACAACCGTGCGCAGGAGGTACCCAGAGAACACCGCTGCCTCGTGTGTGGCAGGCATGTGATAACTAGTCGCCTAGGAGCAAAAGCAGTGAAGATAAGGGAGCAGGGCACAGTGGCACATTCCTATAACTCCAGAACTTGGGGAGGATGAAACGGGAGGGTCACAGGTTTGAGGCCAGTGTCAGCAACTTGGGCAGACCCTGTTTGAATTTTTTTTTTTTTTTTTTTTTTTGCAGGTCTGGAGATGGAACCCAGGGGCATTCGACTTCCGAGCCACATCCCCTGCCCTATTTTTTATTATTTATTTTTGAAACAGGGTCTCACTGAGTTGTGAAGGGCCTCACTAAGTAGCTGAGGCTGTCCGCGAACCGTGATCCTCCGGTCTCAGCCTCCCAAATGCTGGAATTACAAGCGTGCGCCACCACGCCCGGCTCTGAAATTTTTTAAAAAGGACTAGGGGTGTAGCTTAGAGATAGAACATCCCAGGGTTCAATCCCCAATACCAACAACAACTACAAAAGGAAAAAAGAAAGAAAAAGAAGAAGGGGATTTCTAACACAACAGTTTCATGTAAATTAGAAATAAGTCGAATGGGACCCATTCATATTTTCCCAGGATACATGGACTTCAAGGCCTTTTGTGTCCCTCTGTGGGGAGGGAGGGAGGGAGGGACTTGGACCAGGGCTGAAGGTGAAAAATCAATACATAAAATGAAAGAAGGGCTTTGTCATGTCTTGACCTCAAGAGTATGATGAACTCAACATTCCAGGCCTGAGACTAGAAGCAAGGGGACCCCTCCATTTACATATTTTTTTAGGGACCAAGGCAGTCCCCTTCCCCCTGGGAGACTCAGAGTCCCTCTCACGGTCTCAGGGTCACACTGCAGTGCTGGGGTATCTCTTTCCACAACCGCACCACGTGTGGATGGTGGAGTCAACCTCTTGTCAGAAAACAGCACACACCTGTAATCCCAGTACTTGGGAGGCTGAGTTAGCAGGATCATAGGTTTGAGGCCAGCCTCAGAAATTTAGGGAGGCCCTTAGCAACTTAACAAGACCCTGTTCAAAATAAAAATATATTTATTTATTATAATTTTTTGTACTGGGGATTGAATCCAGGACATTCTACCTCCAAGCTACACCCTTAGCCCTATTTTTTATTATTTATTTTGAAACAGGGTCTCACTAAGTTGCGGAGGGCCCCACTAAGTAGCTGAGGCTGGCTATGAACCTGGATCTTCCAATCTCAGCCTCCCAAGTACTGGGATTACAAGCATGCGCCACCACGCCTGGCCAGAGAAAAATATTTTTAAAAGGGGCTGGGGACCAGGCCTGGTGGTGCACACCTGTAATCTCAGTACTTCGGAGACTGAGACCAAAGGAATGCAGGTTTGAGGCCTAGGCAACTTGGTGAGACCCTGCTTCAAATTTTAAAAATAAAAAGCCAAAGAGTTGGGCGTGTAGCTTGGTGGTAGGAAGCAAAGAACACAGTTCTCTTCTGGGCACGATGGGGTCACTGGGTACATGTTTCTGGAATGAACGAAAGGAACAAACACGTGAAATCTGGGATGACTCCATTTTTATTGTTAGGATTTATCTGCTTTTGAGAGACGCTGAGGGTTTTGAAAATCGTCTTTGGAATCTCATTTTGGCTCAGAGCATTTGTGTCCTGCCTTCTGTGCTAGAGCAGGTCTTGAACAATAGTGATGTCGTGTGAGTGAGGACCAAAAACCTGGAGCAACTGCTCAGGGGGAAGAGAGACTGGAGCCAGAGGTGATGGTCAGGGTGCTGGGTCCTGGGTCTAAGGGACGAGGGCTGGGGAGCAGGGAAGGGAAGAGGACAGAAGTGGCGTGGATGTTCACTGGCCCCGAATCGTTTTCCAAATCCAGTCATTGTAATAGCACAGGTTGGTGTAGACACCTGGGTAGCCAGGCATGCCGCAGTGCTCCATGCCCCAGGAAACGAGGCCCTGGAGTTTCCCGTCACACACCAGCGGTCCTCCAGAGTCACCCTGAGGGAGGCAGAGAGATGGAGGGTGGGGAGGGAGGCCGGTGAGACACCAACATCCTGCCCCGGCCCTGATGTCTCAGCCCTCCTCTTCAAGGAGTTCTGCACTGAGCACTGAGCTGGCCATGGTGGCACCCCTGTAACTCCAGTACTTGAGAGGCTGAGACAGGAGGGTCACAGGTTCACAGCCGGCCTCAGTAACTAACTCAGCGCTGTTTCTTTTCTAGTCTCTGTGCAGTGGCCACTGTCCCTTGGGTCTCACAGGGCTTCTCCATCTTTGCTGGATCTCCAGAAAACTGCGTGTGTCTCTCTTCCTACCTTTCTGACTCTGCCGCCCTCAGAGTCGGGTTAGATCTCCAGAGGCCCCAGTGCAGTTTTCCAAATCCCCACGTGTGCAGACACCATCCATATACTTCCAGACTACCGCCTCCAAAACCACTCTAAGGAATGTTTTCCTGAGCATGCCTATTAATCCCAGTACTTGAGAGACTGAGACAGGAGGATCAGAGGTTCGAGGCCAGTCTTGGTTGAGAGACTGAGACAGGAGGATCAGAGGATCGAGGCCAGTCTTGGCAACTTAATGAGACGCTTAGCAACTCAGCAAGAAGCTCAGTGTGTCTGCCTCTCTCCCTCTCTCCCTCTCTCTCTCTCTCTCTCTCTCTCTCTCTCTCTCTCTCTCTCTCTCTCTCTCCCTCTCTCTCTTTCTCTCTCCTGGTACTGCAGATGGAACCCACGGGAATTCTACCTCTGAGCTACACTCCCAGCCCTATTTTATTCTTTTATTTTAAAAAAGGGTCTCGAGTGTGGTGGTGCACGCTTGTAATCCCCATGCTTGGGAGGTTGAGACAAGGAGGATCACACAGGTTCAAAAGCCAGTCTCAGCTACTTAGACCCTGTTTCCAAATAAAATATAAAATAGTTTTGGGAGTATAGCCCGGAGGTAGAAAGCCTCTGGGTTTCACCCCCAATACCACCATAAAAAAAAAAACCTGAAAAAAATAAAAATAAAAGTAAATTAAAAAGGGTCTCACTAAATTGTAGAGGCTGGCTATAAACCTGCGATCTTCTTGTCTCAGCCTCCCAAGTACTGGGATTATAAGTGTGTACTGCCATGCCTGGCTAGGACTCTGTTCCAAAGTAAAAAATTAAATAGGGCTGGGAGTGTAGATTGGAGGTACAGTGCTCCTGGGTTCAATCCCCAGTGCCAAAACAAAACAAGACATATTATTCCCATTAGACAGATAAGAAAACTGAGGCACGAAGGGGCCAGGCAGGGTGGCCTGGCTAACACAGTCTCTCTCCTCTATGGGGTGTCACTCTCTGGACAATCTCCACAGACGTTCCTGCTGCTGAGACCCTTTGGTACTGAAGCCCAGCCCCAAATAACCCCCATCTTTTAGCACTGAGCTGGGGCCTCACCTGACAAGAGTCCTTCCCGCCCTGGGGGACCCCGGCGCACACCATGCCATTCGTGATGGCGCCAGAATAGGCCTTCCGGCACTGTTGCTCAGAGATGATGTTGACGTTCACACACTGCAGAGCCGTGGGGTACCTGGCTGGGGGGATCAAGGGGTCAGTGCTGAGGTCACCTCTAATAAGACCACAGAGGCCAGACTAGAGGCCATCCTCCCTCAGACCCAGGGGTCCAGCCCCAGCCCTCCTCCCTCAGACCCAGGGGTCCAGCCCCAGCCCTCCTCCCTCAGACCCAGGGGTCCAGGCCCAGCCCTCCTCCCTCAGACCCAGGCGTCTAGACCCAGCCCTCCTCCCTCAGACCCAGGGGTCCAGGCTCAACCCTCCTCCCTCAGACCCAGGGGTCCAGGCCCAGCCTCCTCCCTCAGACCCAGGGGTCCAGGCCCAGCCTCCTCCCTCAGACCCAGGGGTCCAGCCCCAGCCCTCCTCCCTCACACCCAGGGGTCCAGGCCCAGCCCTCCTCCCTCAGACTCAGGGGTCTAGACCCAGCCCTCCTCCCTCAGACCCAGGGGTCCAGGCTCAACCCTCCTCCCTCAGACCCAGGGGTCCAGGCCCAGCCTCCTCCCTCAGACCCAGGGGTCCAGGCCCAGCCCTCCTCCCTCAAACCCAGGGGTCCAGGCCCAGCCCTCCTCCCTCAGACCCAGGCGTCTAGACCCAGCCCTCCTCCCTTAGACCCAGGGGTCCAGGCCCAGCCTCCTCCCTCAGACCCAGGGGTCCAGGCCCAGCCTCCTCCCTCAGACCCAGGGGTCCAGCCCCAGCCCTCCTCCCTCACACCCAGGGGTCCAGGCCCAGCCCTCCTCCCTCAGACTCAGGGGTCTAGACCCAGCCCTCCTCCCTCAGACCCAGGGGTCCAGGCTCAACCCTCCTCCCTCAGACCCAGGGGTCCAGGCCCAGCCTCCTCCCTCAGACCCAGGGGTCCAGGCCCAGCCTCCTCCCTCAGACCCAGGGGTCCAGGCCCAGCCCTCCTCCCTCAAACCCAGGGGTCCAGGCCCAGCCCTCCTCCCTCAGACCCAGGGGTCTAGACCCAGCCCTCCTCCCTCAGACCCAGGGGTCCAGGCCCAGCCCTCCTCCCTCAGACCCAGGGATCCAGGCCCAACCTCTTCCCTCAGACCCAGGTCCCTGCACCCGGTCCCAGGACGTCGGCATCCTTACTGATGGGGCTGGATGTGGTCCCCCAGCCTGACACTCGGCAGGTCGTCCCGGGGCTGGCACAGGACGAGGCGAGGTCGATGGTCCGCACGGCCCTCCCCAGCCTCACTTTCTTCTCCAGCCGCAGCAGCATCAGGTCGTTCTCGTGGGTCCGTGAGTTGTACTGGGGGTGTGGCACCTGCCGGATCACGCGCAGCACTTGCTGGGTGGCTTCCCACCGCCTCAGGTTGTGCTTGCCCAGGTATACGTAAAGGATCCTGCCCGGAGAACCCCAAGAGTACAGCAGTCACAGCCTGGCCTTGAGACTCCGGCTCCCCCTCCGGCGCCGTTCCCCTCCCGGGTGACGAGTTCCCCTGAGTCTAACTCACTTCCCTCAGACTGTGGGAGGAGCAGCTCCTGGACTCTGTGCTCTCTCGTGGCTTGGGTACTTTCTCTTTTAACTCAACCCCACCTGTCCCTCTCTTTCATTTAGGCTGTGCATGGGTTCCTGGCGTGGGTGTAAGGTCACGGCTGGAGTCCTTGGCTGGATTCTAGCATCTGTTAAAAGTTCTTACACTTTGAGCTCTAAATGAGACCCTGGACTCCGACTCGAGGGTCTAGATCAGAACTGATATTCTCGAGTGGGTTCCATATGGTTCTATCCTGGGCTCTGGTTTCTAGATGCGTTCAAGTGTTGGCTCTAGGCTAAGATCAGGATTCCAGATCAAATCTGGATGATGGCATACTGTCTGGATTCTCACGTGAGCTCTCAGTTTTAGGATAAGCTGGGGGTTCCATTTTGAGCTTGGCATTATGACTTGAGTTTGGGGTTCGAGATTCTACTGTGAGCTATCAGTTTTCAGGTAGGTGGACCATTCCATCTTTTAGAAATGCACCCGGGGCTAATGGATCCAGGACCCTGATTTGAACTCATTTGGAGGTTGAGCACTGGGCTTTTTATTTTTATCTTTCGTATTATAAATGTTTTATTGTATTGGGTATTGGACCCAGGAGCATTCCACCTTTGAGCTGCACTCCCAGCTCTTTTAAAATTTTTATTTATTTATTTATTTATTATTTTGAAACAAAGTCTCATTAAGTTGCTGAGGGTGGTCTCAAACCTGAAAACCTCCTGTCTCAGTCTCTCAAGTTTTGGGATTACAGGCATGCACCACCATGCTGGGCCGAGTCCTGCACTCAGGGTGCTGAGCACTGGGTTGAATTCTTGATTCTAGACCAGTCTCTGTTCTGTTCCAGACTGAAGGACAGGTCATAGTCTGGATTTTGGCTTCTAGACTCTGGCCTGGGCCCTTTGACCTCAGGAAGAGCTCTAGTCTCTAACCTGGATTCAAGATTCTAGCAGCTGGTTTTTACTCTGGGCTCTCTGTTGTGCTGAGCTGAACTTTCAGACTTGAAGTTCCAGACCGAACTCCAGTTTCTGGCACTGATCTGGTTGTAGGCTCTAGCCTAGACCTTGACTTCAAGGTTGGGGGTCTAGATTTTAAGCTCTGGACTGCTCCAGAGCTTCACATTCTGGTATTTAAGCTCTGAGTCTAGGGGAGGAGGAGGGCTGAGTACGAGTTCTTGGGTCGCTCTGGAGACTGGGCCTTAGCCATAGCCATCAGTGTTCCCCCAGCCAGGCACCCCACCCATCTGCGGCAGGGGTCTGGGTTCTGGGGTGCTCTGGCAGGAGTGTAGACTGTGAAATAAACCTTGGATGTGAAACAGGCTCCAGGTTCAAACCCTATTCTTAAAGTCTGTGTTCCAGCTCTAAAATGGGTTCTGGGTTTGTGTCTAGACTGCATGTTCTAAACCAGGCTCTGGGTCTCTGGTGGGCTCTGAGTGGGGGTACGTAGACCGTGCTCTGGAATAGGCAACTTTCTCTTAGCCTCCAAGCAGAGGTTGGCTGCTGGGTGGATGTCCAGGTTATGTGTTAGGTTCTAAGCTGGCTCATGGGTTCTAAGCTGCTGAATGGTTTTCAGAATCTCAACTGAGTTCCAGATTCACAGCTGGAACCAAAGCTATTGTTGTTGTTTTCATAATATTTATTCTTGTATGTATCAAAACTCATACTGAACAGTGAGTTCTGGGTTGCAAAAGAGGATTAATCTTTTATACCTGTGTACAAGTCTATCCACAAGTTAAACACACACACACACACACACACACACACACACACACACACACACGTGCTACTGAAACTATATTCTGAACTATGTCTTTCCTTTTAAGCATTTCTCTAGACCCCAAACCAGGACCCATCAACGACACTGGGTTCCACAGAGGGTTCTGCGTTCTCGGCTGAGCTCCGGGCTCTCGACTCTGGGACTCATTTGGCACAAGCCCAGGCGGGGAGGGAGGGGGTCACTCACGGGCGGGTGCAGTGAGCAGCAGTGAGGGCCCACTGGTCTGACAGCAGGATCCCCCCACAGAAGAAGCGACGCCTAGCACCTGCCATCAGCGCTGCCTGCCATGGCTGGGAGTTCTGGATGCAGGTGTAGCCGCCAATTATCTTGTTATCATTCCCTTGGCTCTGTGCCACCGCTAGGGGCAGACAGGAGGGGGTGTCGGTGAGTAGCTGCCCTCCACCCCCAGGGTCTAAACCCTGGATCTCCTACCGCCCTCTGCTCCACTCAGTGTGATATATATCCAATGCGCGACTGACACCCCAGTGCAACCGGGGCGTGTGTGAACCCTCCCCAAGTCACTCTCATGATACCTATTATGATGCCCATGGCTCATCCGCAGCTTGGCCACAAGCACCACCCTGCCCCCACTCTCCTTCAGTTTGTTTTATCTTTCTCTTTTTTCTCCTTTCTTCCTTCCTTCCTTCTTTCCTTCCTTCCTTCCTTTCAATTGAACCCAGGGGCATTCTACCTCTGAGCTGCACCCCCAGCTTTTAAAATTTTTAATTACGATCTGTAGAATGGGCAGCCGCTCCCCGGGGTCGGGCTGGGCAGGTAGCCGCGCGTCCGAGCAGGCTCCCGCCACGGATCTCTGGAGGGCTTCGCTAAGACTTGCTGTTCATGGACGCTAACCTGGGAAACCCAAGACCACCTCGAATCGTAGCCTGGCTCCCCAGCTCATCCGGAGTCTCTGGACTCCTCACAGCGTGACGCGCCATCACACAGAGAACAAGCACCTCTCAGTAGCTGAAGTAAATAAAGTTTAAATACTGAGAAAGCAGTGTCTAAATCAACAAAACAAATACATACCAGGAACCAAAACACATCCTGGTACCTCGGCGGAACCCTGAACTTGAACAAGAAGAACAAAGATCGGACACGGGACCTGCTGCAGATACAATCTGACCGCGGACCAGAACGCTGAGCCGCGGGCTGCTTTGGCAGCTGTCCAAGGAGCTGCCTGCCCGATATTTCCACGGCAAGATAATCCGGGAATAAAAACGGACTTAGGACCGCATCCTAAGCAGCGAGCAGCACCCACCAGAACTCTGTCTGCCCACCAGCGACCGGATCACATCGGCACAGAGACTCACACGGATTCCTGCACCAAGACAGGTACCTGAGGGCGCCCTAGTAACTGGGGTCCTAGCGTGTGCGCAGTCGCAGTCTCAACCCCCCACCACGGGCTCAAGCCTCAGAGCACTCTCCTCGCGCATCCTGCCTGTCCCCTACTAGTAATCAGTGCCTGTACACTGCCCTCCTAAATTGGAGCCTGCTTCTGTGGCTAACCCCTGCCACCTTGCCAGAGCCTACCCTCCAGGCTGCAAAAGCACTGGGAGACCCGGAAATCTCCTTGGGGCACCCCCAGCCTCTACGTCCCGCGGGACGCAGAGACCATTGCTGGACACCGCACACTGGACCCTTGAGCACCTACCCTGCACCCCTGGCCCACCGCGGGGTATTCCCAACCTCCTGGTAGCCAGATGCTTAGTTCTAAGTGAGAACACAGCTCAATACACCTTGGAAGAACATACCAGCAGCAATAGACAGCTGCACCCACTCTCACTAGGGTCCAGTATTAACAGCGCATCCAGCCTGCACTCTTGGAATAGGCAGAGCTCTGGCAGTAAGTGTGGCCACCCAGGAACCAGCATTCATTTGCCCAGGGCACATCTTGGGACCACACCGGCTAGCCCAGCTGGAATTTCCAGAGACACAAGAAAATCCATCGGGCCACAAAATCTGCTCAGGACCTCAGGGGGAAGTTCCAATTACACTTTAGTCACTCTCCACCCCTGCTGTAGGGAAGCACAGGCTGGAGGCGAGGGTGGTGAGTGCAGATGTGCTGACCACAGGTTAGAATTTCGCAGAATCTGTGAACTGTACAGAATCAAATAACAGTGAAACCAGACACCCGGACACATAAACCTAAAGCAGCTAAAGGAGAAAAAGGTGTCCAAACACCTAGAGTGACTTAAGAAGATAAAAATAGAGTACAAAGAAAACTAAGAGACATTGGACGGTATCCTGAAAGCTACCAAGCAATCAGATACGCACATATTATATGGACCTGACCCCATATGCGTAAATAAGGAGGACTGTTTGTTTTACTTTTAATGTGGATGTTATGTTTTCTTTTGCTTTTAAAGTGCTTTTGTTTTAGTATGGTTATTGCTGATTTCTTTTTTTTCTTTTTTTTTTTTTTTTCTTCTTTTAATCCAAACTTCTCTTACTTTAACTTGTTGTTTTATATATATATACATTGGATAGTTTGCCTTATTTTTTTATTTCACACGGCTGCTAGTTCCTTTTATTTTATTCCTCTTCCTTTTTCCTCTCTCTTCCCTTTTCCTTCCTTTTCTTTCATTCTCCTCCTTTGATTGGTTTACCTTCCTTTTTCTTGGATTACATAATAGTCTTGGTATCTTGAGGGGATTCTTTTTTTTTTGTTGTTTTTTTTTATGTCTGTCTGCTCCTACCAGCATCCCTATTTACAAACCTTCCCACACTAACCTACATACATTTCCCCCCCAAAACTTTTCCCCATAATATACCTCATGGTTTAAAACTCAAAGTATTTTTTATATCCATAACTACTCTACTAACAACAAGAGTCCTAGTAGTTAACTCTCTCTCATTCATAGCAAGTTATTACTTTATCATACTTAAAGTCCTTCTCAACCTAACATATCCTCCACCTAATCTGACTCCTTTACCCATCACCCCAGCTCCTCCCACATCACCCACTTTCAACACTGGAAAGGCTCAGCTGACTGGCCGATACTCCTAAACTCCTAATATTAAGATTTGACTAAACACATTACTCACGAACGATGGGTAGAAATCAGAAAAACAGGACAGAGAACACTATAAATATGAGAACCAGGAGTTATGAAGAGACAGCAGAAATCACGAATACTGACCTACTAGAAATGCAAGAAGGGGAGTTCAGAATCTTGTTGTTCAATATGATGAAAGGTTTTAAAACAAGTATAGAGGAGGTTAAAGATGAAATAGAAACACTAAAAAAGAATCAGAAAGAGGTCTGGAATGAAATGAAAGAGGCAATAAGTGAAATGAAGACAGCAATAGAAAGAAACTCTGGAAGATTAGATGAAATGGAAAACAGAATATCAATATTAGAAGACAGTACATCCCAAACCGAAAACACAGTCAGCGATATACAGAAATCTTTACAGCAACAAAACCTAAACATCCAGCAATTATGGGATAATATGAAGCGCCCTAATTTACGGATAATAGGCATTGAGGAAGGGATAGAGGTACAGACCAAGGGCATATGTAATATCTTCAAGGAAATAATCTCAGAGAATTTTCCAAATATGGAAAGAGACTTGAATCTTCAAGTACAGGAGGCATACAGAACTCCACTGAGACAGGACCAAAGAAAAACCACTCCACGCCACATAATAACCAAATTGACCAGCATAGAGGCCAAGGAAGGAATCTTAAAAGCAGTGAGAACAAAAGGACAGGTGACATATAGAGGCAAAACAATAAGAATCACCCCAGACTATACAACCCAGGTCAGGAATGCTAGGAGAGACTGGTACGACGTGATTCAGACCCTGGAAGAACATAACTTCCAGCCCAAATTAATCTATCCAGCAAAACTACTATTCAAGATCAATGGGGAAGTCAAAGTCTTTCAGGATAAACAGAATCTCAAAAAATTCATGAATTCAAAGCCAACACTAGAGAAAATTCTTAAAGAAATAAATCATAAGGAAGAAAAAAGAAGCAGACTCCAGAATCAGAGAAGAGAGGAAGTTAATAAGTGGGCCATTTAAGTAAAGAAGAAAGATCACAACACCCAAGAGTAGACAGAACACAAAATGGCAGAAAACAAAAAGCATATTTCAATAATATCACTTAATGTCAAAGGACTTAACTCACCAATCAAAAGACATAGACTGGCAATGTGGATTAGGAAACATAATCCAAACATATGCTGTCTGCAAGAAACTCACCTCACAGCCAAAGACATTCACAGGTTGAAGGTGAAAGGATGGAAAAAGATATACCATGCCACCAGTGACCGAAAAAGAGCAGGGGTAGCAACCCTGATATCCAACAAAACAGACTTTAAAATAAAACACATCAAAAGAGACAAATCAGGGCACTTCCTTTTATTAAAAGGAACAATACACCAAGAAGATATAATGATAGTAAATATTTATGCCCCAAATGTGGGTGCAACCACATTCGTAAAACAAACCCTTCTGGACATAAGATCCCAAGTAGACCCAAATACAATAATTCTGGGAGACTTTAATACGCCTCTCACACCACTGGATCGATCTTCGAGGCAAAAGATGAGTAAAGATGCTTTAGAACTAAAGGAAACCATAAACCAAATGGACCTAATAGACGTTTTCAGAGTATTTCAACCAGGAACTACAGAATACACTTTCTTCTCAGCAGCCCATGGAACCTTCTCCAAAATAGATCACATCCTGGGACACAAAGAAAATACCAGCAAATTCAAAAAATGTAATATAATCCCATGCATCTTTTCAGACCACAATGGAATAAAAGTAGAAATCAACAACAGGAAACTCGAAAGAAAGTATTCAAATTCATGGAGAATGAATGATACACTACTAAATGACGAATGGGTAAGAGCAGAAATTAGGGAAGAAATAAAGAAATTTATGGAAACAAACGAAAACAGAGACACAACCCACCAAAACCTATGGGACACCATGAAGGCAGTACTAAGAGGAAAGTTTATCGCATTGAGTGCCCACATAAAAAGGATGGAGAACCACCAAGTAAAGAACCTAATGAAACAACTCAAGGATCTAGAAATTCTGCAACAATCCATTCCCAAAGCCAGCAGAAGACGAGAAATCATCAAAATTAGAGCAGAAATAAATGAAATAGAGAACAAAAAAACAATTCAAAGAATCAATAAAACAAAAAGTTGGTTCTTTGAAAAGATTAATAGAATTGATAAACCCCTGGCCAACCTAACCAAAAGAAAAAGAGAATCAACTCAAATTACCAAAATTAGAAATGAAAAAGGAGATATCACCACTGATAGTGAAGAAATTCAAAACATTATCAGAAACTACTTTAAAAATTTATACTCCAATAGATTTGAAAACCTGGATGAAATTGACAGATTTCTAAACACAGTTAACCTTCCTACACTCAACCAAGAGGACATAGCAAGCCTAAACCAACCAATAACAACCAAAGAAATTGAAACGGCAATAAAAATTCTTCCACCAAAGAAAAGCCCAGGCCCAGATGGGTTCCCAGCTGAATTCTACAAAACCTTCAGTGAACAACTAATACCAATACTTCATAACACGTTCCGGGAAATTGAAAGAGATGGAACTCTTCCAAATTCCTTCTATGAGGCCAGTATCACATTAATCCCCAAACCAAATAAAGATACCTCAAGAAAGGAAAACTACAGACCAATATCCTTAATGAACATAGATGCAAAAATTCTAAACAAAATACTAGCTATACGCATTCAAAACTATATCAAGAGAATAATTCATCACGACCAAGTCGGTTTCATCCCAGAAAAACAAGGCTGGTTCAACATACGCAAATCAATACATGTTATTCACCACATAAATAGAACCAAGAACAAAAACCACATCATCATAGCAATAGATGCTGAAAAAGCATTCGACAAAATCCAACACCCATTTATGTTAAAAACACTGCAAAAAATTGGGATAGAAGGAAAGTACTTCAACATCATCAAGGCAATATACTGCAAACCCAAAGCCAACATTATATTGAATGGGGAAAAACTGCAAGAATTTCCGCTACAGTCAGGAACAAGACAAGGATGCCCACTTTCACCTCTCCTTTTCAATATAGTCCTTGAGACTCTTGCTGCAGCAATCAGACAAGAGAAGGAAATCAAAGGAATCCACATAGGAAGAGAGGAAGTGAAATTATCCTTATTCGCAGATGACATGATCCTTTACCTGGAAGACCCAAAGAACTCAACCAAAAGACTTCTGGAGCTGATCGACAAATTCGGCAAAGTCGCAGGTTACAAAATCAACCTAAAGAAATCAGTGGCCTTTCTTTATGCCAACAACGAATCCACAATGAAGGAAACAAAAACAACAATTCCATTCACTATAACCTCAAAACCAATAAAATACCTAGGAATAAACCTAACCCAAGATGTAAAAGACCTCTACAACAAAAACTATAAAACATTAAAGAAAGAAATAGAAGAAGACCTTGGAAGATGGAAAGATCTCCCGTGCTCATGGATAGGCAGAATAAATATCATCAAAATGGCCATTCTGCCAAAACTGATCTATAGGTTCAATGCAATTCCCATTAAAATACCAGTGACATTCTTCAGAGACCTAGAAAAATCAATCATGAACTTCATATGGAGAAAGAAAAGACCTAGAATAGCCAAAGCAATTCTCAATAACAAGAAACACGCAGGAGGCATTACAATCCCAGACTTCAAACTATACTATAGAGCAATAGTAGTAAAAACAGCATGGTACTGGCACAAAAACAGATATACTGACCAGTGGATTAGAATAGAAGATACAGAAACAAACCCACACATCTTTAGTCAATTAATCTTTGACAAAGGGGCCAAACACATACGCTGGAGAAAAGACAGCCTTTTCAACAAGTGGTGCTGGGAGAACTGGCTAGCCATTTGTAAAAAGATGAATCTAAACCCCTATATCTCACCTAACACAGGAATCAACTCAAGATGGATCAAAGACTTAGAAATTAGACCTGAGACGGTGAAGTTAGTAGAGGAGAACATAGGTTCAACACTACAACATATTGGCACAGGCAGTAACTTTCTCAACAAAACCTCCAAAGCTCAGGAAATTAAAGCAAGAATAAACAAGTGGGATAACATTAAACTAAAAAGTTTCTTCTCATCAAAGGAAACTATCAATAACCTAAAGAGGAAGCCTACAGAATGGGAAAGGATCTTTACCAGCCACCATTCTGATAGGGGGCTAATATCCAGAGTATACAAAGAGCTCAAAAGGCTCTACACCAACAAAACAAACAACCCAATCAAGAAATGGGCAAATGAACTAAATAGACACTTCACAAAAGAAGAGATACAAAGGGCTAATAGATACATGAAAAGATGTTCTTCATCACTGGCCATCAGGGAGATGCAAATCAAAACTACACTGAGATTCCATCTAACCCCAGTGAGAGTAGCAAGCATAAAGAAATCAAACAACAACAAATGCTGGCGAGGATGTGGGGAAAGAGGAACTCTTTTACACTGTTGGTGGGAGTGCAAACTAGTTCAGCCACTATGGAGATCTGTGTGGAGATTCCTAAGAAAGGTGGGAATAGATCCACCATATGATCCAGCTATACCACTCCTGGGTATCTTTCCAAAAGGGTTGAATTCAGAGAAATACAGCAACATATGCATACCTATGTTCATAGCAGCACAATTTGTAATAGCCAAAATATGGATCCAACCCAGATCACCATCAACAGATGAATGGATAGCAAAACTGTGGGAAATACACACAATGGAATTCTATTCAGCCATAAAGAAGAACAAAATTTTATCATTTGCAAGAAGATGGAAAGCCCTGGAAAGCATCATGTTAAGTGAGATCAGCCAAGCACAGAAGGAGAAGATACACATGTTTCCTCTAATATGCCCAAACTAGAAAACACAAAGGATACCAGTAGGACCCCAGATATTAGAGGGGAAATACTAGCTAAGTTTTAATGGAAAGATAGGAGAGGAGAAAGGCCGATCTTGATTAAGGAGCATCTTCACCTGAACATGTGTAAAATTATGAATAAGACATGGTTAACCTGGCCAACCATTGGTGGGGGGGGGGAGAAAACGGGGGCGGGGGGAGAGGGCACCAAATATAGTGTAAATGTATACTATTTATGTTCAATAAAAAAAATTGTTAAAAAAAAAAAAAAAAAAAAAAAAAATTTTTAATTACTTTTTACTATTATACTTATTATTATTATTATTATTATTATTATTATTCGTTTGTGGTCCTGGGGATTGAACCCAGGGGCATTCTACCTCTGAGCTAAACGCCCAGCCCTATTTTTTATTCTTTATTTGGAAAAAGGGTCTCACTAAGTTGTGGAGGGCCTAAGTAGCTGAGGCTGGCCACACACCACGATCCTCCTGTCTCAGCCTCCCAAGTACTGGGATTACAAGTGTGTGCCGCCATGCCTGGCTCTTTATTTTTTATTTTACCACAGGGTCTTGCTGAGTTCTTGTTAAGCTGCTGAGGCTAGCCTCCAACCTTTGGTCTTCCTGTCTCAGCCTCCTAAGTACTGGGATTACACCCAGCTATTATTTACCCTTTTTTTTTTGGGGGGGGGAGAGTAGTGGGGGATTGAATCCAGAGGTATTCTATTTCCAGGCAACTCCCCCAACCTGTTTTAAGTTGCATAAAACAGGTGCTTGTTAGTTGCCGAGGGTCTTGCTAAATTGCTGAGGCTGGCCTCTAACTTGGGACCCTCCTAATGCCTCCCGAGTACTGGGATTAAAGGCGTGTCTGGCACCATGCCAGCTCCATGAATACTTTTTATCCTCACTTCTCACAACGTGCCCCGTTTCCCTCCTCTCCTTGGTCCTCCCGAATATATCCAAGGAGCTCCCTGTCTCCTCCCTGGTCTCCCGACTCAGTGTGACCCACCAGGATGCACATCTGGCCCCATGCTTCCTCCGTCTACGGTGAATGAGCTTGGCTGTGAACCTCCCACCCCCACCTCCTCCACTGTGCGCCATCTTCCCTGTATTATTTCTCCCTGACACGGTCAGGGAGAATCATGGGGTCCTTCATCCTGATAGGGCCCACCCAGGACTTCAGAGTTTTTCCTTATTTCTTTTTCCCTTTATTTCTCATTTATTTATTTATTTATTTATTTTGGTACTAGAGATTGAACCCAGGGGACTTCTACCTCCAAGCAACACCTCGAGCCCTTTTTATTTATTTATTTTTTAAACAAGGTCTCGGGGTTGAGTCCAGCCTCCAACTGCGATCCTCCTGTCCCAGCCTCCAGGTTTACTGGGTTTACAGACATCCACCCGGCTCCCAATCCTAGGTTCATTTCCCCCACCTCCCATAACCCCATCTCTCCCCAATCACATTGCTTCCTGGTATCGGCGCAACTCAGAACGGCAGCTGGAGCCAGCACCCTCCAAACCGAAACCTTGTCCTTTCCCAGCGGGCCCCCTCTGGGCATCCTCACTGGCCAGAACCCTTCCCAGAGCTTCCCGGTCTCCAGGGGCCCCCCTTACCTTACCCGGGGCTTTGCGCTTACCTCCAGCCAAGACTTGAAGAGCAGTCAGCAGAAGAAACATTCTGGGGCTGGGGGTCAGGTTCTGGCAACTGCAGAGAGAAAGCTGAGAGCCAAGGAACCACAGCAGACCTAGAAGCTGAAAGGCAGAGATGGGGAGAGCCACTCACACAGAGACCCAGGCCCCGGGAGACGCGCAGGGAGTTCAGAGACCCAGAGGGTGGGGCCGGGCTGGGCGGGCGGCGGGAGGAAGGATGCCAGCAGGCCGAGGTCCCTCTCGCTCCAAGTCTAAAACAAGTAGGGGTGGCGTCTCTTCCCCGTCACGCCAGCAAAGCCTTTTATCCCTGGTCTGGGCTGCTGGCCCTGCCCCCACCCCCCTGCCACCCTTCTGACCTTTTTTTTTTTTTTTTATTGTCTAGTTTTCATTCCAGGATTCTCTGCTGACCAGAGAAGGAACCTGTTAAGGAGAACCCGCCCCACAAAAGATGCTATGATCTAGAAGGAATCTGGGACCGGTGACCCTGGGGCAGGACAGGCAGGGAGAGGTGCCCGGGACCGGCTGGTGGATTTGGTGGTGGAATGGCGAAATCCTCAGAAGAAGGTGCTGGGAGGGGCTCGGAGAGGCAGCTCCGGAAGAGCACCAAAGGCTGGAGATGCCCAGGTAGTAAGACGTGAAGGCAGGGATCAGAGAGGGCACAGCCGGGCGTGGTGATGTATACTTGTAATCCCAGCATTCGGGAGGCGGACACAGTTGGATTGCGGTTCGAGACCAGCCTCAGCACATGCCTGTAATCCCAGTATTCAGGAGCCGAGAAAGAAGTGCAGATTTGTGGCTAGCCTCAGCAACTTGCCACGACCCTGTTTCAAAATAAAAAAATTAAAACGGCTGGGGGTGTAGCTTGGAGGTAGAATGCCCCTGAGTTCAATACCCAGTATCAATTAATAATTTTTAAAAAAAGGGAAAAAGCCGAGTGTAGCGGCTGGAATCCCCGCATTTAGGAGGCTGAGGGTTCCAGGACAGCCTCAGCTACTTTACTGAGGCCCTTTGCAACTCAGTGAGACTCTGTTTCAAAATAAAGAATAAAAAAGCAACAGGCCTGGGGGTGTAGCTCGGAGGTACAGTGCCCCTGGATTCCATCTCTAAAACTGCAAAAAAAGAAAGGAAGAAAAAAAGAGAAAAGAAAAAAAGAAAAGGAGAGAGAGGCATGGGGATGCATAGAAAGACGGAAATGCAGAGAAGAGAGGCAGGAACCACACACGTAGGTGCACGCGCGCATACACACCCACGTGAGAAGCAGTAGTGAAAGCCGGGCGTGGTGGCGCACACTTGTAATCCCAGTACTTGCGATTACTGAGACCTGAGGATCCCGGTTTGCTGACAGCCTCAGCTACTTAGTGAGGCCCTCTGCAACTCAGTGAGACCCTGTTTCAAAATAAAGAATCAAGCCGGGCGCGGTGGCGCACGCTTGTAATCCCTGTGCTTGGGAGGCGGAGACAGGAAGATAGCACAGGTTCGAAGCCAGCCTGGGTGGCTTAAGAGACCCTGTTTCCAAATAAAAATATAAAAAATAGATGTCTGGGTGTGTAGCCCAGAGGTAGAAGGGTTTCCAGGTACCCAGTACCACAAAAAAAAAAATTAAAAATAATAATAATTAGCCAGGCATGGCGGTACACACTTGTAATCCCCGCGCTTGGGAGGCTGAGACAGGAGGATCGTGCAGGTTCAAAGCCAGCCTCAGCTGGCTTAAGAGACTGTTTCCAAATAAAATATAAAATAGGCCTGGGAGTGTAGCCTGGAGGTAGAAGGCCCCTGAATTCCATCCCCAGTACCACCACCAAAACTAAATAATAATTAATAATAATAATAATAATAATAATAATAAAGGGCTGGGGGTGTAGCTCAGAGGTAAAACATCCCTGGGTTTAATCCCCAGAACCTCACAAACACACAGAAATAGAGAGGGGCAGGGTGGAGACCAAGACCCAGAGACAGGGGTAAGATTCCAAGGGGGGAGGGGAGGCTCAGAGAGAACTGGGGCGATGGGCGGGAGGGATCTGAGGGGGAGGCCTGCAGTGGGGCCCTGGGCCCAGGCTCAGGGCAGGCCCGCCCTGCTCGGCCCCTACCCGTGCCTCTTAAATGCCCTAATGATTGTCATTTGCGTCTGGGGGAGCACGCAGTGACTCAGGGGCCCAGCGCCAGGTGCGGCTGTGTCTCCCGGGCGCTGGCTCTGCTCACCGGCGGCCTCGCCACTGTGAACTGAACACCCGGCGCAGGAACGCAGGAACCCCCAGTGAAAGCGCCCCGGGAACACCGCTGAGTTCTGGGTCTTGACGTGGAGGGGGTTATGCAAATGTGCACAGGGGATAAGGTGACATGGGTGTCCACGTGTGCAGGGGTACACGCACGCACAAGTACACACAAGTACACACATGCATGCAAGCTTGCAAATTAGACACATTTGTTTTTATTTATCTGTGATACTGGGGATGGAACCCAGTATTCAATCCTTGAGCTCACCTCCAGCCCTATTTTTTCTTATTTATTTATTTATTTATTTATTTATTTCGGTACTGGCCCAGGGACATTCTCCCTCCAAACTACACTCCTTGCCCTATTTTTAATTCTTTTTTTTTTTTTTTCCCCTGTACTGAGGATTGAACCCCAGGGCATTTGACCTCCAAGTTACACCCCACAACCCTACTTTTATTCTTTATTTTGAAACAGGGTCTCACTGAGTTGCAAAGGATCACAAGATTACAAATGCTGGGATTACAAGTATGCGCCCCCACACCCCCGCTGACATTCTACTTCTAAGCTATACCTCCAGCCCTTTTGTATCTTTTTTTTTTTTTTTTTTTTTTTTTTTTTGCGGGTCTGGGGATGGAACCCAGGGGCATTCGACCTCCGAGCTACACCCCCTGCCCTGTTTTTTATTCTTTATTTTGAAACCGGGTCTCATTGAGTTGCAGAGGGCCTCACTAAGTAGCTGAGGCTGTCCGCAAACCGCGATCCTCCGGTCTCAGCCTCCCGAATGCCGGGATGACAAGCATGCGCCGCCACGCCCGGCTGGCAATATTTCTTAAGCATTGATTTGTCAAGGCAAATCATATTCTCCCGAGCAGGGGTGGAGGATGGTAAGCCAGATCCCTGGGGTGTTTGGAGCCCACTGGGAGAGGAACGAGGAACCTGGCAATGTCCGGGCTTGTTGGGGCTGGCGGGCGGGTCATCAGGACCTGCCACACCAAATGAGATTCACTTTGTGGCTGGTTCTCGACCTTTTCCTGGGCACCCTTGGGGTCACTGAGGCCTCTGCTTAAACAGAATACTCTTATCACGAAGAAAAATTCTGCCAGGTGTGGCGCACACTTGTAATCCCAGTATTTGGGAGGCTGAGTTCAGGAGGATCGCAGTTCAAGGGCAGTCCCCGCTACTTAGTGAGGTCCAATGAAACTTAGCGAGACCCTGTTTCAAAAGAAAGAATAAAAATGGTAGCTCGGAAGTAAAATGCTCCTGGGTTCCATCTCCGGTGCCACAATAAGTAAGTAAGTAAGTAAGTAAGTAAGTAAGTAAATAAAATATTGCCTGTAATATTTATTAAGGTGTATGCCTATAAGTCTAGTACTTGGGAGCTGAGACAGGAGGATTGAGGATTTGAGGCCAGCCTTAGCAATTTAGCAAGATCCTCTCAGCAACTTAGCAAGATTCTGTTTTAAAATAAAACAGGGCTGAGAGTGTAAAATATCTCCAGAAATGAACACACGCACACACACACACACACACGCACACACACACGCACACACGCACACACACACGCACACACACACACACGCACACACACACGCACACACACACCTGGGTGATGCTGAGAACAGCAGTTGGCATTTGCGGAAGCTTCAGTAGAGAGAAGCACCGTGCGGAGTCTTTCTTTGTTTTTGTTTGCTTGTTTTTGTCCTGGGGAATTGAATCCAGGGGCATTCGACCTCCCAGCTACACTGGGAACCCTCTTTTATTTTTTAATTTTAAAATAAAGTCTCGCTAAGTTGCTGAGGCTGGCCTTGAACCTGTGATCCTCCTGTCTCGGCCTCCCAAGTACTGGGATTACAGATGTGTGCCACCACGCCAGGCAGAATAGCCTTCCTTTTTACGGCTGAGTAATATTCCCATGCAGGTACACGTCGCCCTTTGCTTGTCTGGCTGCATTCTTTATGAGTTAGCTTCCTCCCTCCCTCTTTTCCTCTCTCCCACTTGCTGTCTTTTTCTTTCCCTTCCTCATTTCAAAATATTGACCACTTACTAAATGCTTATCTATCACGGGTTTAGGCATTGGAAAAATAGAAGTAATAAGCAAAATAGAACAAAACAAATGCCTGCCTTATATTCTAGAGAAAAAGAAAAAAAATATATATAATATATATATTATAACAAGGGCTGTATGTGTGTGGGGGGGTGCTGGGATTGATCCAGGGGCATCTATCCCCCCATCTACCCCTCCGCCCTTTTTATTTATTTGGAATCAAGGTCTCACTAAATTGCGGAGAGCCTAAGTAGCTGAAGCTGACCTCAAACCTGCGATCCTCCTGTCTCAGCCTCCCAAGTACTGGGGTTAGAGGTGTGTGCCACCACGCGGGGCTTCAAGGACTATGGAGAGGATAAATAAATGCAAAAGCTTGGAGGCAGAGGGGCCTGGTGGCTCTGGGATGGCAAGGACACCGGCGTGGTTGGAAGAGGCCGCAGACACGGAGGCCTGGGAAGTGGACTGCACGGGACAGGCGCTATTTCGCTCCTCTTTTACAGAGTGGGAGACTGAGGCTGAGCGGGGGAGGCGGCTTGTCGAGGGTCACGCAGCTGGAGCGGGAAGGGCCCGCGGGCACACTCCACACAGGCCCCGAGTCTCTGCCCAGACCCTGGAGTCGCCAGCACCAGCTCCTGGTGTGACCAAAGGATTTCACGGCAGGCGGCGGGCGAGGGACCCGGGCCTCAGAGGTGAGGAGCCTTCTCTTTGGCCCTCATTGTACCGAGGGAGCAGGAAGCTCCGCGCAGGCCAGGCCCTTGCCCAAGGTTGTGCAAGGCCGACGGTGGCGCCGTCGGGCCTGGGCCAGGGCCCTCCAACAATACCTCTGCGCGGCACTGCGCGAGAACAAAGGGGCGGGTGGCGCAACCCGGTGAGCGGTGGGATTAGTCCCAGAAAAGGACACATCGGCCATTGTTCCAGGAAGGAAGAAGGAAAGGGCGGGCGGCCTCGCGTGGGGTGTGGGTCGGTCGGTGGGGAGTCTGGGCAGGGCCTGGGTAGTGGCTTCTCTCCTGGGGAGGACGGCGGCCAGCTCATCTCCTGGTCCCGGGCAGGTAGGCTCGGGATAGCAGAGGGCGGCGAGAAGGCTTCTGGGTGGAGTTGGACATCTTGCCCTCGAAGGGGCCCCCTTTTAGCAGATGCGTGGTGGTGTGTGTACGTGGGGCCGGGGAAGCGGCACTGGGGATTGAAACCAGAGGCATCCTACCTCCGAGCTACACCTCCAACCTTCTTTATTTTTTTTTTATTTTTCATTTCAAAAGAGGGTCTCAGCTCACACTTGTAATCCCAGTACCTGGGAGGCTGAAACCGGAGGATCGCATGTTGGAGGGCAGACTCAGCTACTTAGTGAGGCCCTTTCCAACTCAGTGAGACCCTGTTTCAAAATAAAGAATAAAAAATAGGGCTGAGGGTGTAGCTCGGTGGTAGAATACCTCTGAGTTCCGTCCCCAGTATTGCAAACAAAACAAAACAAAACAACAACAACAACAAAAATCAGGGTCTCATAGATGGGTGTGGTGACACACGCTTATAATCCCAGTTCTGTGAGACAGAAGGATCACAGGTTTGCTGCCAGTTGACTCAGTGAGGCCCTGTTTCAAAATAAAGAATGAAAAGCAGGACTGGGGGTGTAGCTCAGAGGCAGAATGATGCCCCTGGGTTCAATTCTCAGCACGGTAAAAAGAAAAAAAAAAAAAAAAGGCCTTACTAAATTGCTTACTTACAAGCCTTGCTACATTGTCAAGGCTGGCCTCAAACCCGCCATCCTCCTGTCTCAGCCTCCCAAGTAAGATGAATGGCTTGTTGATTTCTTTCTCTGCAGATGGCCAGGAGAAAGGAGTGGACCACCCGACAAGGGAGGAGAAGCCAGAGGGGTTGGGGGGGGGAGGCTTTGTGGGGAGGATCAGGTGCCTTTGTGGTGGAAGAACCGGTATGGCGGAGCCACCCACAGCTCCGGAAGCAGAGAAGGCTGCGGTCTCAGCAGAACGTGGGGTTTTGTGGTTTCCGAGGTGGCGCTCTCCCTCCTGGAGACAGGGCCGGGTGTGACGCTGGGAATGGCCGGCTTGTGTGTGTGTGGGGGGGTCCCTGGCCAAGAGAAGGTTATGGGTCTAGGACACTGCGGGCCTCTCTCCGACTCCTTCGCATCAGTCAACCCTGTCCACACTCGCAGTCGCAGTCGGGCAGCATGCCAGGGGCTTTACACACCGTCCTCGGGAGCTTATGAGATGGGCCACTCGTGAGCACCGGGGACAAGGGAGGAGGCCAGGCCTTGGACGGGCGGCTTGTGCAAGGGTAAAGTCAGGATTGAATCCAGCTCATCCAGCTGTGAAGCGTCCCTCCAGCGTCACGGAGGGCCGGGCGCTCTGTCCCTGGATTCCTCCGACGGGGCCCCACTCCCTAGAGCAGCTCTGTGCAGAGAAGTCGGTGTGTGTGTGTGTGTGTGTGTGTGTGTGTGTGTGTACGCAAGTGCATGTGCGCACGCATGTGCGCACACAGCGCGATACACAGCTGTCTTCCCTAGGGCCTGCTGGATGGTTGGTCGGCAAAACTTTTTGGTACTGGAGATGGAACTTGGGGCATTCTACCTCTGAGCTACACCCCCAGCCCTTCTGATGTGTGTGTGTGTGTGTGTGTGTGTGTGTGTGTGTGTGCGCAGGGGGGTCTAGGGATGGAACTCAGGGGCATTCGACCTCCTAGCTACACCCCCAGCCCTACTTTTTATTTTATTTTTTAATTTTGAAACAGGATCTCACTGAGTTGCGGAGGGCCTCACTAAGTAACTGAGGCTGGCCTCGAACCGCGATCCTACAGTTTCAGCCTCCCAAATGCTGGGATTACAAGTGTGCGCCGCCACGCCCGGCTCCTTCTGATTTTTTAAAAATTTATTTTGACACAGAGTCCTGTTAGGTTGCTGAGGGTCTGGCTGCATGGCGGAGGCTGGCCATGAAGCTGCGATTCTCCAGTCTTCTGGGGATTCTTCCCCGGGACTTGGGAGGGAGAGACCTGAAATGAAGACATGGACAGTCGTCTCTTGGACCACTGACAACTTTATTTTCTAGAACTAAGTTTTTATATCTTTTTTCCCCTGCACCAAAACCACAACTTCAAAAGAAAGAAAAACATCAAAGTACAATCTCAAACACAATACAGAATGATTGATATAGAACATACGTCATATGCTTGCAGAATACAATCATGGAGGGAAAATTAAAAAACAGAAGAAACAAAGAGGCCTGGTTAAAGATTATTAAGAGCATGATTGCAGCCAGTTCCTGCTCTCACCGGTGGGTTGGGGGTGAGAAATTCCAGAAAGACCAGAAGTCACCCAGAGTCTCGGAAAGCTTGACCTTTCGCCAAACTGCCTTAACTCTTTCGGAACCTTTCGTTCCTCAGGTTTCTTTCATGTCCTCCATCACAGTCTCAGCCTCCCAAATATTGGGATCACAGGCGTGTGCCACCACACCTGATAGGCGTTATTCTTAATTTCATGTGGTAATGTTAAATAAAAAAAAAAGGCCAGAGGTGATTTTTAAAAATACTACTGATTGTATGATGCATCCCAACAGCAGGGGTGTCGAAAATGTGGGGGCAGAAAAGTACTTTTTTTTTTTTTCGGGTCTGGGGATGGAACCCAGAGGCATTTGACCTCTGAGCTACACCCCTGTCTTATTTTTTATTCTTTATTTTGAAACAGGCTCTCACTGAGTTGCAGAGGGCCTCACTAAGTAGCTGAGGCTGTCCGGGAACTGCGATCCTCCGGTCTCAGCCCCCCCCCCCCAATGCTGGGATGACAAGCCACGCCCGGCTTGTAGTCATACATCTTAATGGAGTACAAAATGGTAGAGGCATACACACACACATCACTCAGCCCTTACTCAATTCCCACCCCATTCCCTCTCCCCCTCTCCTCATGTTTGACTTAGGCATTTTATCTACTTTTTTTTTTTTCATTACTAGAAAAAAAAAAATTTAAGGTATTGGGGGTTCAGCCCAGGGGCATTCTACCTTCAAGCTACAGCCCCAGCCCTATTTTTTATTCTTTATTTTGAAACAGGGTCTCACTAGGTTGCGAGGGCCTCTCTAAGTAGCTGAGGCTGGCCGCGAACCGCGATCCTCCTGTTTCAGCCTCCCAAGTACTGGGATTACAAGCGTGCGCCACCACACTCGACTTAGCACTGGGGATTGAATCCAGGGAGATTCTACCTCCCAGCTGCAGCTCCAGCGCTTTTTAAGTTTTGAAATCGGGTCTCTCTAGGTTGCTAGTCTTGCTAGGTTGCCGAGGCTGGCCCGAATGCGCGCCCCTCCTATGCCAGCCGCCTGGGGTTCTGCGCGTGCGCCGTGGCGCCCGGCTAGCTGGCAGTTTCCTAGTATTAAACGCGTCTACACCTCCCTTAGCTCTCCGGTGAGCCACACGCTGTGCGCACGACACTCATTCTTCAGGTTTGAGGATGGAAGATAAATGAGGAGAGTAGCCCAGTGTCGCTCAGTGAGTCGGAGCCGGGGCCGGGACTCGAACCCCAGCCTGCCTCCTCCACGCTCCTCTGACCTCTGTGGCTCTTTGACTACACGAGCCCTCTCTGAGCCAGGTCCTGGATGTCAGTTCCCGGATGTGCCTGAAACACACCTGTGCCTGCCTCTGTACGGGCAGCCTCTGTGTGCATCCCTGGGGCCCCTGAGCCGGGGAGGTGGGGGGGGAGACAGCTGTCCAGCCTCTACCCCGTCTCCCCTCCATCTCTGTTAGCTCCATTCAAGCCCCGTGGCTCTCCCCCCACACCTCTTCAGTCTTTTCCCAGTTCCTCTGGTGGTTGGTTTCTGCCACTCCCCCTTAGATTGAACCCTGGGCTACACCACCAGTCCTCATTCTTTGTTTTGAAACAGAATCTTACTAGGTTGCTGAGACGCTCACTCCTTGCTGAGGCTGTCCTCGAACCTGGGATCCTCCAGTCTCAGCCTCCCAAGGACTGGGATTACAGGCTGGTCTCCCTGCTTCCACACGCCGACCCCACCCCACCCCACCCCACCCTCTTCCCTCTCAACCCAGCCAAGACCTTTCTCTACTTGGCAGCAAACAGCTAACATCTTAAAATGCACCACAGTATCTTGTTGAAACCTGCTGAAAACCCATCTGTGAATCCCCACTGCAATTATAATAAAAGCCAAATGCCCCCGAGGTGACCAGCAGCTTGGCTCGAGTCCACCCTTTCAACGTCGCCCTGCCTTCCTGCACAGCGCCCCGGCCCCCTGCACTGCTCGGATTTTCTTGGCTGGTGTTGACCTACCACAGGACCTTTGTTCTTGATGTTTTCTCTGCCTGAGACCCATTTGCCCCACTACCGATGGTTATCCTCCAGATCTCTGCTTGAAGGCCTTTCCCCCTCCCGCCCCTGGTTTGATTGAACCCAGGGGTATTCTACCTCCAAGCTATACCCCATCCCATTTCAGGTTTTATTTATTATTAATTAATTAATTAATTTATTTATTTTGTGGTACTGGGGTTCCTGGAAGCCCTGCTACCTCCGGGCTACACTCCCAGACCTATTTTTACATTTTTATTTGGAAACAGGGTCTCCTAAGCCAGTGCGCGACTGGCTTCGAACCTGCGCGATCCTCCTGTCTCTGCCTCCCAAGCGCGGGGATTACAAGCGTGCGCCGCCACGCCCGGCTCAGGTTTTTATTTTGACACAGGATCTCCCTAAACTGCTGAGGCTGGCCTGGAACCTGGGATCCTCTCGTCTTAACCTTTCAAATATGGGATTACAGTCGCGTGTGCCACCACCACATTCAGCTTATTTTGAGACAGGGCCTCGCCAAGTTGCTCAGGCTGGCCTCAAACTTGTAAACTTGCGATCCTCCTCCTTCAGCCTCCCAAGCTTTTTGTTGGTTTCCTTCCTGACTTTTTTTTTTTTTTTCCAGCACTGGGATGGAACCCAAGGGGCATTCTACCTCCAAGCTGCATCCCCAGGCCTATTTTTTATTCGTGTGTGTGTGTGTGTGTGTGTGTGTGTGTGTGTGTGTGAAACAAGAACTCATTGAGTTGCAAAAGACCTCACTAAGTAGCTGAAGCTGTCTGCAAACCTCGATCCTCCTGTCTTAGCCTCCCAAATGCTGGGATTACAAGCGTGCGCCACCACGCCCAGCTCCTTCCTTCCTTTCTCTCCTTTCCCTTTTCCTCCCCTCCCTTCCTCCCTGTCTTTCTCTCTTTCATATGGAGGATTGAACCTAGAGGCATTATACCACCGAGCTACACCCCAGCCTTTTTTATTTTTTATATTTTGCAGTACTGGGGCATTTTACCTTCAAGCTACACCTCCAGCCCTATTTTTTATTATTTTGAAACAGGGTCTTGGCTGGGCATGGTGGCGCATGCTTGTAATCCCCGCGCTTGGGAGGCGGAGACAGGAGGATCGCACAGGTTCGAAGTCAGCCATGCTGGCTTAAGAGACCCTGTTTCCAAATAAAAGATATAAAATAGGTCCGGGAGTGTAGCCTGGAGGTGGTATTATTATTATTATTATTATTATTATTATTATTATTATTATTATTATTTTGGTGATACTGGGGTTCCTAGAAGCCCTTCTACCTCCAGGCCACACTCCCAGACCTATTTTATATTTTTTGAAACAGGGTCTCTTAAACCAGCGCGGCTGGCAACGAACCTGCGCGATCCTCCTGTCTCAGCCTCCCAAGCGTGGGGATTACAAGCATGTGCCACCACGCCCGGCTTCATTCTTTATTTTGGAACAGGGTCTCACTAAATTGGAAAGGGCCTCCCTAAGTAGCTGAGGCTGGCTATGAACCTGCGATCCTCCTGTCTCAGCCTCCCAAGCACTAGGATTACAGGTGCGTACCACCATGCTCAGCTTGATTTATTTACTTTCTTACCCAGACTATCAGTCTGTCTCCCATAAGGAGAGTCAACGCTGACAGGCAGAGACTCTTGCCAGCTTTGCCATGCCTGGTACGTGGGGTTCTCAGCATCCACGGAAGGAAGACTATCTCGCTGAGGCTTCCTGAGTGCAGGCCTCTTGTCCACCATCCACTGCCCAATCTCTAGGATCTGGGGCCTGGCCCATGGCAGGGTCCACATGAGAACTGGGAGAATGGGCAAGGTTCTCTTGGATCCTACATCTTTCCAGAAACTCTGTACCAAATACCTCTCTCTACCTCTTCAGACCTGAAAGTGGTCCCCGGTTACCCAGCCCTGCCTGAGAGACCACACAGCAGTGGAGGATGCAGAGACCCATCTTTCTTTGAGAGGCTTCCAAATCTTTGCTGGGAGAGGATGCTTCTGACCTCAGGGAATTTCACAGACCCGAGGCTGCCTTCAATAGGAATAAAGGCTGGATGCCGGGTGCGGTGGCCCACACCTGTAATCCCAGTACTTGAGAAGCTGAAACAGAGGATTGCAGGTTCGAGGCCAGCCTCAGCAATGAACAAGACCCTCACCAACTTAGCAAGACCCTGCTTCAAAATAAAAAGGGTCAGGAGTTGTAGCTCACAAGTAGAATGCCCCAGTGTTCAAACCCCAGTACAAAATAAATAAATAAAAATAAAAGAATAAAAGGCCCATGTGTCTATGTAGAGATCCTGTTACCCAAAGCCTTAGGCATCAGCAAAGGCCCCTTCTCCCCCATGATGGGCCTCCCTTGAACCGCCCCCTCCTGCCTCCTACAACTCCCTCCCTTAGCAAAAGGATCCCCAGAGTTTCGATGGCCACGTGCCTTAATAGACAACACCTTTACTTTGGTCCAGTCTGCTTAATTATGTAGGGTGTTTGGGGTTTGGTTGTGTACGTGTGTCTCTTCTTTTTGCGGTACTAGGGATAGAACCCAGGGGCATTCTATCTCCGAGCTACACCCCCAGTCCTACTTTTTATTCTTTATTTTGAAATCTCACTGAGTTGCAAAGGGCCTCACTAAGTAGTAGCTGAGGCTGTCCGCGAACCACGATCCTCCCGTCTCAGCATCCCAAATGCTGGGATTACAAGCGTGCGCCACCATGCCGGCTGTGTGTGTGTGTTTTTTTTTCTTTTGGTACTGGGGTATTGAACCCAGAGTCAGTGCACCTTCAAGCTAACACCCCAGGCCCTTTCTTTCTTTCTTTCTTTCTTTCTTTCTTTCTTTCTTTCTTTCTTTCTTTCTTTCTTTCTATTTTTCTTTCTCATGCTTGCTGCGATTACAAGCATGCGTGTGTCACCACGCTTGGCTTAAAAGGCAGCGTGTAAAGTGAGACCCAGAGAATGAGCTTAGGGAGGAGAGAGGTCAGCGAGCAAGGGACGCCTGTGCCCTGGGAACCCCCCCCAGACGGATGCCAGGGGTGACGGGGTCCCCTAGGAAGGGCTCAGCGCAGACAGGGCTATGCCATTGGTAGGAAGGGTGCGCTGGGGCCCTGTGGGGGAGAGGCTGGATTCGGGAGAGGCCTGGGAAACGCTGGGGCAGAGGTCCCAGGAGGAATCCAGCAGCTGAACTCAGGCAGTGGTAAGGGGAGCAGAGAAGAGTGTATCTAGGCAGTGCTCACCCAGGGCTGGGATGCCCACTCAGCACGCAGGTGTGTGTCATAAGTGGAACTCCCACAAGCCAGGCAGGGTGTCTGTAACCCCAGTACTTGGGAGGCTGAGACAGAAGGATTGCAGATTCAAGGCCAGTCTCAGTGACTTAGTGAGAACCCTGTTTCAAAAGAAAAAATGAAAAGCCAGGCGTGGTGGCGCACATTTGTAATCCCAGCATTCAGGAGGCTGAGATCACTGGAGGATCGCGGTTGCAGGCAGCCTCAGCTACTGAGTGAGGCTCTTGGCAACTCAGTGAGACCCTGTTTCAAAATGAAGAATTAAAAAAAAAAAATAGGGCTAGGGATGCGGCTCGGAGGTAGACTGCCCCTGGGTTCCATCCCCAGTACTGCAAAAATAAATATATGAATGAATATAGACACTGCCTCTTTCAGGAAGCGACCGTGATGCACCACGCGGCACCGGGCGCCCCTGCGTCCTTCCCAGCCCGAGGTGGCGCACAGCCCTCCGGATCATCGTGACCTGCCAGCTCCTGAGCCGCCTCTCCCGCCTGAAGGGGAGCCCGCTGAGGGCAGGGACGGCTGACTCAGCTGTTTCCCCAGCTCCTTTCAGGGCAGCTCTGGGAGGTGTCGGGAAATGTTTGCTGTGTGATCGAAGGCGAAGGCCCGATCCTTGATCCTTATCATTCCTCTGCTGTGACAGCCTGCCCGGCTCCCAAAGCCTCTGCCTCTCCACCCGCCCCTCCTGCAAACTCACACGGCATCCTGCTTGCTGTTCCCCAGGCCAGGAACACTCTTCCCACCCGGCCAGAGCTCCTGCCTCAACTTGCTCAGGTCGGCTGGGATCGCACCTTCTTCTCCGGGCCTCCCCTGACACCCTAATTAAAGGTATATGAAAGGCTGGGGGCCGGGCGTGGTGGCACATGCTTGTAATCCCAGCATTTGGGAGGCTGACACTGGAGGATCGCGGTTCGCAGACAGCCTCAGCTACTTAGTGAGGCCCTCTGCAACTCAGTGAGACCCTGTTTCAAAATAAAGAATAAAAAATAGGGCAGGGGGTGTAGCTTGGAAGTAGAATACCCTGGGTTCCATACCCCAAGAAAGGCAGGGGGTAGCTCAGTGGTAGAATGCTTACCTAGCTTGTGAAAAGCCCTGAGTTTGATCTGGGCGCAGTGGGGCTCACCTGTAACCCCAGTACTTGGGAGGCTGAGATAGGAAGGGGACTGACTACCAGATGTGAGGTCAGCCTTAGCAATTTACCGAGACCCTGTTTCAAAATTAAAAAATCAAATAAAGCCAGGTGTGGTGGTGCATGCCTGTAATCCTAGTATGTAGGAGATTGAGCCTGGAGGATTGCAGGTTTGAGGATAGTCTCAGCAAGTAGTGAGATTTGCATCAACCTAGCAAGGCCCTGTTTGAAGGTAGAATGCCTCTGGGTTCAATCTACAGTATCACACACACACACACCAAAAAATATGGCTAGGGGTGTAGCTCGGAGGTAGAACATCCCTGGGTTTGATTCCTAATGCTCCCCAAAGCACATGACATGCACTCCATACCCATATTCATCACCAACTAACATATGTATCCCTCTCAGGACTGTGTGTGTGCACACGTGTGGTGCTGGGGCTTGATCTCAGGGACATTCTACCTCTGAGATCACCCCCAGCCTGATTTTTTATTATTTATTTATTTATTTTGGTGGTACTGGGGTTCCTGGAAGCCCTTCTACCTCTGGGCTACACTCCTAGACCTATTTTTTATATTTTTATTTGGAAATAGGGTCTCTTAAGCCAGCGCAGCTGGCTTCGAACCTGCGCGATCCTCCTGTCTCTGCCTCCCAAGCTCGGGGATTACAAGCGTGCGCCACCACGCCCGGCTTTATTCTTTATTTTGAAACAAGGTCTGAGTTTCGAAGGGCCTCACTAAGTAGCTGAGGCTGGCCACAAATGGGGACCCTCCTGTCTCCGCCTCCTAAATGTTGGGATTACAAGGGTGTGCCACCACGCCTGACTGACATTTTTTTTAAAAAAATAAACACTGCTTTTGTTTTATTTTTATTTTGTAGCATTCTACCTTCGAGCTTCACCCCCAGCCCGATTTTATTGCTTATTTGGAAACAGGGTCTTGCTAGGTTGATGAGTCTCATTCATTACTTGCTGAGGCTGGCCTCCTACCTGTGATCCTCCTGTCTCTGCCTCTCAAGTTTAGGGATTACAGATGCCCAGCGAGGTCAGATTTTTGCTTTGTTCACTGCTATCACAAATTGCCAGCCCAATCAAAACTTGCTGAATAAATGAGTAAACGCAGGTGTCTTGAGGTCAAAGTTTCCATTGTTTCTATGGGGTCTTAGGATCTCTGCTGACCCCGTCTCTGGTCTCTGGGGCAGGTGGAGAGGCAGCCGTCAGGCAGGGGATGGAGACCCGGTTTTGCTGGCGATGGCCACCCAACGCAAGGTGTGGTCACAGCGACCCCTTGTGGCCAGAGCTGAGAACAGCACCTCCCTTGGCCTTGCCAATAGCAACAGTGCGCACACAGGCCCGCTCACTAAATGGTTAGCCTCTCCTAAGCACCTGTGCCAACTTACTAACAACACGCCCTCCTCCTCCTGAGGAGCGGAGCCGATCACACACAGAGAAGGGGAACCCTTGGCAAAGCAACAAAGCCCCTACTCCCTCCCCGTTTTGCTCTGACTGTGGGCGAGTTACTTCACCTCTCTGGGCCACTTCTTGTATGAATTTTATCCTTCATAGAGCTAGGGATACAAACCCATTCTTTACACGCTGGGCTACTGAGGAAGGAGTATTTGGCATCGCCCCGCACAGCCAACCTTGACCACCCGGCCCTCCTCCAACCTGCCCTCCGCAGTGCCCGTGGTCTACAAGATGGAAACTGGATGGGCCCAAGCCCTCTAGAAACCTATCGTTTTGGGTGGAGTAGTAAGGATTGAACCTAAGGGCTATTTTAGTCTGAGTTTTTTAAAATTTTGAAAAAGAGCCGAGTGTGGTTGGCTTATGCTTGGAATTCCAGCATTTGAGAGGGCGAGACAGGAGGATTAGGGTTCGTGGACAGCCTCGGCTACTTAGTGAGACCCTGTTTCAAAGCATAGGGCTGGGGATGTAGCTCGGAGATAGAATGCCCCTGGGTCCCATCCCCAGTACCGCCAAACAGTACGTTGCAGAAGGCCTCATTGTGATCCTCCTGTCTCGGACTCCTAAGCACTGGAATTACAGGCATGCACCACTTCTAAAATAAAACCCTTCCCTGCTCCACAGGACCACGTGTGGCCCAGAGGCAGCTGGTCTTACTTCCCTCACGCTCTGATCTGGCCACACCTGACTCCTTGCTCTCCCCTGGACCTACCAAGCTTATTCCTACTTCTGGGCAGATCCCCTCATGGCACCGGGGTCTCTTCCCCCAGTCGGCTTCAGGATGGGTTCCTATGCCTTACAAAGGTATCTGCGCCAACTCCTATGGAACTGGCGCTTCCTTTCTCCATTTGTGTGTGTGTGTAATTCACTACTATGTAGCATCATGTATTTATTTGCGTATTGTCCGTTTTTCCCATACTGTGAACTTCCCAGGGCAGGGACTTCTCTCCTGCTCGCTGCAGATGCTGGCATCTGGCACAGGGCTTGTGGAGGTGCTCAGTGAATGTTTATTGAATGAATAATTAGCTCGCTGCTTAATTCCACCAGGGTAACCGCAGGGGAGGCAGGGCCGGCCTCCATTCCCGGTCCCCAGCCCGATCTAATAGGAAAAAGGAAACCCAAGGGGTTTGGATGGGGGGACAGGACCAGAGGATAGGGTTTGGAAGTGTCCTCCACCCAGGGCTGGGTAGGAAGACCCTGCAGGATCTGAGCAGGACGGGAAGGGAAACACGTTCCTGGCAAGGACCCAGGTCAGCAAAGTCTGGCGGCGGGATGAGAACTCCAAGTCTCCGGAAGCTTTGGGGCTTCACACCTTCTGAACCTGCAGGGCAGAACCCGGAAACCTAGAGCTCCCGGTGGCCAAACCTTGACACGAACCAGCAGCCCACCACCCTTCCCTGGCTCGCTAGCCTCGGAGCTTCCTTATTCTCCCAATAATGCTTTGGTGGGAACAGGGTGAGGAATTGCTTCCATTTTTGGAGGCAGAAACAATAGAGTTAAAAAGGTCAAGTTGCGGACACAGCCGTGGTTCTTCATCCCGACTCAGGCACCCTAAGGCGGCGTGTGGGGTGGCTCTGCTGGAAGCCTGCTTGGTCCCTTCCAGCGGGGTAACCTCGGGCCGCGGACCACACATCTCAGGCTACAGCCGGTGAGGTGGAGGTGCGGTGGCCGGGCGCGGCGCCCGCTGGACGCTGAGCACAGGCCGGCGTCCCCGGTGCCGCGAACCACCTCGCCCGGCGTGCCGGGTGACTGTGCTTCTCCCGCTGCAGGCCAACAGGAGGGTCAGGGCCAGCCTCGCGGCCCCTGGGGAGATGGTCAGCGCGCAGCCCGGCCCCACGGGCTCAGTCCGGCCCCGCGGCGCAGCCTCGCCCCCCGGGGCCGCCTCCGTCCTCTCCGCAGCCGCATGGACGTCCCGGCGCGGGCAGCTCGGCCCCGGCGCCGTCCGCAGCGGCCCCAGGCGGCGGCGCCCCCGGGCCCTCCTCGCCCAGCCCGCGGCGGCCCTTGCCGATGGCCAGGCGCGGCCGGCCGCGGGCCAGGCCGTCCAGCAGCGCGCAGGCCTGGCAGAGCGCCTGGCTGGCCAGCGCGCCGCAGCGGGCGCAGGCGCGGGCCGGCGGGGCGCGCGCGGCGGGGGCGAGCGCCAGGCGCGCGGCCGAGTGCGCGAGGTCCAGCGCCGCCGACGGCCGCGCCGCCTCCAGGCGCTTGAGCAGCTCGCGCGCGTGCCCGCGGAAGGCCTCGGGCGCGTACACGCACTCCTCGGAGAAGTAGCGCAGGCGGCGGAAGTGCGCGTACAGCACCACCTCCTTCTGCGAGGCCCGCTGCAGCGGCCGGCAGCGCGGCCGCGCGCCCCCCTCGCCCGCCGAGCCCAGCCCGCCGCCCCGCGCCAGGCGCGCCGCGTCCCCGCGCAGGAAGTTCATGAGCAGCGTCTCCGCCATGTCGTCCGCGTTGTGGCCTGCGGGAGGGAGGGAGGGAGGGAGGGAGAGACGGCGGGTGAGGGGCGCCGCGAGCTCCCTGGGGCACCTTGGGGCGCCCCCCTGGGCCCCGCCCACGGCACACCAAGCCCCGTGCCGGTCTCCCTTCACCTAAGTCTTTTTTCCTGCAAACGCGATTTGGAGGAAAACACTGAGACCACACAGGAGAAAGAGTGGCGGAGACAGCTGGACAGCGGCCGACAGGTGTCTCTAGGAATTCTCAGCGCGGGCCTCCTGTCCCCACCTCTCCCTCACAGGAGGAGCCCACTGTAAACTCTGCATTCCTAGCATTCTGGAATCCGAGACAGAAGGATCGTGGTTCTAGACAGGCTCAGCTACTTAGTGAGGCCCTCTGCAACAGTGAGACCCTGTTTCTTTCATTCTTTTATCTTTTCTTTTTTGCGGGTTTGTGCACCCTATTTCAAAATAAAGAATAAACCAGTGGTGGTGGCACAAGCTTGTAATCCCAGCATTCGGGAGGTGTGGACAGGAGGATCAGGTTATGAGGACAGCCTCTGCTACTTGGCGAGGCCCTTTGCAACTCAGTGAAACACTGTTTCAAAAAAATTAAAAAACTTAAAAAATAGGGCTGGGGGTGTACCTCAGAGGTACAATGCCCTTGGGTGCCACCCCCAGTACCGCAAAAAATAAAAGTAAAAATAAAGAATAAAGAATAGGGCTGGGGGTGTAGCTTGAAGGAAGACTGGGTTCAATCCCCAGCATCACACACACACACACAGACAAAAATTGGTGGCGGATCAGAAGCTTCTAACTTGGCCCTACCTCATCTCCAAAAGGTGCTCACTACTCCCATGAACCTTCAGTGGGCTACAGCCCAAACTGGAGCCAGCCCACCTCTCACCCCCACCAGCACCCTCTGGCTCCCGCGCCCCCTCCCGGCGCCAGTCCCCTGCGCTCACCCGTCACGATGTGCGTGGCTCCCACGAGGCGGGCGCCTTCCTCCAGCGCCCGGCGCCGCAGGACCCCGCAGAAGGTGCAGCAGGAGCGGCTGCGGCCCGTGCCCGCCGTGCTGCGGGCCACGGCGTCCATCGTCCAGCCCCCGAAGAGGTCCGCGTAGGCCACGATGGTGAGCGGCAGGTCCCAGCGTGCGGCCTGGCTCCGCACGGCCGCCAGCGCCGCGTCCCGGTAGCCGCCGATGCCCTCGTCCACCGCCACGAGGCGCAGCGTGATGCCCAGGCGCGGGGCCAGCTCCCGCAGCACGTGCGCCAGCACCGTGGAGTCCTTGCCGCCCGAGGCGCCCACGGCCACCACGGCGCCCCGCGGCAGCAGGCGGCCCGCCTGCACCGTGTGCAGCACCTCGGCCTCGAAGGCGGCGCAGAAGCAGGCGCCGCACAGCGCCTGGCCCGTGCGCGGGCGGCGGAGGGCGGCCCGGGCCGTGCCGCAGGAGGCGCACGGTGGGGCGGGCATGGCTGTCAGCCTGGCCTGCAGGGGAAGGAGGAGAAGTGGGTTACACCAGGGATCTGCGCCGGGGACCCTGCCCGGAACGGGCCTGTAGCACCTGTGCAGGGGTAGCTCCTTCCAGGCTGAAGATCAGAGGCCGAGAGTCATGGCTTCTGGCACACACAGGCCATCCCCCCCCCCCCCATGGAGACTTCTCAGATTGCACTAATTATGCACAGAAAAGAGAAGGCCTAAGGACTGTTTCAGGGGGAAAGAGGAAGAGACAAGCAGGTTGTATTCAGGGAGCCTTTAAGGACCAGTGGTGCAGCCTCCAGGAGGCCACCTTCAGTACAGCCCGGATAAGAGGGGCAAGGGAGAGATCACTTATCTGGCCTCCAGGGCTATTCTGAGAGCTTCGGAGGGGAAGAGAGAGGAGGAGGAAGCCATTCTAAGGACCATGCAGCTTTGTTCAGGGAAGGCGGGTAAACCTGAAAGGCCCACTGGATTTCACTTGGGGGTGGGGGGGGGGTAGGACACTGTCTCCAGGAATGGGGCCTGGTTGCTTCCTCTGAAAGGCAGGTGATCACCTCTAGAGAGCCCCAAGAGGCAGCCTGGATGGCATGTCCATGGAGACCGGCTGGGAGCGGCACCTGTTGAAGGTGCATAAGCTTCTAGGCCAAATCAGACAGGGATCAGCCCGTCTTTGACCCCTTTCTGTTCTCCCTTTTCCTGCATCATTCTTCCCCCACCCAGCCAAGACTCGACCCTTCCAGCCACACTCTACTGGGTCCTGTCTGGTGAACCCATAAAAACTCAGCAGGCTCGGTCCCCCTCCCTATGTCCCCACTACCTCTCACCTGGACTACTGCAGTAGCCTCCTAGGATCTACCACATTGTTAGGAATTATTTTATGCGACTATGTGTTTACTGTCTGAAACTTCCATGAGGGCTGGGACCAGTGCCACTCAGACACCCAGTAGGCATCTCAAACCCCAAAGCCCTGATTCCTTTAAACAGGCATCTGCAGTAGAGGCCATCTCCACCCATCTAGCTGCTCGGGCCAGAAGCCCTGGGGTTCAGATCTGAACTGCTCTTTCTCTCACCACTGTTTATCCCTCTCCACATTGGTGGCTCCAAAATCGCAAACTCCTGACCTTTTCTCCAAATGCCCCACAGGTGTATCTTCAGACTCGAAACTCCAGATCTCCAACACAGAATATGGGAAATCCTCTTTGATTATAGTTTCAAAACAGATCCAGGCCGGGCGTGGTGGCTCAGGCTTGTAATCCCAGTACTTGGGAGGCTGAGACAGGAGGACTGCGGGTTCGTGGCCAGCCGCAGCTACTTAGTGAGGCTGTCCATGACTTAGACCCTGTTTCAAAATAAAGAATACAAAATAGGGTTGGGGTTGTAGCTTGGAGACAGAATGCCCCTGGGTTCAATCCTCAGTAAGAAAGAAAGAAAGATCCAGAACCCAATTACTACCTACACAGCTGGCACCTTAGTCTGCACCCTCCCTCCCTCCTGGGCTCCGCACCTTGTCCTCCCCTCCTCTACACATGCCCTTCTCCACGTAACAGCAGCACAGTCCTGCCCTGTGTCTTCTCAATGCCCAGCCGTGGATTTCATCTCACTTTAGTAAATGCTAATGGCCTAGGAGGCCCTGTGCCAATCTGGCCCCTTTTCTCTGGCCTCATCTCCTCCCCCTCTCCTGCAGCCACACAGGCCTGAACTCTCAAGGAAGCCAGGAGCACACTGCCCTCTTCCCAGGGCACTCTTCCCTGTATCTGAGCCCACCGAGCAGCCCTCAGAACTCACCTGCCAGAACCATCAAGCACACCTATCACAGCCGAGCAGCACCCCTGAAACCTTTTCTCCCTTCACCTTTGACTCAGTGTTCCCTGTGAACAATTTATCTCCCCTTTTGGGTACTGGGGATTGACCTAGGGTGTCCTAGGGTGTTCTACCTCTGAGTCATACCCCCTAGCCTGTGTGTGTGTGTGTGTGTGTGTGTGTGTGTGTGTGTGTGTGTTGGGAATGGAACCCAGGGGCATTCTACCTCCAAGCTATACCCCCAGCCCTATTTTATTATTTTATTTAGGAACAAGGTCTCAGTTGCAGAGGGTGGGCGTTACTAAGTTGATGAAGCTGGCCTTGAACCTGCATTCCTTCCAGCCTCTCAAGTACTGGGATGACAAGCCTGCACCACCATGCCCAGCCCTTTTTTATTTTGAAGCAGGGTCTTGCTAAATTGTTGAGGTTGGCCTTGAACCTTCAATCCTCCCGGTCTCACCCTCCCAAGGTCTGGGATTACAGGCCTGCACCACCATGCCTAGCTGAATTTACTCCTCCTGCGAAGTCTCTTTAGGAGAGTCCTGCTTATGACCTCGGGCCTCCTGGGTGGCTCTGAATCCTGACACCCTCGGAGGTGTCCATCCAGGTTGTTCCTTCAGATGGCCCATGGAGAATCCTTGCTGGTGCACCTTTCAGACCCTCAACCTCTAAGTGTCCAAGTAACCTGTTTCTTCCTAAATGCTGTGACCTGCTCCTGCCCAGCTGCTCTGTCTCCTGAGAACAGACATCTTCCACCTAGCGCTTCTGCAGGACAGGACATAAAGTCACTATGGAATCATTTTTCACCCCCTAAATCTACGGTCACTAAGTCCTGGAGGTTCCACACCTGAGGGAGGGGGCCTTTGGCTGGAGATGTGGCTGTAAAAGTCGGCAGGGTCTCATAAAACATGATGTGAAGTTTTGATTTATTCAGAGGGAAACCAGAGCTATGGGAGGATTGTGAGCAGAGCAGCGATATGATCTGAGAGATCTGGAAAGGATTCCTTTGGCACCAATCCCAGCACTTGAAAGATCGAGACAGGAAGATTGCAGGTTTGAAGTCAGCCTCAGCAACTTAGGGAGACACTGTCTCAAAATAAAAGGTTGGGGATTTAGCACGGAGGCAAAATGGGTTTAAATCCCAGTACCAAAGGGAGAGATGGGGAAGGATTCCTTTGACTGCTGTTCGAGGAAGACTAAGTGTAAGGGGTAAAGGCAGATGGAGGAGGCCAGTGAACTTATGGAGTGAGAGATGGGCTGGTGCTCAGTAAATATCTATGGATTAGCCGGGCGTGGTGGCGCACGCTTGTAATCCCAGCATTCGGGAGGCTGAAACCGGAGGATCGCGGTCTCAGCTACTTAGTGAGGCCCTCTGCAACTCATTGAGACCCTGTTTCAAAATAAAGAATAAAAATAGGGCAGGGGGTATAGGTTGGAGGTCGAATGCCCCTGGGTTCCATCCCCAAACCCGGAAAAAAAAAAAAACAAAAAACAAAACAAAAAAAACTATGGGTTGAGGGGAAAGACTGCAGAATTCAGGGATGCTTCCAGAATGCAGCCTCGCCAGAGGATGAACAGTGTGACAGGACACAGGTTCTAGAACGGAATTGTGGTCCTCCAGATGTACCCATCTGGGGCAGTCTTACCCGGACGAGGGGAAGGTAGTGGCCTAGCAAGAGGCCATAAGGCGTCTCAGACTCAGGTACTGAAAATCACAGGGCAGGGGTCACCATTCCAAGAGAGATCCTGAACCCTTCCACAGCCTCGCGGGACGATCGGCCCCGCGAAAAACGCTCACCTCGGCAGAATTCAACTCCGGGACGACCAAACTCTCTTCCTCGTGAAACGCGGCGCGGAAATGGCTCTGAGACTACGACTCCTATAGGCCTTTGGGCCGTCGTGCCTACAACTCCCAGAATGCAACAGCTCGGCCAGAGTGTGTGAGATTCCTGAACCACTAGGCCTACAACGCCCAGAAACCCTTGCGGCCCCCTCATTGAATCTGCCTACCGCTCCCAAAATGCAGTGCTCTATTTCCCTTCTGCGCCTGCGCAGGGGCACTGGGGGAGGAGCGGCGTGTGTTTTGCTGTGGCAACGAGCAGTCACCCGGAGGTCCGCTTGATAAGCTAGTGGCTGCGTTCTGACTTGTTGGTTTTGTACGATTATTAAAGGCTTTTAAAAGGAGTTACAGAGGATATGATTTCTATACTTCGAGGTGGGGTTGCGAGTGGGAATTATTTTTCTGTTGTTCTGGGGTTGAACTCAGAAGCATTCTACTTCCGAGCTACAACCCTCAGCCCTAGTTTATTATTTTGAAACAAGGTCTGGCTAGGTTGATGAGAGTCTCACTACCTGCTGAGGTTCTTCTCGAACCTACGATTTTCCTGTTTCAGCCTCCCAAGTACTGGGATTACAAGCGTGTGCCACCACGCCGGGTTTAGCAGATGGGAAAGAGGCGTTCAAGGTTTAGTGGTGTAGAATGGGAAGAATGCGCATGCGCAAGGGGCAAAAATCCCGTGGATGGGGTCTCTGGATCTTGTTTTTAGATAGAAACTTCAGTGTGCTCAAATCAGGATTGTCTCTTCTCTTGGCCAAATCCAGCGACCACTTGCTTTTGACCCAATCTTCCCTCTATACTGTACTATCATCATCCTCCTCCTCCTCCTCCTCCTCCTCCTCCTCCTCCTCCTCCTCCTCCTCCTCCTCCTCCTCCTTGTACTGGAGATTGAACCCAGAGGAGTTCTGAGAGCTACACCCTCAGCCTCTAATTTTGAAACAAAATCTTGCTAAATTGCCAAGGCTGGCCTTCGACTTGCGATACACTTGTCAGCCTCCCAAATACCAGGAAAACAGGTGTGTGCTACTATGCCCAGCTCGAACACTTTTTCTTATGGAGTAAATGTATCTCTAGTTAGTGGATTACAAATTATTACAAAGACAAGCCGGGGATGGTGGCGCACGCTTGTAATCCCCATGCTTGGGAGGCAGAGACAGGAGGATGGGGCAGGTTTGAAACCAGCCTCAGCTGGCTTAAGAGACCCTGTTTCTAAATAAAATATAAAAAATAGGTCTGGGAGTATAGCCCGGAGGTAGAAAGCCCCTGGGTTCTATCCCCAGTACCAAAAAAAAAAAAAGAAAAAAAAAAAAGAAACTTGATTCAATCCTGGTCCCTCCCTTTACCAAGAGGGTAAAATTTGGGAAGTCTTTATGTCTTTCCATACCTTATTTTCTGCTTTGTAAAGCAGAAAACTCAGTATTCTGGTTCCAACCCCCTTGACTAGTAAGGGGTCCTGGTATCAACTTATCCTGATGCTAAGAGTGCCAAGTTCCTTAGCATAGTAACACATGATATCGAACCTGCGCGATCCTCCTGCCTCCACCTCCCAAGCGCGGGGATTACAAACGTGCGCCACCACGCCCGGCTTAACACGTGGTACTGAAATAAAAGGAACTAATTTCACCAGCAACATCTAAACCAGGAAGTGAATAACACATCACGCCCTGCACTTCCAAAAAGAGTCTGTTGGGAAAGAAAATGAAGGTTGGGTGTGGTGCTAAACATTTCTTGACTCCCAAAGAAACCAGGCACCCTGGCGCAGACCTGTAATCCCAGCACTAGGTACAAACTCCCTCTTGTACGAGGAGCCACTTGCTTGTGCAGGGAATAGTTTAAGGTTGTCTTTGGAGACTGTCCTTCACCTACTTACTGACCTGTTCGAGTATCTGACGAGTTCGTTTACCCCACTTGATCAGAGATGTTGGGAGGATGCGTTGGGAAGGCGTATGTCAGCACAGAAGCTCCACCTTCCCTGATCTTGGAACGGTGGCCACAGCTTGGCATTGCCCATAGGCCATCCCTGAGGGTGGACAGAAGGACAAAGAGGAGAAACCGAGACCTGCCCGTCTCTGAAGTGCCTTCCTCCGAGTGGACTGGGCTCTCCCCCAGCACACCTGACCTTCCGTCTCCAGATCCAGTGCCCCTGCTGTGTGAACAGGCTCCTCCACAGATCTGCGGATGGCTTCCAAATCAGAGCAAAACCGTCATCAGCACCACGGACAGCGCCGTCGCCGCAGCCGGGGGATCCCGAGCCAGGCCCTGGGGCAGAAGAGGCGCCCTCTGTGGGTCGTGTCCTGGCCCTGCTAGAGCTGGGCAACGCGGGGGCTGACCACAGAGTGCAGAACTTGACAGCCGGCTGAGGGTTTCCACAAAAGTGGGAGTGTCAAAGGTATTGGAAATACCGGTCAGGGATTCTGTTTGCCTTAGAGTCAAGTGTCCCCAAGATTGCAAAAAGGTCCCTGCCATGTCTGCTCTGCCCGTTCCTCCCTGGAAACTCACTCCACCCCAGAAGAGCAAGATTCCCAGCTCCGCCCCGCTTTCTGCAGAGACTCGTCTGCCTCCCAACCAGGTGTTGCTATTCTGCAAGGAAACCGCTGTATTTGCCCTCTTGGCCCCTTTGCTGGAAACCTCAAGGCCCAGCATCGATGTGTGATGCCTGCCGGCTGCTGGATGAGTGGGATCTCTTCTCTCGTCCCATGACACAGACCCCACAATTAACGTAAGCATCTCGTCTCCCCATGCAGACAATGGCTCCGGAGACACCGCGTGGTTTGGGCATTACACTCGCTGTCTCTGTCCATTTGGACTGCTATAGCAAGATGCACGAAACCAGGTGGCTGATCAACAACACAGTTGTTTCTTACAGTTCCGGAGGGTGGGAAGTATAAAGTCAAGGCATGCAGGCTTGCTGTCTAGTGAAGGCATGCGTCTCACAGAAGGCGCCTTCTCATTGTTTCTGCGTGTGGTGGAAGGAGGGAAGACGCTCCCTCGGGCCTCTTGTTCCTGAGGGCTCTGCTCCCATGGCCTGCCCACCTCCCAAAGGTCCCCATTTTCTATTTTCATCACCGTAGGGGGTTAGGGTTTCAACCAGAGATTTGGAGGGACACACATATTCAGATGATAGCACATGTCACTCTGGACCTCCGTAGCTTCTGAAAACTTGGGAAACAGAGCTAGGAGGATTCTCCGGCTCTTCTGACCTGTGGATCATAAGTTCCTTTTTATTAACTTTTAGATTCCCTGTGGCTTCCCTAGGCCTCTCTTCCCCGTTCTGCTTTACTTTGCAAATTGGAGAAAAGGATAAATAGATGGGCAAAGGCCCAGCCCTTCTGACCATGAGGTGCTGCAATTACTCCTACTTAGAAGGAGCGTTTGGGTGAGGACGGGGGTCCAGGAGGTCCGCAGGATGAGACGCCAGCTAAAAATGCAGGAAGTGGTGGTGGTATGTGGGAGGGGAGAGGATTGCAGTTCGAGGCCAGCCTCAGCAACTTAGTGAGACACTGTTTCAGAATAATAAATAAATAAATAAATAAAAAAGAATGGAAGATGTATCTCAGAGGTATAATGCCTTTGGGTTTAAGCCCCTGTAATTTCCTCTCCCCAAATCTGTTCTGTCCCCTGAGGGTGGAAGAGCCCTTGGTGTTTGTTTGTTTGTTGCAGTGCTGGGGATGGAACCCAGGGGCAATCTACCTCTGAGCTACACCCCCAGCCCTGTTTTTATTCTTTATTTTGAAACAGTGTCTCACCAGGTTGCAGAGGGCCTCACTAAGTAGCTGAGGCTGGCCGCAAACCTGCGATCCTCCTGTCTCAGCCTCCCAAATGCTGGGATTACAAGTGTGTGCCACCATGCCTGGTTTGTGCTGTTTGGTTTAAATACAGGAAAGGAGTTTGCTTCAGTGTCCATAAAGTTTTTTTAAAAAACAAAACTTCTTTTGTAGTGCTATGAAACCAATCCCTCTCTCTCTGTGTGGCTAAAATGCATTTAACAATCTCTTGTGCAATACATAGAAACTCAAAACACAGTGATTATGAGCCGGGCGTGGTGGCGCACGCTTGTAATCCCCACGCTTGGGAGGCTGAGACAGGAGGATCACACAGGTTCGAAGCCAGCCTCAGCTACTGAGTGAGGCTCTCAGCAACTTAGGGAGACCCTGTTTCCAAATAAAATATAAAATAGGTCTGGGGGTATATCCCGGAGGTAGAAAAGCCCCTGGGTTCCACCCCCCATAGTGCGCGCGTGTACACACACACACACACACACACACACACACACACACACACCCAGAGTGTGAACACATAAATGGTTGTGACCTTTTTCCTGTGGGAATTTTCAGAGGCTGTAGTTCATTCTTTTAGCCACCAGATGGCAGTCGTGAAAGAGGGGTCATTCTCTACCTAGTCTGATTACCCTCCCTTCTGGCTGCTATCCTAAAATTCATTTGTACGAGGGGGGGGTACTGGGGATTGAACTCTAAGCAACACCTCCAGCCCTTCTTTTTTTCTTTTTCTTTTTCTGAAACGGCATCTCTCTAGGTTGTTGAGGCTAGCCTCAAGCCTATGATCCTCCTCCTGTCTCAGCCACCCAAGAACGGGAACTACAGGCATGTGCCACCACGCCCTGTGGGGGCCAATATTCAACGCCGATGCCACTCTGAATGATCTACGAGCTCCCAAAGAGAAAACGATCCCCTCCTCTCTCTTTCCCTCTCTGTCTCTTTCTTGCTCCTTCTCTCTTGAGGCCCTTTCTGGCCTCACCTCAGTCTCCTACCCTACTTGCCCCTCCTGAGCCCTCCCCCCAGCCATTTGAACCTTAAGTTTCCCAAATCCACCCAGGAATCACAACCCACTACCTTCTAGGACCCCAGCATACTACTCAGGGCCAATCTGGGGAACCAGAACCAGCGGGGATACAATAGACACGGGAAGAGGTTTAATAGCAGAGGCTGACTCACACAGTGGAAGGCCCAGCCCCATAAATTGCTGCCAGCAAGCCAGAGGCCCAGAAGAGCCAGCCCAGGCCCCACAGCCTGCAAACCAGGGAGCTGATGGTGGAAGTCCCAGCCTGAGTCTGAAGGCCCAAGAATTGGGACCTTGGAGGTATAGCGAGAAGAGGGATGCCCTGGTTCCAGCACAGACAGCGACTCTGCGCCTCCTCCATGTCTTTTTGTTTTATCCAGGGCCTCGGCAGATTAGATGCCGTCAACCCACGAGGGTGAGGGCGGCCTTCTTCACTCAGTTCACCAATGCAAATGCTTGTCCTGTCTAGACACACCTTTGCACAACATCCAGAAATACTACTACTAATTATTATTATTTTTTGGTACTGGGAATTGAACCAAGGGCCCCTCTACCTGTGAACTATACCCTCAGCCCTTTTAATTAGTTTTAATTGTTATTGTTGTTTTGAAACAGAGTCTTGCTAGGTTGCTGAGGCTGGATTTGAACTTGCAGTCCTCCTGTCTCAGCCTCCCATGTACTGGGATTACAAGCATGCACCACCATGCCCAGCTCAGAAAGAATGAGGAGGAGAGGGGAGGAGGAGGAGGAGAGGGAGGGAGGAGAAAAAGGAGGAGGAGAGGGGAGGAGGAGGAAGAGGAGAGGGGGAGAGGAGAAGGAGGAGGAGGAGAGGGGAGGAGGAGGAGGAGAGGGGAGGAGGAGGAGGAGAGGGGAGGAGGAGGAGAAGAGGAGAGGAGGAGGAGAGGGGAAGAGGAGGAGGAGAGGGGAGGAGGAGGAGAGGGGAGGAGGAGGAGGAGAGGGGAGGAGGAGGAGCAGCAGCAGAGGCAGCAGCAACAACAACAACAACAGCAACAAGGAGAGGAGGGGACCTGTGGGCCAGGCCAGGCAAGACCATTAAAAAAAGAAGTGTCACGTGAGCAGGGAGCGCCAGGCAGCTATGAGAGGCCACCCTCTGCTCTTTCCCCATGATGACTTCGTCTCCTGGCTGATCTCTTCCTAGGGAGAGCCCCCTGCCCACAGCAGAGCTCTACTGCTGAGAATATTCCCTCCTGTCCTCCAAGAGACCATGTCTGGTCATCTGCTCACAGTGCCCAAAGAAACTGGACAGACAGAACCGGCGGCCCCTCTGCCCCCAGCCCCGCACCTCTGTGTACTGTTCATTTACCTGCAGAGCGCGGGGCTGCTGTGCCAGCACGGGGAACTCCAAGGGCACGGATGAAATCTGCTGTTTGCCTCCGCACAGGGAGATGCGTAGCTGAATGAGTTAGTGAGTGAATGGCAGCGGGGTGTGGCGCACACCTGTAATCCCAGCACTTGGGAGGCTGAGATAGGAGGATTGCAGGTTCGGGACCAGTCTCAGCAACTGAGTGAACCCTCAGCAACTTAGGGAGATCCTGTTTCAAAAGAAAAAGTAAAATAGGGCTGGGAGTGTAGCTCAGAGGTAGAGCGCCTCTGAATCCCACCACAAACACACGCACATACACACGCACACTGAACGGTTACAACCAACATGTCAATCGAGACCCCCACTCATCTTCTACCCCCCAAACACCCCATACCTGGCACAAAGGCTTCCTCCAAGTCCACCACAGTGCTGCTCAAGCCTAGCACTGGTGACGTGTGGGGTTGCGGGGGTCTTGGTTGTGGGGGGCTGCCCTGTGCCCTGTAGGGTTCTTAGGGACATTCTAGGCCCTCACCCACAACAGTCCAGGAGCTCCACCAGGTCCCAGTCAGGTTGTGAGCATAGAAAATATTTCCACATACTGGACATGTAGCGCACATCTGTATTCCCAGGACTTGGGAGGCTGAGGCAGGAGGATGGCAGGTTCTAGTCAGCCTCAGTAACTTAGCAAGACCCTCTTTTTTTTTTTTTTTTTGTTTTGCGGTACTGGCGATGGAACCCAGGGCATTCTACCTCCGAGCTACACCTCCAGCCCTATTTTTTATTCTTTATTTTTGAAACAGGGTCTCATTGAGATGTAAAGGGCCTCACTAAGTAGCTGAGGCCATGAGCCTGTGATCCTCCTGTCTCAGCCTCCCAAGTACTGGGATTACAAGTCTCTGTCACCACACCTGGCAAGAGAGATCTTATTTCAAAATAAAAAAATAAAGTAGGACTGGGGGTGTAGTTAAGAGGTAGAATGTTCCTGGGTTCCATCCCCAGTATCATAAAGAGAAAAAAAAAAAAAAAAGGAAGGAAGGAGGAAACCTCCAGACATTGCAAGATGTTTGTGAGCGATGGAATTGCATCCGATTGAGAAACGTGTTTGGGGGCAATTCCGTGACGTCCTCGCACTGGCCCAGGAAGGGGCCACTTCCTGATACAAAAGGAGACGCACTCTCAACACATCAGCCTGGGCTTGGCACTCTTCCAGAACGGTGCCCCAAATCTCATGTCTCAGAGCACCTCAGAGCTTCCTGTCTGGCCCCCAAAGGTAGGAGAGACATGCTTGAAGCTTGTCTGGGAGCTTGAGGTCTGGGAGCTTGAGGATTGCGCCAGAGGTGGCCTCCCCTCCCCTCCTCTCCCCTCCCCTCCCTCCCTCCTCTCCTCTCCAGGGTGGGGGTGAGTGTCTGGGATGCCCAGCAGATCACCACCCTCATCTTGTGGAGGAAACAAGTTCCCATGGTGATTGGGTCCAAGGTTCCTCTTCTGCCAACTGCTCAGAACTCTGGCTCCTCAGACGCCCGCCCAAGCTTTCCCTCCACACCCTCTGGTCTCAAGGACCACCCGTCCCTGAGATGCTGCTGCTGTTGCTGCTGCCCCTTCTGTGGAAAGCTGGATCGACATGGAGAGAGAGGCCCTGGGTGCCGTCTCAAGGCAACCCTGGCTTCCGCCAACGGTACTGGCCCATAGGACCCAGTTACAGGCTGCACATGCCAGAGTCGGTGACGGTGCAGGAGGGTCTGTGCGTCGTCGTGCCCTGCATGTTCTCCTACCCGCCCTTCAACTCCCAGGCTGGCCCTGTTTTCAGGTACTGGTTCCGTGCAGGGGACAATCCAGACTACGATTCTCCGGTGGCCACAGACGACCCAGATCGGCCAGTGCGGGAGGAGACCCGGGGCCGATTCCACTTCCTTATGGACACCCAGGACAGTTGCTCCCTGGACATCAGAGATGCACAGAGGGCCGACAAAGGCCCCTACTCTTTTTGGAGTGGCACAATATCTACGGAGTGGAATTTCTTTGAGAACCAGGTGTTTGTAAATGTGACAGGTAAAGCTCGGGCTCCAGGTGTAGCCAGAGGGCAGGGCTGGGAGGGGACCCGTTCTGGGAGGGGTTGGGGTCCAGCATTAGGGTTTAAGAGGAGGAGCCGGATCAGAGCTTGGACCCTTCCTCCTGACTGACCCCATCTGTCTCCCTCTGCTCACCAGCCCTGGACCACACCCCTGACATCCTCACCTCAGGGACCCTGGAGTCTGGCCGTTCCAGCAACCTGACCTGCTCTGTGCCCTGGGCCTGTGAGCGGGGGACGCCCCCATCTTCTCCTGGATGTCTGGGGCCCCCACCTCCCTGGGACCCAGGACCAGGAGCTCCTCCATGATCATCCTCACCCCACGGCCCCAGGACCACGGCACTGACCTCATCTGTGAAGTGACCCTGCCCGGGGCCAATGTGACCAGCAGGAGTACTGTCCACCTCAATGTATCATGTAAGAGCTGGGCCGAGACACCGGGGCCCTGATGGGTTGTCCCCAAGGACAATGAGAGAGGAGGGCGCGGGCCTTGGGATCGGGGTGGGCTGGGTCAGGAGGAGGCAGCTCCCGCTCCTCCCGCTGTGTGGCTCTTGGGGACAGTGGGCTGATGTCTACCCAGCCTCTCCACTGATGGCTCTGCCCCGTCTCCTTCTCCCAGATACTCCGCAGAACCTGACGCTGACTGTGTTGCAAGGAGCTGGCCCAGGTCAGGAGCGGCCTTGCTGGGTCCCACCTCATCCTGGAGCACCCCAGTGGCAGAGACCCCTTGTTGGGAGCCCAGGGGCCCCTCCCATTCACAGCCCCATGGCCACTTTAGGCACTTGTCTCCACCCCTCCCTCCCATTCTGACATCTGACCCTTGGCCACCCCGTGGACAGGGTGACATTCACGGCAGAGCTGGACTTTCCAGGCCCCTTCTAGCCCATCTCCAACCTACTCCTTGGAGTCTCCTAACAGTTGCGGAAGGAGATAGTCACGCAGGCAGACACCCAGAACACACGCATGGCGGTCCATCTTCAGGAGCCCTGTCCCCTCCCCAGAAGTGACTAGGTCCACCCAGACTACGCTGAACCTTGGTTTGTCCACTTGAGGCTCTCAGAGGTCACAGCGCACGTGATCCTCCTTCCCCATGACCGCAGTGTCCCACTGCACGGATGGACTCAGTTCTGCGTGCATCTCCTACCAGGGGACCAACAGGGCACCCATTTCTTTCTGTCGACAGAAATGCTCAAAATGAGAACCTGGCATGGTGGTGCATGGTACAATCCCAGTACCTGGGAGGCTGAGATAGGAGAGAAGTAGGTTTGAGGCCAGCCTCAGCAACTTAGTCAAAAAGGGTCAAAAATAAAAAGGGCTGCAGGTATACCTTGGAGGTAGAATGCCCCTGGGTTCAATCTTCAGTGCCCCTCCCCCCAAAGAGATTTTGTTTTTGTTTTTGTTTTTATTTTTGTTTTGCAGTGCTGGGGATGGAACTCAGTGGTAGTCTACTTCGAGCTACACCCCCAGCCCTTTGTGTGTGTGTGTTTGTGTGTGTGTCTGGGGGTGGAACCCAGGGATATTCGACCTCCAAGCTACACCCCCTGCCCTATTTTTTTAATCTTCATTTTGAAACTGGGTCTCACTGAGTTGCAAAGGGCTTTACTAAGTAGCTGAGGGGGTCGGCGGACCGCGATCCTTCTGTCTTGACTTCCCAAATGCTGGGATTACAAGCGTGCGCCACCATGCCCGGCTCAAAAGAGATAACTGTGAGGAAGGAAAGATGATGCTTTGTCAGTCCAACTACAGGATCCTGGGGTCCTGGGGCTGGAGGAGCCTGGGCTGGTGTGGCCCACTTCCCGTGATGAAGGAAGGGCCACGAGACCTGTAGCCGAGTCCTAATGAGAGAGGAAGAGCCGGGAATAGTGGAGTCACTAATCCCAATACTTGGGAGACTGAGACAGGAGGATCACAGTTTTGAAGCTAGCCTTAGCTACTTACTGAGGTCTTTTGTAACTCAGTGAACACTGTTTAAAAAATAAAGAATAAAAAATAGCGCTGGGGTGTAGCTTGGAGGAAGAATACCCCAGGTTCCATCCTTAGGACTGCAAAAAATTAGTTAATTAATTAATTAATTAATTAAATATATAATTAGCTGGGCGTGGTGGTGCACGCTTATAATCCCAGCACATGGGAGGCTGAGACAGGAGGATCGCACGGGTTCGAGGCCAGCCTCAGCTACTTAGTGAGGCTCTCAGCAACTTAGTGAGACCCTGTTTCCAAATAAAATATATTTTTAAAAAAAGGTCTGGGAGTATAGCCCGGAGGTAGAAAGCCTCTGGGTTCCACCCCAAGTACCAAAAAAAAATATATATATATATACATATAATTAATTAAAAAATTAATATAAAGCTGGGCATTCTGGCAGATGCTTGTAATCCCAGTACTTGGGAGGCTGAGACAGGAAAACTCAAAGATTCCAGAGAATCTCAGCAATTTAGCAAGGCTCTTAGCAACTTAGAGAACCCCTTTCTCCAAAAAAAAATAAATTACTAAATAAAATAGGGCTGAGGGTGTGGCTTGGAGGGAAAAGGCCCTGGATTCAGTCCCCAGTATCAAATAAATAAACAAACAAACAAACCCAAGGTAAGAGGAAGGACTGAATCTTGGTCTGGCAGGTGAAAGGCCTGGCTCCCTTTCTGCAGGCAAGTCAGGGCCCACCGCACAGCAGGTGGTTCTGGTGGCCTTTGTGATGGCAGCTGTCAAGATCCTGCTCCTCCTCCTCTGTCTCATCTTCCTCAGGTGAGCGCTGCCCAGGGAGGGAGAGGAGCCTGGGGCCGGCGGGGCCCAGAGGGTGGACAGTTCTCCCAGGGGCAACTGTTGTCTGGCCCAGTGTGGGGGTAGCAGGTGTCATGGAGGAGGAACAGGAGCCAGGCCGGCTCTCTCTCCCTCAGTCTCCCCTCCAGCCCCTTGGCAGGTCACAGGGGAGGAGGCCGCGGCCCACTGCCACCTGGGTGCCCACTGCCACCTGGGTGCCCACTGCCACCTGGGTGCCCACTGCCACCTGGGTGCCCACTCTGAGGGCCGTGGTCTCTCTCCCAGAGTGATGTCCCGCAGGAGGAAGGCAGCCAGGCCAGCAGCAGGCGGGGAGCGTGCGGACGCTGCTGCTGTTCCTCTCAGGTGAGTGATCTCAAGTCTGAGCATCCAGCTGCCCAGGACCCCTCCCCTGAATGGCCCCAGGACAGCCAGCTGAGCCTCCAGCACCGGCCTCAAGCCCACTTTTGCTGCTGGAGACTCCAGTATGCTCCTGGCTCAGGGGCCCCATCTCTACATCACAGCCAGGGTGTGGCCTCCACCCAGACCTGGCTCCACCTCCCTGACCCCAGGAACCACTAACTGGCTTATTTATTTATTTATTTATTTATTGGTGCTGGAGATTGAATGGGGAGGCATTCTACCTCCTAGCTACACCCCCGGTCCATCTTGACTTTTATTTTGAAACAGAGTCTCACTAAGTCTTGAGGTTCTCACTAAATTACTGATGCTGCCTTGAACCTGCCATCCTCCAGTGTCAGCCGCCCAAGGACAGAGAACACAGGCATGTGCATCATGCCTGTGCCTGGCACTAACTGGCCGTTTTTTCTGCCAAGCCTCATCCACTCTGACCCCTTTCTCCATCCTGACCCGGTCATTTCTGGTCCTCATTTCTTCCCTGGTCCCTGAATCCACCTTACTTCCTGCCCATCTCTCCCCAGCACCGGCCTCTAGAACGCGTGTCCAGATGTAAGCATCGTCCATTCCTCCGGGGTTGAGCAGCTGTGTATCTTCTTGGATGGAGACAGGGGCACACTGACGCCTAGACAGAGGACTGTGTACCATCTGTGCCCCGAGGGCCTCCCATCTCAGATCCCGCGCTCCGGCCCCCGGGCCTGATGGAGTCTGAGGCTTGGCGTGTGCAGTTCTGCTCCTGAAACACCTTCCCTCTGCTGTCTGCCACTCCAAGTCCCCAGCATCCTTCTGACTCACTCTGAAACGTCTCTTGGGTTGCGTGTGCCTGGGTGACCCTGTGTGTAATTCTTGTGTGGTTCTCGGTAGGCAAGCCACATGCATCTACTACTTATGAGCTGTTTTGGCAGCTACTCCTGAGTTTCACCCTGGCCCGGTATGTCCCTGGGCGCGGAGGATGCTAAGGAAGGTAGCACTCCAGCCGGCCATCATCAAGGAGCTGTCCTTCTACAGATAAAGGAACAGAAATAGAGGGAAATAAATTGTAAATTAGGACATGTTGGATGGTGATGCACGCTTCTGGGAAAATCATTCAGGGAGAGGAACTGGCGACCTGCTGGGGAAATGTCTCTGGTCGACTGACAGGTGGTACTGGGAAAAGTGAGGGGCGACAAGGAAGCAGCCTGTGTTTTCTTCTTTTTCTTTTATTGTGGTAGAGATGGAACCCAGGAGCCTACTACCTACATCCCTAGTTCTTTTTTATATTTTTTGGGGGTACTGGGGGTGGAACCCAGGTGCTTTCTACCTCTGGGCTATACTCCCAGACCTTTTTAAAAATATTTTGTTTGGAAACATGGTCTCACTAAGTTGCTGAGAGCCTCAGTAAGTAGCTGAAGCTGTCTTCGAACCTGTGCGATCCTCCTGTCTCAGCCTCCTAAGTGCGGGGATTACAAGCATGCACCATCACGCCCGGCTAGCCCCCTAGTTCTTTTTAATTTTTTTTGGGGGGGTATGGGGATGGAACCCAGGGGCATTCGACCTCCAAGCTATACCCCCTGCCCTATTTTTTTTATTCTTTATTTTTATTTTTTTATTTTTTTTTATTGGTGCACTGTATTCATACATCATAGTGGGATACAAAAAAACTTTTGTAGACATACATGCACACATTGCCCAGTCAGCCCCCACCCGATCCCCACCCCATTCCCTCCCCATCCCTCCCTCCCATGCTTGGCTTAGTGGTTGATATCTAGTATTATAGCAATTTATCCAAAATTAAAAATGATAATCTCACATAACAGTTTCATTTGTCTGATACCAAGCTTTTGAAGACTTAAAGATAACATTTCAATATTTCTTTTTGCTTTCTTTCTTACCAGAGAATATTTTTTCTTTTCTTTAGGTGAAACTATCATATATTTATATATTTATTTTTCAGAAAAAATCTATCCTAATATGGAATATGGACTCTAGATACCCAAAACGATCTCAAAAAAGAACAAAGCTAGAAGATATATATTTTCTGATTTCAAACCATATAAAGCTACAATAATTGAAACAGTGTAGTACTATTCTAAAAGCAGATATATAAACCACTGGAGATAAATAAAAGCCTAGAGATACATTCTTCAATATATTTTCAAGTTATTTTTGACAAGGTTTCCACAAACATTTGGTGGTAGAAATAATAATCTTTTAACTAAATATTGTTGAAAAATAATAATTACATGGAAAAGAATAAAATTGGACCCTTACCTGATCCCATATACAAATATTAACTCAAAATAGATAAAAGACCTAAATGTAAATCTTAAGACTATAAACTTTTAGAAGAAAATCTGGGTCATAAAACCTCACAACATTGAAATTGGCAGTGATTTCTTGGATATGATTTCAATGGCACAGGCAACAGAAGAGTATACAAACTCCCTAAAGAATAAAAAAAATTGTATATCCAAAGACAATGTAAACAGAGTTAAAAGTTACTGATAGAATGGGATAAAATATTTCCAAATGCTATATCTGAAGGTATATTAATATTCCAACTAAAAATCCTAAAAATTAACAACAATAAAAGCAAACAATACAATTTAGAGATAGGTAAAAGACTAACATAAATAATGAATCTCCACAGGTAACCAATCTTAGTTGTCTGTTGGATGGAAAATCTTGTTTCTCTGGTTCTGGTGTGTGTTATCTATTTCTTCTTTGTAGTTAATCTCTTTGAGTATTTTCTCTAGCGCTGGTTTTGAAGACATAAATTCCTTCAGTTTCTGTTTGTCGTGGAAGCCTCTTATTTCTCCATCTAATTTGATAGAAAGTTTTGCTGGGTAGGAAATTTTTGGCTGGAAGTTGTTTTCTTTCAGAGTTTGGAATATGTTACTCCAAGCCCTTCTGGCTCTCATAACTTGGTTTGGGAAGTCTGGAGTGATTCTAATTGGTTTGCCTCTGAATGTCACTTGGCCCTTTGTTTTTGTTGCCTTTAAGATTCTCTGCTTGGCTTCCACAGTGGTCATTTTGACAATTATGTGGCATGGAGATCCTCTTCTCCGATCCTGTCTAAAGGGAGCTGTATAAGTTTCCTGGACCTGTGTATCGACCTCTTGCTCTGTGTTTGGAAAATTTTATGCTATTACTTCCTTGAAGAGATTGTTGATCCCTTTGGTTTCACCTTCTTTTCCCTTCTCTATTCCAATTATTCTTAGGTTAGCTCTCTTAAAATGGACCCATATTTCTTCAATGTCAGATTCCTGCTGCCGGATATTTTTTTCTAGATTAGAAACTATGCGTTCATTTTTGGATTGATCATCTTCTAAGAGCGAGATTCTGTTCTCCATGTGGTCTAATCGGTTGTTCGTGCTTTGAATTGAGGCCTTTACTTCATTAATTGCATCCTTTATCTCTTTTTGGCTCTCTCTGAATTCTTTTCGAAGCACCTCTGTTATTTCTACAGTTATTTTCCTGATTTGACCTTCTAGAAATCTCTGATTTTCTGTTTTATTGGGTTCTGATGTTGTGGGGTTGTGGGCATTTATTGCTCCATTGTTATTCCTCTTTCCCATGATTTCGGAAGTTTGTGCCTTCTCTGGGTTCTTCCCTTGGGTCACTATGACTTCACTTAAGGTGTTCTGGATCTCAAGTCTGTGTTATCTCAGACCCCACTACTCCTGTACTGGGATGTATCACAGAGTCTCAGACCCAGGGAGTCGATAGAGGCTGCTTTAGACTATAGGAGGTGCCAGGTTGGGCATTCTCCTATGTTGTGATATCTCTGCCACTGCCACTCCCCCTCTGGGTCAAGTCCCTGGGAGTGCAGTACTGGGATTTCTCCTCTGGGGCCCGCAATTTGACTCACTGTTGTTGAGTACGCAGATGGAACTGTAGTGGACTCGGTGAATTTGCTGCTGCTGCCGCCGCCGGTGACAATATAGCGCTGCTGCCACACCCTTGGCCATGAGGCTGGCATATTTCTTCTCTGGTTTTGAGCTCCACTCTGTGTCCCTGCAGCGTGTGCTGAGCCCAGCCACTGGGAGCTTTAGATGCTCCCTGCGGCGAAAAATCTGCCTAATCCTGCCCGGCTGTTCCGCAGCGGCTCACCTAGGCTTGCTGCCTGCTGCTTCTCTCTGGAGCCTGGTGGGCTGTTGAGTGCGTTGGTCTGTAGCCGTAGCTGTCCAGTGAACTCGCCGCTGCCTCCAGCAGTAAGGCGCTGCTGCCACGTCCTCTGGCGTGAGGCCGGTGTATCTCCTCTGTAGCTCTGAGCTCTGTTCTGGGTCCCCCTCCTCTCTGGTGCTGGTGCTGCAAGGAAAGATGGTGCTTGCCGCTCTGCGCTGTGGCTCCAGCTGCAGCACTGCAGTCTGGTTTCTTTCTGGTGTCCCGTTTTTCCAGCCCTCTTTTCCTCTGTCCTTCGTAATTACTTTTTTGTTTTGTTTTGTTTCTCTGGTAATGGTGTTTTCTGGCTATGAAAGGCGCTGGTTTTGTGGTAATAGAGATTGGTTGTTAGCGGGGCTCTTAAGCCCTGCTTTTCTCGGTTGCCATCTTCCCGGAAGTCTTATTCTTTATTTTGAAACGGAGTCTCACTGAGTTGCAAAGGGCCTCACTAAGTAGCTGAGGCTGGCTGCTAACCTGTGATCCTCCTGTCTCAGCCTCCATAGTACTGGGATTACAGGCGTGCGCCACCACACCCGGCCTTTTCACGTTGTACATTTAAACTATGTATAATACAACAATGTGAAGAAAACTGCTTTACACCTTCATGTACCTTCACGCTCCTGCACACCCATTATACAAGGGTTACTATTTTAAAAATGGGCGCCAGTGAGTGCTGAAGAGGATGCAGAGGACCTGGGACTCTTGCACACTGTGGTGGAGAATGTGAAATGCTGCAAGTGCTGCAGGAAGCAGGGTGGTGGTTCCTCAAAAAAATAAAAGCAGAATGATCGTCTGACCCAGAGGCTTTATCTCTGACCACATCCCCCAAAGAATGAAAAACAGGGGCATGAGCAAATACTTGGTATTCACAATGGCTGAAAGGGGGAAGCCACCCACGTGTCCATCAACACATACATGCATAAACTGTGCTTCGTATGTACAGTGGGATGTTGTTCATACATTCTACAACGTGGATAAAATGGAGACGCACCGCATATAGCAAAATAAGCCGGTCACAAAAAACTTATTTTTGTATGATTCTGCTCATATGCAGTGCCTAGCATAGGCAAATTCATAGAGAGCCTATTTGTTGTTGTTGACAGGGCGGGGCACATAGGAAGATTTCTTCTAACAGGTACAGAGTTCCACTCTGGGGAGATAAAGTAGTTCTGGCTTGAGGTCAGGGCTGCCAGTCCCTGACCCTTGGTGTGTGGGTGGGCATGGTCGGGGCACCCTTAGGCGACCCCCACCCTACACACCCAGAATGAAAAAAAAATTTCATCATTACTGAGTCCCTGATCCCACATCCTCCCCAAACCACATATACTCTCTTCTCTTAAAAAAAAAAGGAAAAAGGAAAAAGAAAAATATTCGAGAGGGGTTAAGATGGCCCTGGCGGCAGCTAGAATATTGGAGATGCAAACAAATTATATACATCTGAACTGGAACTTTTGGAAAAATTCCCCACGAAGTAGGCCTGCTGCTTCTCTACATCTTTAAGAATCCTGGACATCATCTGTAAGGAGAGAGTCTCGCGGAGATCTGGGAGGAAGGCGGTGGTGGCAGCAGTGGCCGAGATGGAAGTGGAGACTTGTCTTTGGGAGAGGCAGACATCTGATCCAACCCACCCTGATCCTCTGAAGAAATTACCCCAAAGATCGAATGCTACTGTCGCACATGCTTAGGGACACTGGACATTATGCGGTATGGGAAAAGAGCTTAGGAAATATTTGAAATGGTGGAGGCAGTCGCATTGGCAGCGGCAAGTACTCAGGGGAGGCAGAGATCTGACGTAATACACCTGGAACTTTTGAAGAAATTACCTCAGAGGCGGAATACTACCACCACGCACCTCGGGAATGTGGGACAACCTGCTGGGTGAAGAGGGGGCTCGGATGGGAGCCTGCCATGAGGCAAGGCAGGTGACAGGGCCTCCAAGGCTGGGATCGCAGCCTGCAGAGGGGTTAGGTTGGTGCCGGGGCCAGCGAGGCTGGGATCAGAGCATGCCATGAGGCAAGGCCGGTGCTGGGGCCTCCGAGGCCAATATTGGAGCCTGCCGAGGGTTTAGGCTGATTCCAAAGCCAGCGAGGCCGGTATCAGAGCCTGCCGTGAGACAAGGCTGGTGCTGGGGCCTCTGGCAAGACCATTGCTGGGACCTCCAAGGCTGGGATCGGACTCTGCCAAAGGGTAAGGCCGGTGCCAGGGCCAGCGAGGCCAGGATTAGAAACTGCCATGAGGCATGGATGGAGCTGGGACTTGCGAGATCATGATAGGATCCTGCCGAGCGTTTAGGCCAGTGTCAGGGTCAGCGAGGCCGGGATCGGAGCCTGTCGTGAGGCTAGGCCGGTGCTGGGGCCTCTGAGGCCGGGAGCGGAGCCAGCCGAGGGGTTAGTTCTGTGCAGCACGGCCAGGATTGGGGCCTCCCATGAGGCAAAGCCGGTGCTGGAGCCAGAGAGGTTGGGATAAGAGTCCCCTGGGTGGCCAGGCCACTACTGGGGACGTCAAGAGTGGGATTGGAACTTTCAATGTGGCATGCACAGAGAAATAGCACAGAAAATAAAATCCAGATGCTTCCCCTAATTAGAAAGAACTAGGAGGAAAGGGGTAACAGGAGGAGGTCGAGTAGTAGAAAAGGCCCAAGTGAAGCAATTAAGGTGACCAATCAGAGGGGACAGGATGGGGGAGGATGGAATCTCTTTAAAACTCATGAGGTGCATAAACAAATATATCAAAGATAATTACCAATTGAGCATGGGATCGGCAGAGGGAGAGGGAATGGGATGGGGATTGGATGAGGGAATTGGATGAGGGCTTATTGGATGATATGTGCTTGTATATCCTCTCAAGTCTTGTATTCCAAAGTGATGTGTGATTACAATAATAATAATAATAATAAATAAATAAATAAAAATATATAAAAAAGAAGTTCTGGAAGCTAGGTGCCATGGTGCACACCTGCAATCCCAGTATCCGAGAGGCTGAGATAGGAGGGTCACTGGTTTGAGGCCAACCTCAGCAACTCAGCTAGGCCTCCATAGTGATACCCTATTTTAAAACAAAAAATAAAGTACGGCTGACAGTGTGGCTCAGACATAGGATGGCGCCTGGGTTCTCTCCCAGCTCCCTTCACACCAAAAGGGAACCTGTCATTGATCCGCCCACCCAGCCCCAGGCCTCATCCTCAGACGGACTTTGTCCAGAGTATGGAGCCAGATGTTATTGACTGTGCTTAGTGAGATAGAAAACCATGGAGCCCAACCCCAAACTTGATTCTATTTAGTTTTCAAACTCTCACCCTTGTCTGAAAGTAAGATCATTGAGGCCCGTTTAACTGTGAGAAGATTTTTGTTACATGATAGAAACTGTTCATTCATACGATGAGGAAGTACTGAAAATCCCTGCAGTAAATACCAGCAAGGGTTGCATCATTGGAGAAATTTCTTCTGCACTGGCTCCGGGAACGCTTCCCCGCCCCGTGCTATGTGAGGACACCGTGTGCCTCTTCTTCATGAAGGTAACACTGATGCTGGGCAGGTCAGTGTACCAGACGCTGGGAGAACCACCATGCTCATAACCCATAGGGCAGGGCGGCGCATGCCTGTCATCCCAGGACTTGGGAGGCTGAGCCAGGAGGAGCGCAGGTTTGAGGGCAGCCTCAGCGACTTAGTGATACCCTTAGCAACTTAGCCAGATTCCGTGTCAAAACAAAAAAATAAAATTAAAAAGTAAAAGGGCTGGGGGTGGAACTCAGAAGCAGAACACCCCTCGGTTCAGTCTCCTGAACCACGCACACATACACACATACAAAAAAAATTCACGCTCATATTTTTAAAATATAACAAATTGGCCAGGAGTGGTGGCAAATCTAATCCCTGTGCTTGGATGTCTGATACAGGAGGATTTCACAGGTTCAAAGACAGCCTCAGTTAGTTAGTGAGGCTCTCAGCAACTTAGTGAGACCCTGTTTTCAAATAAAATATAAAATGGGTCTGGGAGTATAGCCCGGAGGTAGAAATGCCCCTGGGTTCCACTCCCAGTAACACGCACGCACACACACACACACACACACACACACACACACACACACACACAATTAAAATATACCCAATATGCTCCCAAGGCAGGTGAAGAGGGCAGCGCATGTGACCAGGTTCTATGGTTTCTCTCCTCCCCAGCCACACCAGAGCACAGAGCTCCCGCAGGCTTGTGAAAGAACAGAGGAGTCAATGAAAAGCCACCTCCTTCTTCCTCCAGGACTGGTGCTCATCCCCACAGACCCCGCCTCCTGCGGGTCCCAGCACCTCCTGGGTCTAGAGGAGGCCCTGCCTCTCCTGGGCCAGCCCCTGGTGTAGATACCAGGGCACAGAAAAGTACCTCAGAGTGGGAGGACCCCAGACTCTCGAGTGTCACATGCCTCTGATGTCCCCAAGGTACCAATCAAGCCTTGGAGGCAGCAGGAGGGGCGGGGAACGGCCTTGGCTCCTCCTCTGCTTCTCTGGGGCATCTCTGACCACAGTGTTTCCGTGCCCAAAGAGCAGAGGGGACAAGCTCTGACTCTGTGTGTGTGTGTGTGTGTGTGTGTGTGTGTGTGTGTGTGTGTATGCGCACGCGCACGCCATGTGTGTCTGAAGTTCCTCTTCTGTCCTTCGCCCAGGACTCCAGCTCCCCTCAGCGTCTCTGAGTCCCACAGCGCTCTCCCCCACTCAGTCCATTCTCTGCTCACTCACAGGAACCTGGCATCCTCTACTTCAGAGATGCCGTGGCCACTGCTGCTGGCCCTGCTGTGGGCAGGTAAGTGGGCGCCAGGAGAGGGGCACTAGGGACTGTGCCCAGCTGACCCTTGTTTCCCCACAGGGTCCCGGGCACAAGATGAGAAATACCAGCTGGAGGTGCCAGAGTCGGTGACGGTGCAGGAGGGTCTGTGTGTCTTCCTGCCCTGCAGATTCTTCAGCCCCAAAGCAAGAGCCAGCTCTGTTTCTGGCTACTGGTTCCGTGCAGGGGCCAATAGAAACCAAGACTCTCTAGTGGCCACAAATGACCCAGATAGAGCCGTGCAGGAGGAGACCAGGGGCCGATTCTACCTCCCCGGGAACCTGCGGAACAAAAACTGCTCCCTGAGCATCCTGGATGCGCAGAGGGGCGACGATGGCTCCTACTTCTTCCGGATGGAGATGGGAACTTTAAAATATAATTATCTCCAGAACCAGGTCTTTGTGCATGTGGAAGGTGAGTTTCAGGCTCCAGGGGTACCCAGGGGACCCCATTCAGGAAGGGTTGGGGTCTGGCATTAGGGCTTCAGGGAGGAGCCGGATCAGAGCTTCGACCCTCCCTCCTGACCTAGTCTGTCTCCCTCTGCTCACCAGCCCTGAACCACACCCCTGACATCCTCACCTCGGGGACCCTGGAGTTTGGTCGTTCCAGCAACCTGACCTGCTCTGTGCCCTGGGCCTGTGAGGGGGGGACACCTCCCATCTTCTCCTGGATGTCTGGGGCCCCCACCTCCCTGGGCCCCAGGACCAGGCGCTCCTCCATGATCTTCCTCACCCCACGGCCCCAGGACCACGGCACTGACCTCATTTGCCAGGTGAAGTTCCCTGCGTCTGGTGCTACTGTGGAGAGAACCATCCAGCTTGACCTCCCCAGTGAGTGCTGGGCCCAGCCACTTGGGCTTTGAGAGTGAGAGGGGCTGGGGACACTGTGGCTGGGGATTTGTGGGGAGCGTGTCCTGGAGGCCCAGCTCACTCGTAGACCTAGATGAACACATACTTTGTCCTCATACATGTGTTTCTATCTTTTTAAAATATTTTATTGTTTCATTATAATTACAGCTCATAGTGATATTCAAAGTAGTACAAATGTGCGTGTACACAGTTCTTGGTGTATTTCCTTCCGTGTTCCTCCCCATACATGTTAGTGAGATTGGTAGTGATACCTTAGAGTATGTACGTATCATTATTTGAAGTGTTTGGTGTCTTTTTTTTTCTTCTGATTTCAAACCTTATAGAGCTACAATAATCAAAAGAGTGTAGTACTGCTATAAAGGCAGATATATAAACCAGTGGAGTAAAATAAAAAGCCTAGAAATAAATTCTTCCATATATGGTCAAGTTATTTTTGACCAGGTTTCCAAGAACATTTGGTGACAGAAATAATAATCTTTTCATTAATATTGTTGAAAAGTAATAATTACATGAAAAAGAGTAAAATTGGACCCTTACCTAACACCATATACAAATATTAACTCAAAATAGATAAAAGACCTAAATGTAAATCTTAAGACTATAAACTTTTAGAAGAAAACCTGGGTCATAAAACTTCACAACATTGAAATTGGCAGTGATTTCTTGGATATGATTTCAAAGGCACAGGCAACAAAAGAAAAAATAAACTTCCTAAAAAATAAAAATAATTGTACATCCAAAGACAATGTAAATGAAATTAAAAGTTACTGATAGAATAGGATAAAATATTTCCAAATGCTATTTCTGAAGGATAATATTATATTATTAATATTATTATTATATTATTTTATTAATTTATTAATAATATTATTTTATTAATTATCATATTATAATTGTTATATTATAATATTATTAATAGTAGTTAATATTAATATTAATAATATTAATATTCCAAATGGAAATCCTAAAAATTAGCAACAATAAAAGCAAACAATACAATTTAGAAATAGGTAAAAGACTAAAATAGGTAATGAATCTCCAAAGATTTTTTTTTTTCCAGGTCTGGGGATGGAACCCAGGGATATTTGACCTCTGAGCTACACCCCCTGCCTTATATTTTTTATTCTTTATTTTGAAACTGGGCCTCACTGAGTTGCAGAGGGCCTCACTAAGTAGCTGAGGCTGTCCGTGAACCACGATCCTCCAGTCTCAGCTTCCTGAATGCTGGGATTACAAGCGTGCGCCACCACGCCCGGCTTCCAAAGATTTTAATATGACCAATAAACACATGAATATCACTCATCATTATCATAATATAACTAATCATTAAGGAAATACAAATAAAAACTATAGTGAAATACTACTTCACATTTGTTAGGATGGCTACTTAACATGAATTACCTTGCTCCAGCCCTTTACCTTGAGTTTGTTACTATCTTTACTTATAGAGTGTGTTTCTTGTAAGCAGCAGATGGATGGATTCTGGTTTTTAATTCATTTAGCTACTTTATGTCTCTTTATTGGGGAATCGAGGCCATTTTCATTCAGTGTGATTATTGAGAGATAACTTTTAATTCCTAACATGTTAAGATTTTATTTCTACCGGGCGTGGTGGCACATGCTTGTAATCCCCGCGCTTGGGAGGCAGAGACAGGAGGATCGCACTGGTTCGGAGCCAGCCTCGCTGGCTTAAGAGACCCTGTTTCCAAATAAAAAGTATAAAATAGGTCTGGGAGTGTAGCTCAGAGGTAGAAGAGTTTCCAGGAACCCCAGTACCACCAAAAAAAAAAAAAAAAAAAGATTTTATTTATGTTTGAAATACTACTGTTTATTCTTCTTTGCTTAGTTTCTTCTGGATGGAAAATCTTATTTCTCTATTTCTAGTGTGTATTACCTATTTCTTCTTTGTAGTTATCTCTTTGAGTATTTTCTCTAGCACTGTTTTTTTTTGTTTGTTTGTTTTTTGTGGTACTGGGGGTGGAACCCAGGGGCTTTCTACCTCCGGGCTATACTCCCAGATCCATTTTATATTTAATTGGAAACAGGGTCTCACTAAGTTGCTGAGAGCCTCACTAAGTAGCTGAGGCTGGCTTTGAACCTGTGTGATCCTCCTGTCTCAGCCTCCCAAGCGCGGGGGTTACAAGTGTGCACCACCACGCCCGGCTCTAGCACTGGTTTTGAAGACAAAAATTCCTTCAGTTTCTGTTTGTCATGGAAGCTTCTTATTTCCCTATCTAATTTGATAGATAGTTTTGCTGGGTAGGAAAATTTTGGCTGGAAGTTGTTTTCTTTCAGAGTTTGGAATATGTTACTCCAAGCCCTTCTGGCTTTCATGACTTGGTTTGGGAAGTCTGGAGTGATTCTAATTGGTTTGCCTCTGAATGTCACTTGGCCTTTTGTTTTTGTTGCCTTTAAGATTCTCTCCTTGGCTTCTACATTGGTCATTTTGACAATTATGTGGCATGGGGAACCTTTTCTCTGATCCTGTCTAAAGGGAGTTCTATACGTTTCCTGGACCTGTGTATCAACCTCTTGCTCTATGTTTGGAAAATTTTCTGCTATTACTTCTTTGAAGAGATTATTGATCCCTTTGGTTTCACCTTCTTTTCCCTCTTCTATTTCAGTTATTCTTAGGTTAGCTCTCTTAAAATGGGCCCATATTTCTTCAATGTCAAATTCCTGTTGTCAAATTTTTTTCTAAATTATAAATTATGCATTCGTTTTTGGAGTGATCATCTTCTAGGAGCAAGATTCCATTCTCCATGTGGTCTATTCAATTGTTTATAGTTTGAATTGATACCTTTACTTCAATGATTGCATCCTTTATTTCTTTTAGACTCTCTCTAAATTGTTTTTGAATGTCCTGTATTATTTCTACAGTCATATTCCTGATTTGATCTTCTGTAGATCTCTGAATTTCTGTGTTAACAGGTTCTGATATTGCGCGGTTATGGGCTTTCACTGCTCTATTGTTGTTCCTCTTACCCATGATTTCAGAAGTGTGTGCCTTCTCTGGGTTCTTCCCTGGGTCACCACAACTTCACTTAGGGTGCTCTGGATCTCGAGTTTGTGGTAATCTCAGCCACCACTTCTCCTTTACTGGGTTGTATTGCAAAGTCTCAGACCCAGGGGGTTAATCAAGGTTGCACGAGACCGTGGGGGTGCTGGGCTGGGCGTTTTCCCACAGGGAGCTGTGACTAGTGTGTGGTATCTTTGCCACCACTACTTCTTCACTGGGTTGGACTGCAAAATGTCAGACCCAGGGAGATTATCAAAGCTGCACAAGTCCCTGGGGGGTGCAGTGCTGGAATTTCTCCTTTAGGGGCTGCAATTTCACTTGCGGTTATTGTCGCGCTGATCTGGAGCTGTCGTGGGCGTGGTGAACTCACCACAGCTGCTGGCAATATGGTGCTGCTGCCACACCCCCGGCCATGAGGCTGGCTTATTTCTTTTCTGGTTTTGAGCTCCATTCTGAGTCCCTGGAAGGCTTGATAAGCTTGGCCACTGGGAGTTTTAGACGTTCATTGCACTGAAAGAACTGCTGAATTACACCCAAATGATCTGCAGGCGCTCACATCAGCTCCTTGTTTACCTTTCCTCTCTGGAGCCTGGTGCTGTGAGGCAAGATGGCGCCAGCGCGGCTCCACCACTGCGATGCAGTCTGGTTTCTTTTCTGGTCTCTAGTTGTTCTTCTAGTCTTCTTTTTCTCTGGCCCTTGTGTTTACATCTCTGCTGATAGTGTTTTCTGGCTATGAAAAGCACTGATTTTGTGGCAATAGAGATCGAGTGTTAGCAGGACTCATAAACGCTGCTTTTCTTGGTTACCATCTTCCTGGAAGTCCTGTTTCGATCTTATCTTCCCAGAAGTCCTGTTTCGATCTTATCATACCCCCTCACCCCAACTGAAGAGAGAAAAAAAACCTTCTTCTTATCCCAAATGTCACCCCAAGACCTGGCCCAGGCTGGGGGTCACCTCCATCCCTGGGGCTGTTACTGGTGCATTATCTGTGCCGGTTTTGGACAGACTCCAGGAGTTCAGAGTTCCAGTGTTGAGAGGCTTAAAGTTAATTACAAGCAGTTCCCATTAGGCCTGCTCCATCCCTGCATATGGAGAAGAATATGTGGGGTAACCAGCAACTTCTTCCCTGTCCATACAAAAGGATGCACTTTTCCTTCCAGCCGCTGAAACATTTCAGGGATTAATAAAAGAAAAATAGTCGGGCGTGGTGGCGCATGCTTGTAATCCCCGCGCTTGGGAGGCAGAGACAGGAGGATCGCGCAGGTTCGAAGCCAGCCGCGGGCGCTGGTTTAGGAGACCCTGTTTCCAAATAAAAATGTAACAATAGGTCTGGGAGTGTAGCCCGGAGGTAGAAGGGCTTCCAGGAACCCCAGTACCACACACACACACACAAAAATAAATAAAATAAAAAATATAAAAAGAAAAAAAGAAAAAGAGCCTTCAAGCCAGGCATGGTGGTGCACACTTGTAATCCCAGTACTTGGAAGGCTGAGACAGGAGGATCAAAGATTCTCAGCCAGCCTCAACTATTTAATGAGCACTCTGCAACTTAGTAAGAGAGACCCTGTTACCAAAAAAAAGAAAAAGACTAAAAAATAGGGCTGAGGGTGTATCTCAAAGGTAGAATGCCCGAGTTCAATCTTTGGACCGAAAAAAAATAATAACAGCCTTCAGAGGCGTGGTGAGCCAAGTCTGTAATTCCAGTACTGGGGAGGCTGAGAGGAGGAGGATATCGTATGTTTGAGTATCAGCACCTTAGCAAGGCCCTCCACAACTTATTGAGACCCTGTTTCAACACTTAATAAAAGAGCTGGGGGTGAGACTTGGAGGTGGAATGCCTCTGGGTTTGATCCCCAGTACAAAAATGAGTAAGATTGCCAGGTGTGGTGGTGCACGCTTTTAATCCCAGCATTCAGGAGATGGAGACCAGAGGATCATGGTTTGCAGACAGCCTTAGCTACTTAGTGAGGCCCTTTGCAACTCAGTAAGGCCTGGTTTCAAAATAAAGAATAAAAAGTAGGGCTGGAGGTGTAGCTTGGAGTTAGAATGCCCCTGGGTTCCATCCAGTACCAAAAAAAAAAAAAAAAAAGAAAAGAAAGAAAAAAGAAAAAGAAATGAGTAAGATTGGAATTCACCCCAAACCTCTTTTATCTGCAGGGATTCCAGAAAATAAAGCCTTAGCAGAAGTGGTCCGGGGAGGCCTTTGGGGGGCTGGCATCACGGCCCTGCTCACTGTCTGTCTCTGCCTCGTCTTCTTCATGTAAGCCTCAGCTCCGGGTCAGGGATGGGTTCGGGGATCTGGAGTTGGAGGACCCTCGTGGGGTTGTGAGGGCCTGGGCCAGGGGCAGGGCATGCAGCGGTGTTGAGAATCTGGGATGAAGCTGCTGGGCCCGCACTGGTCTGCTCCCGGGCCCTGGTCCCCGACTTTCAGGAAGGAGTTGGAGAAGACGGGACCTAGTTACAAAGTCTTGTTCACAAAGGCCCCTGGGCTAGCGCTAACCTCTACCGGCCATGGTCACTTGTTGCAGGCTTATAACAGTGACCCGATAGCCTGAGCAAACCAGGCTCAATGACCCCGGTATCTTTCATCAGAGTGAAGACCCACAGGAGGAGAGCAGCCAGTGCAGCAGGGGGCATGGGTGTCCACCCTGGCATCAGGCCAGCTGCCCCGGTGAGTGACGTGAACCCCTGAATTCTGGGCTGCCACTGGGGCCCCTCCCTGGGGTGGCTTGCTGTGCAGTTCATCAAGGCTGGGGAGGTGTGTGCTGGGTCCAGCCGGTCAGAAAATGAAGCAAGGCACCGAGGAGGGATGAGGCCGCCCTGTGGTTCAGCTGCGGCAGGAGGAACACGTACAAAGAAAAGACAGTTTGTGACCCACAGGTCCCAAGAGGATGGGCATGCCATGTCCCCTAAGGCCACACGAGGGGGGCAGCAGGGGCTGAGGGGCAGGTGAGAGCAGGTGCCCGCTCCTGGCTCTCCACATCACAGCATCCGGGCCCAGCTATCTGCCCCGCCGCACATGCCCATGTCAGCCTGCCCGGTCTCGTTATCCTCAGCACTGATTTTTGTTTATTTGTTTGACTCTCACTACAGTGGACACCAGCGTGAGGTTGTGAGCACAGGGCCAGCGATCTCCTACGCACTCCCCTATTCCTTCAGCAAAAATCTGCTGGCCCCATCCGCTACCTAGGTGCTTGGGCCATATCTGTATTTTTACTAATGTGTATTTTACATATATCCATGTGGCTCATTATGTATTTTAGCAAAAAGTGACATGAACTGACACCTAATTTTTTCATAGCACTGAGGACTGAATCCAGGAATGTTCTACCTCTAAGCTAAATACATACATACATACATACATACATACATACATACATACACAAGCACATGCGTTTATTTTTTTTGTTTTAAAACAGGGTCTCAGCTAAGCATGGTGGCATATGCTTGGAATCCCAGTACTTGGGAGGCTGAGACAAGAGGATCACAGGTTCACAGCCAGGCAGGATGAAATTCACTGCACAGACCCTCTCTACTGTCTCCTGTCTCCTCTCCCTACTGCCCGGTTGTGACTCCTTCTTTTTCCTCCGTACAGAGTTGCCAGCAAAAACCCAGGTTACAGAGCCCCACTGAGCCCTCCGGCTCCCCCAGGGCTGCGCCCGCCGGGGACATGGAGGAGGAGCTCCACTATGCTGCCCTCACCTTTCATGGAGTGAATGCTTAGGCCGATGCCTCCAGCCAGCACTCAGAGATCAGCACCCAGTGAGGAAGCAACAGGAGCGTCGGTCCCAGCGGGAAGACTCAGTTCTCCGTGGGACTCAAAGGCTGACGCCTGGACACGTACCATCCCCGTAGGCAGTGGGTTTGTGAGCTACCAGTGTAAGCTTCCTGCTATATTGACATTATGTTAGACTTCGCAACAAGAGACCTGGGACCTACGCTGGGATCTTTCATTTACTAAGAATATGGCACAGGACCTAACCTTTTGAGGTCTTGATTTCCCACTCTGCCCCAGGGTATAAACAGCTCTGCTTCACAGTTCCCGTGAGAATTAAATAAAGGTCTGCGTGGAAGGCACCCTGCAACCAACCGCGCTGGTATGTGTGGGGAGACTTGGCTGCACACCGGTTCCTCTGTCTTTGGACTTTCAGTCTGAAGCCCCAGTGAGTCCAGTCCAGAAACCATATCAGCAACATGTTAGTCTCACTCTCTGCTCAAAGCCGCCGTGCTCACACATGGTGGTGCACACCTGTAATCCCAGTGTGCGGGAGGCCGAGGATCATAGGTTCAAGACCAGACTCAGCAACGTAGCAAGGCTCTCAGGAACCTGGAAAGACCCTGTTTCAAAATATAAAAAATAAAAAGGCCCAGAGGTAGAGTGCCCCTGGGTTTAATCCCCAGGAGATATATATATATATATATATATATATATATATATATATATATATATATATATATCCCTCTCTTTCACACACACACACACACACACACACACACACACTCGCACACTCGCACACTCACCATGGATCACTTTCCTGATTTGACTTTCCCTACAGTATCATCTCTCCCATCTCTCCACCCCACCTCTCTCTCCTACTTAGGCTTTTGGTCTCCATTATGTCCTGCTGTAAGACAAAATTGCCTATCAGTATTTAGAGAATTTTCTAGATCTCAGAGCTGACCAGAGTCAAATACTTTCATGCCTCCCCAACCCCAAAGCCCCCCACAAAAATATATATATTGCAGTACTGAGGATGGAACCTAGGAGCATTCTACCTCTGAGCTATACCCCCAGCCCTATTTTTTAGTCTTTATTTATTTATCTATTTTTTTGGTGCTGGGGATTGAACCCAGGGGCATTTTATCTCAGAGCTACACCCCCAGTCCAATTTTTTTATTCTTTAATCTGAAACAGGGTCTCACTAAGTTGCAGAGGGCCTCAGTAAGTAGCTGAGGCTGGTCTAGAACCCAGATCCTCCTGTCTCAGCCTCCCGAATGCTGAGATTACAAGCCTGCGCCACCATGCCTGGCTTTAGTCTTTATTTATTTATTTATTTATTTATTTATTTATTTATTGCGGGTCTGGGGATGGAACCCAGGGGTATTTGACCTCCAAGCTACACCCCCTGCCCTATTTTTTATTCTTTATTTTGAAACCGGGTCTCACTGAGTTGCAAAGGGCCTCACTAAGTAGCTGAGGCTGTCCACGAACCACAATCCTCCAGTCTCAGCCTCCCGAATGCTGAGATTACAAGCGTGCGCCACAATGCCTGGCTAGTCTTTATTTTGAAACAGGGTCTCACTAGTTGCAAAGGGTCTCACTAAGTAGCTGAGGCTGGCCGCAAACCGTGATCCTCCTGTCTCAGCCTCCTGAATGCTGGGATTACAAGTGTGTGCCATCATGCCCTACTTCCAAAGAATAATTTATAAGCATTTCCACCTGACATTCTAGGTCAAGGATCAGTAAACATTTTTCTTTGTACTGGGGATTAAACCCAAGGGGAATTCTACCTCCAAGTTACACCCCAGACATATTTTTATTTTGAAACAGGGTCTCTCTAAGTTTCTGAGAGCCTCATTAAGTTGCCAAGGCTGGCTTTGAACCTGTGCAATCCTCCTGTCTCAGCCTCCTAAGTACTGGAGTTATAGGCATATACCACCATTCCCAGCTCTACTTGCTTCTTTTATTTATTTACTTACTTATTTATTTATTTATTTATTTAGTGGGACTGAGAATTAAACCCAGGGGGCATTCTATCTTTGAGCTACACCCAGCCATAGTTTTTTTTATCTTTATTTCAAAACAGGTTCTCACTAAGTTATGGAGGGCCTTCCTAAATAGCTGAGGCTGGCTTTGAACCCGTGATCCTCCTCAGCCTCCCAAGTACTGGGATTACAGGTGTGCACCATCACACCTTGATTAATTTTTTTACTTTGAAGCAAGGTCTCAAGAAATTGCTGAGGCTGGCCTCAGACCTGCAATCTTCATTCTCAACCTCCCAAGTACTGGGATTACAACCTGTAGGTGTGAATCACCATGCCAGGCTTACTTTTCTTCTTTGCCAAATATATAAGGTTGATGGGAAGCAAGATACTTAAAGGGACAGTGTGAAGACAAAGAAGCAGAGGACTTTGCAAGTACAGCCCCCATCCCTGTGACTCAGCCAGGTGGGGCAGACAGACACCGTCCACAGGATAGACACCTGAGAGGGGAAAGGGGAGGAGCCAGAGGGAGACACTCGGCGTGACCCACTCCTGATTGTCTGATGCCCCCTGATTCTACTCATCCCTCTTGAGCAGGTCTTGTACATTTCCTCACCCTTTACCATTCTGTGTTAGCACTGGGATCCCAAAAACTAGAGGCTGAGGCCCTGCTGCACCCTAGGAAGCACCGGAGCTCAGAGCCTGGTTGTTTCAGCACCATGGTCAGCGACAATCCCTCTGCCTGGATCTTAGAGAACCCTAAGTGTCTCTTGGTAAAGGGGCATCCCCGGGCAGAACCTAGCCAGATAGGCATGTAGACGTGAGAGGCGCATGCTGGGGGGTGTGGCCACATCCTATGTCAATGATTCTGGTCAGGGATGCCCAGGACCCACTGGGCATGCTTCTATCCTCAGACTTGAGCTCCTTGCCCCTGTGGGCATTACCTAGGGATTCATGCTGTCCTGGGGCAAGAATGATTTAGCTATGAGTACCCCTAGTAATTAGGTGGAATAACAAGGCCATTTAATCACTGAGTGGCATTTTATAGCTGTTGCAAGACCTTAGAGAAATAAGGTTTCCTTTTAGTGTGAAACTCTCCTAGTAGCCACCTGAAAAGCTGCAGGGTTTTTAGTTTTCTTTTCCCATATGAGCTTAGTTTTGCCTTTTCAGTTCTGGGCAAGTTCTTCCTCTTCCTATATTTTCTCACTTCCCCCACCCCCTTGAGCCTCCAAGTCTCTTGCCGGGTGATCTCAACCACTGAAAATTTCCCACTCCTACTTCTGTCCAGATGTTTCTTATAACTTATTTCTAGCCCAGGCTTTCCTGAGCCCCAGAGTCTTGAAGGGACCAGAAGTGAGGGGCTGCTGATAGAGCTCTGAGACCTGCAAACAGAACTTCATGCCACCAATGGTACCCAGTGTGTCCTTCTCTTTCTGTGCTTTATCTTGCTCCAAGATACTCATACAAGGCCACTTATTTTTTACCTATGCCTCTCCAGGATATACTACACTAAGTCGCTCAGGAAACAGTGCTGTTTCTAATGCCTACAACATATCACAGGCCAAGGATCAAAGACACACACAGAAACACCCATGAATTTCTTCATTCACTCTCTCAAAGGATAATTTCCCCCAAAAAGGGTGAAATCGTGTCTGTTATACAGAGATAAAATTAGCACGTTGAAGATCTTGCTTCACTCGTTATTTATGAGAGAACAGGAAGGATTGAAAGAAACACAAATTTATACGGAGTGAAGGGATGTTGAAATGGATTTATGGATGCATAGGGAGCTTGTTTGCTGAGGGAATCCAAGAGAATCTCCAACAGATAACATATACGCCTGCCTATGGACATGAGATGTTTGCATTCTACTAGTTATCTCTTAATTATAGCACTTTAAAACTGTTCCGAGACAATACAATGCTAGAGTCAGACAACCCCAGAAAGGTAGGTGCCAAAGAATGGCCATATTACCAAAAGCAGTGTACAGATGCAATGCAAACCTCACCAAAATACCAATTCATCACATAATTTAAAAAAATGGCCCTATAATTCACATGGAGGAAAGAAGGACCCAGAAAAGCCAAAGCAATTCTGAGCAATGAGAAGCATACTGAAGGCAACATGGCTGATTTCAAATTATACTACAGAGGTATAACAAAAACAGCATAGTACTAGCACAAGAACAGACACACAGATCAACGGAATACAATAGAAACTACAAACTCTTGACAGAAGTGCAAAAGACATACCATGGAGAAAAGATGGCTTTTTTGAGAAATGGTGCTGGGAAAATTGGATATTCATATGTAGAAGAATGAAATTAGACCTCCATTTTCAACCTGCACAAAATTCAACTGAAGATGGACCAAAGGCCTAGAAATTAGACCAAAATCTTTGCAATTGCTAGAAGAAAACATAGAACCAACTCTCTAACAGGTAGGCACTGATAGCTATTTCCTTAATAAGACCCCTAAAACTAAGAAATAAAAACCCTGAGGATCAATAAATAAGATGCCACCAAATTAAAAAGCTTCTGTTCAGCAAAGAAAACAGTAGAGAGCCTGAAAAGAGAGCCTTCAAAATAAGAAACAATCCTTGCCAACTACTTCACAGATAGAGGATTAATATCTAGAACATATATAAAATTTTTAAGAATGAACACCAAAAAACACAACTCAAAATGGGCAATTTACTTTAAAAGGCATTTTTCAAAAGAAAAGATATAAATGGCTAACAAATATATCAACATCACTAGCAATTAGGGAAATGCAAATCAAAACTACACTGAGAGTCAGGTGTACTGGTACACACCTGTAATTCCAGCACTTAGGAGGCTGAGATGGGAGGAGTTCAGGTTCAAGGCCAGCCTCAGCAACTTAGTGAGGCTTTATTTCAAAATAAAAAATAAAATGGGGCTGGGGGTGTAACTTGGAGGCAGAATGCTTCTGGGTACAATTCTCAGTACCACAAAACAAACAAATACACTGAGATTCCATCTAACTCAAGTTAGAATAGCAATCATCAAGAATGCAAAAAATAGCCAGGCGTGGTGGTGCACGCTTGTAATCCCAGCATTCGGGAGGCTGAGACCAGAGGATCGCGGTTTGAGGACAGCCTCAGCTACTTAGTGAGGCCTCTGCAACTCAGTGAGACCCTATTTCAAAATAAATAATAAAAAAATAGGGCAGGGGGTGTAGCTCGGAGGTTGAATGCCCCTGGGTTCCATCCCCAGACCTGCAAAAAAAAAAAATGCAAACAATAATAAATGTTGGCAAGAATGTGGGGAAATAGGAACTCTTATACATTGGGTCCCCCCACCCAAAGTTCTGGGGATTAAACCCAGAGGCATTCTTCCTTTATGCCATATGCCTAACCTTATTTTATTTGTATTTTGACACAAGGTCTCCTTAGGTTGATGAGAGTCTCACTACTTGCTGAGGCTGTCCTCAAACCTGCAATTCTCCTGTTTAAGCTTCCCAAGTACTGGGATTGCAAGAGTGCTCCACTGCCCCTGTGCGACAGCATCTCATGCAGATCTTGAGAAAGCTCGATCAGGGGACCCGCAAAGGCGTAGATCCCCCATGAAGTATGTCTAGCATTTCCTTCTTCAAAAAATTATTTTAGGATTATTTGGATCAGTATAATTGGAATTTTATGTATAAGCATTATAACCAAAACTGATGGGCAGTGGCTTGTGAGAGACTCGGGCAGCAAAGATTTTTTTTCCCAAGGATAAAGTTTGGGCCAAAGATTAAGTTCAAACTGACCTTAGTTTGAACCAATATATAAGATTAAGTTTAAATGGGCCTTGCAAAGTGAGACAAAGCACACTTTCTATGATTATTTAAATGTCTGGCACTCTGCCCTGAAGTCTGTAAAAAAAACTTTTTCTGTCCTTGAAGTTCCTGTTTGCATGACTATAAAGATCATAACAAATCCTGAAAGAGTAAGAGTAAGCGTAAGAAAGTAGTAAGAGAGAAGAAAGAAGTAAGAAGTAAGAGAGAAGTAAGAGAGAAGCTGGAGAAGTTTCCATCAGAATAAAGTTCGAGAAGCTGCCGTCTGGTCCCGTGTGTCGGTGTCTTCTCTCTCACGACCTCGACTCTCCTCTCACCAGCACACGAACCTCGACTCTTGCTAGAGCTGGACCCCAGCACACCTGGCTTGGGACCCATTTTTGGCTCTTAAGGGCACTAACTTGATCATTAACTGGCAATCATTAACTGGTTTTCTTTGCCAGGTACTCTTCTGATAGAGGACTAATATCTAGAATATTTAAAGAACTTTAAAAACTAAACACCAAAAAAAAAAAAAAAAAGGAATCCAACAAAAAAATGGTCAACTGAAATGAACAGTCATGTCTCAAATAAACAAACAAATAAACAAACAAACACTGGTGACCCGCCGGCTACCCTTCTGGCAGATCATGTGATGAAGGGTAACAGGCTGCCTGTTGGACTCAAAGGTGATCAGCTGAACAGATGCCCGACAGGGAGACAGCAGGTCAGGTGGCCGAGAGGGGACAGGCTGACCGGGTGTCTAAGGAGCTCCGCCCATGAGCTTCAGATTCCCAGGGGAGTCAGGTTTCCCACAATCCCTACATTGCAGCCCTGACTGCAGGCCCTGGGGGGGGGGTGAGGGCTTCATTAACTCCTCCCTCCTTAGAAAACTTCTCTTTGTTTTTTTTTTTTTTGGGGGGGGGGGGTTTACTGGGAATTGAACTCAGGGGCATTCAATTTCTAAACTATACCCCCAGCCCTTATATTTTCATTTTAAAATTTTGAAAAAGAGTCTCACTAAGTTGCTACGGCTGGCCTTGAACCTGCGATTCTACGGTCTCAGTCTCCCAGTACTGGGATTACAAGTGTGCAGCACCATTCCCTGCTCTTAGGGAACTTTTCAAAGTCAGGGACAGAGTCTGTCGTGGCCTTCCCTCCGACTCTGCTGCCTGTCAGAGCATGGACGCACACATTGTGGTCGTTTCATTCATTCATTCATTGCTTCGGTACCACCTCGCTCAGCCCATTAACCCTTCCCCCTCGCTTTCACGTCATGGTCCCTCGATCAGTCCCTCCTGAGTCTGATTCCTGTCAGGACTGAATTGCAGTGCATCTAGAAGCTGGGAAGGCCAGGCAGTGCCTATATGCCTGGAGTGGATGGTGGTGTGGAGGAGCATCCACTGGCCCTGAGTCAGGAGCTGCGGGCCAGCCCTCCTTGCTGCGTGTGGTGCCCAGTGGAGCCCATCTGAAAAGCACAGTCCGCTGCCCCAGGGGCCTGGACAGCTCTGTAGCATGTGGGTGTGAAGTTCCCTCCTGTGGTCACGTGGGCCTCTGAACTCATTCCAGAGCTTCCTGTGGGGATCCCTCCCAGGGCTGTGACACCCAGGCCCATGGTCGCAGCCCACAGATGCACTTCCCCTCTCTGCCTCCTCCTTCTCCGCTCAGTGCAGGAGCCCAGGAGCCACTGGCTGAGAGATGCTGCAGCCCCTGCTGCTGCCTCTGCTGTGCGCAGGTGAGTGGGCGCGGGGAGGGGCCGCGGCCCTGCAGAGCTGACCCTCCTTTCCCCACAGGGTGCCTGGTTCAGTGTGCAAGGTACAGGCTGGAGGTGCCTGAGTCGGTGACCCTGCAGGAGGGCCTGTGTGTCTTCGCGCCCTGTAGGATCCTCCAGCCCTCCTTAAACACAAGATTCGACTCTGTCTTTGGCTCTTGGTTCCATGAAGGCGCCAATATAAACTATGACTCTCCAGTGGCCACGAGCAACCCAGGCCAAACAGTGCAGGAAGAGACCAAGGACCGATTCCAGCTTCTCGGGGACCCAAAGAGCAACAATTGCTCCCTGGACATCAGAGACGCACGGAGGGGCGACAGCGGTTCATACTTTTTCCGGGTTGTTGGGACCAATGTGAAATATAGTTACAAATTTGACCAGCTTTCTGTTCATGTGAAAGGTAAGGAGGGCTGTCAGATGGATGTGGCCCAGGACCCCAGGAGAGGCAGGGCTGGGCAGGGGTGTATTCCCTTGCACCTTCATTTTGGGCTAGGCAGGAGTACCGCATGCTGTGTCTGTTTGGGGGCGGCTGTCCTGAGGCAGAGGCTACTATCCTGGGTACATTTTGGGGCCTCCATCTTCTCCTCAGCTTTGACAGAGACCCCTGACATCCTCATTCCGAAGACCCTGGAATCTGGCCGCCCCATTAACATAAGCTGTGCAGTGCCCTGGGCCTGCAGGAGGGCGACGCCCCCCATCTTCTCCTGGATCGGGGCGACTCTGGCTTCGCCACTGGGTCCCGAGCCTCCCCACTCCCCGGTGCTCACCCTCACGCCACGGCCACACCACCACGGCGCCAACGTCACGTGCCAAGTGACCTTCCCTGGAGCCAGTAACGTGACCGTGGAGAGAACCGTGCAGCTGACCGTGTCCTGTGAGTGCTGGGCCAGGACCCCAAGTACCTGTCCAGGGCTGTTGCGGTGGGGCCAGGCAGGGCCTGGGAACCTGCGTGCTGGCTCCTGAAGGCCACGGCTGGGGAGGAAGGAAACAGGAGCCCACACTCAACCCCTCTTGGTAAAGTTTCTATGGGAAAAGAGCAAGAGCCCCCTTCCTGCCACTAACAGGACTTCGTGTTTGTCTGTCCAGATGCACCGCAGAACCTGAGCATCAGTGTGATCCGGGGAAATGGCACGGGTAGGCACGCGCTCTCCTCTGGGGAGAGGGGACACAGGGACTGTCCCTGCTGTAGAGAAGAGCTGGGGTTGGGGAGCTTGGACAGGAGGGCCTGGGGCTGTGCTCAGGCAGGGGCAGGAGAGGTGGGACCCCTCCCTCTCTTCTCCTGCAAACAGCCCCTCCTGCTCCCACCCACCCAGCAGCCCAGGGCCTCTTCCTTCCCAAGCTGCGGGTGTGGCTGCCTCAGTGCAGGGCCACAGCCTCCTCCTGCCCGGCCCCTTGTCTCCCTGGGCCCTGGACCTGCTGCCTGCTCCCTACTCTCCCTCACTCCTGTCCTGTTACCTTCTAAAATAGTAAACATAAATTGGCCAGAGTCGGCTTGAGTTGCCACAACAAAATACTATAGACAGCGCAATGTAAACTTGTGAAATCGACTTCTCACCTTCTGAAGCTGGGTCTGTTTCCTTATGTTTAAAACTCATCTGCATATCTTGGTGAACATGTTTTAAATAATATCAAGATTGTCTCTTCAGCTGAGCATGGCGGGGCCCAACACTAATCCCCAAACATGGGAGGCTGAGACTGGAGGATGGCAGGTCACAGCCAGTCTCAGCTGATAGTGAGGCCCTCTACAACTTAGTGAGACCCTGTTTCAAAACAAAGTATAAAAAATAGCATCAGGAGTATAGCTCAGAGGTAGAATGCCCCTGGGTTCAACCTCCAGTACCAAAATAATAACAATATTAATAATCCTAGTACTTGGGAGTCTAAGACAGGTGGATTCCAGGTTCAAGACCAGCCTCAGCCACTAAGGAGACACCCACAAGCCAAGGGAGACCCCGGTTAAAAACAAAACGTAAACCCAGTATGGTGGCACACACTTGTCATCTCAGAACTTGGGAGGCAGAGACAGAAGATTATAGGTTTGAGGCCAGCCTCAGCAAGTAGTGAGATTATCATCAACTAAGCAAGATGGTGTTTTTTAAATAAAGATAAGATAGGGCTGGGCATGTAGCTTGGAGGTAGAATGCCTCAGGGTTCCAGTCCTACTACCACCTCCCCCCAAAAATAAAATAAAGGGCTGGGGTTGTAGCTTAGAGGTAGAATGTCCCTGATTGTAATTCCCAGTGCTGCATGGGCACACACACACACACACACACACACACACACACACACACACACACACAGCATGTCTTTCATATTAAGGAAAGCAGGTGTTTGTCAGTTGCAAGGATTCCTTCTGGCCCTCGTGGCCCCGGGTCATGCATGGTGGCCGTGCTAAGAGCTGTTAGCTTGCACTTGCATTCCCGTGTCCTGCAGCCGGGGCTCGCGCGTGGCAAGAGCCTGTGGTGAGCATCTTCCTGTCCAGCCCCTCCTGTCCTTCCTGTCCCTTCAGCCTTCCTCCTCCGAAGTCCTCGCGTCCTGACGGTCCCACGGGGTCCTCAGGGCCACCTGGACCCACCTTAACTCTACCACAAAGCGGGTCACGGTGCTTTGTGAGCGCCTTCTCTGGGGCAACTGGACAGGCCTTAGACAGTTGCTGTTGAAAGACTGAGTGGTGCCAGGCGTGGTGGCGCACGCTTGTAAACCCCGCGCTTGGGAGGAAGAGACAGGAGGATCGTGCAGGTTTGAAGCCAGCTGCGTGTGCTGGCTTAGAAGACCTTTTTTCCAAATAAAAATGTAAAAATAGGTCTGGGAGTGTAGCCCGGAGGTAGGAAACCTTCCAGGAAACCCTGTACCACGAAAAAAAAAAAAAAAAGAAGAAGAAGAAGAAAGAAAAAAAGAAAAAAGAAAGACTGAGTGGTGAGGTGTTAGGGCTCCCCTGGCATCTGAGTTGGCACAGATGCCCAGGAGGAGTGGGAACCAGGGAGGGAGAGCGTCAGGGGCCTTGGCGGGACGGGGACCTGTGCTGGAAGAGAAAGGTAGACCATGTGAGCAGAGGAAAAGCAGGGCCGTCCCTCCAGGGGCCTGAGTCAGCCTTGTGCACCCCGCAGGATCAGAAGCCCTGGGCAATGGCTCTTCTCTTCACCTTAAAGAGGGCGAGTCCCTGCGCCTGGTCTGTGTGGCTGACAGCAACCCCCCCGCCCTGCTCAACTGGACCCGGGGATGCTTCCCTCTCCAGCCCTCGCTGTTCTCCATCCCGGGGGTTCTGGAGTGGACTCGTGTGGAATTGGAGGACCATGGAAAATACTTCTGCAGAGCTCAGAACAAGCTGGGCTCTCAGAAAGTTTCTGTGAGCCTCTTAGTGACAGGTGAGTAGGAGGATGCCTGGGGTGGCACTGACCCCCACCAGGGGAGAGACCTCGGCTCTCTCTCCACCTCCCACTGGCATCCCCTGATTTTGATGGGACCCTTGTGCCCCTGGGCGCTGAGGGTCTGCACTGCAGCTGCTCCTCCAGAGCCCAGCTGTCCCCCTCCCTGCACTGGTGGTGCTGAGAGCAGGTGCTGGGGGGCAGCAGCCAGGCCTCCCCCAGGATCGCCTCCAGCTCAGCGGGACCCTGGGCCAACAGCTCCCTGCGCCTCCATGCGGTGCTCAGTTTGACTTTAGGCTCAACTGCGAGGCCCAGAACATCTATGGGACTCCAGCTTGGATTCTAGAAGACAATGGGAGTGCTAGACCAGAGTGATTCGTCTTTGGGGCAGGGGAGACAGAGCATGTATTCACCTAGAGAGATGGGGAACAAAAGACCCAGGCCAGAGTGGCAGTGGGCTTGCTCCTGGGTCTTGGATTTTAGAGGCAGGATGCTCAAGAGCCTCTAAAGCTCTTGAGAGAGATCGCCTGTGTCTCTCTGTGTGCGGAGAAAACTGGACTCATTTGCTAAGGGGAGAGTGATTTTTTTCTGTCCAACTATAGGACAGTTGGAGCCCGGGTTTGGAGGGGTCTAGCTGGTGTGGCCCACTTCCAGGGATGAAGGAAGGTCTACAGGACCAGTAGCTAAGTCCTAATGTAGAAGGAAGGACTGAATCTTGGTTTAGCAGGTGAAAGGCCTGGCTCAAATTTTGCAGGCAAGTCAGAGCCAATGAAACAGCAGGTGGTTCTGGTGGCCTTTCTGATGGCAGCTGTCAAGATCCTGCTCCTCCTCCTCTGTCTGATCTTCCTCAGGTGAGCGCTGCCCAGGGAGGGAGAGGAGCCTGGGGCGGGCAGGGCCCAGAGGGTGGACAGTTCTCCCAGGGGCAAGTGTTGTCTGGCCCAGTGTAGGAGCAGCTGGTGTCGGGAACAGGAGCCAGGCTGCCCTCTCTCTCTCTCTCTCTCTCTCTCTCTCTCTCTCTCTCTCTCTCTCTCTCTCTCTCTCTCTCTCTCTGTCACCCATCCAGCCCCTTGGCAGGTCAAAGGGGAGGGTGCCTTGGCCCACTGCCATCTGGGTGCCCACTGCCACCTGTGTGCCCAATCTGAGGGCCTTGGTCTCTATCCCAGAGTGAGGTCCCACAGGAGAAAGAAGGCCAGGCCAGCAGCAGGCGGGGAGTGTGCGGACGCTGCTGCTGCTCCTCCCTCGGGTGAGTGGCCTGGAACCCGGGCATCCAGATCCCCAGGACACCTCCCCTGGGATGGCCTCAGGACAGCCAGCTAAGCCTCCAGCACCGGCCTCAAGCCCACTCTATGTCTGTGGGTGTGTGGGTAGGGAATACTGGGGTTTGAATCCAGGGGGCATTCTACCTCTGGGCTACAACCTCAGTTCTATTTTGCTTTTTGCCTTTGTAGTAGGGTCACACTAATTTGAGGAGGACCTCACTTTGTTGATAAGGCTGTACAGAAACCTGTGATCCTCCTGCCTTCACCTTCGAAGTACTGGAATTACAAGCATGTGCCACCAAGCCCGGCTCTTAAAACCACTTTTGCTGCTGAGACCCACATGCTCCTGGCTCAGAGGCTCCATCTCTACAGCACAGCCTGGGTGCAGTGCTCGGCCCAGACCTGACTCCATCTCCCTGATCCCTGGAACCACTAATAGCCTTTCTTTCCTGTACTCGCAACCCAACCTTTTCTGCATCCTAACTTGGTCATTATGGTCCCCATTTCTTTCCTGGTCATTGAATCTGCCTCACCTGCTGCCCATCTTTCCCCAGACTATGCTCCCACACAACCATCATCCACTTCCCCACGGTCTGAGCAACCATGTGCCCTCTCCGTGGATGGAGACAAGGGCTCACCTCATGCCTAGACAGAAGGACCCTACATAGTCTGTGGCCAGAATCATCCTCTTTCTGTTTCTGGAAACTCTCATCACTCCTACCCAGCTAGGTCTTGCTGGGATTTGACACTTTGCAAATGCAGCTGCCCCTAAAACACTCTTCCTTCCCCTTTTCTTCTTCCTCATGTCAGGGACAGCTTGCAGCAGGAGGAGAAGGCCTTTGGGTGCCTAAATTGCCCTGGGTGGCCCAGAAAGCTAGCAGTCCCCAGCTATTGTACAACCAGTCAGTGGCAGCACCACCTCCTCTGCAGCCAATCAGAGATTGCAGGCAATAGGTCAAGCAGTCAAGCAGAGTGAGCAGGGCACTCTGGGAGGTGAGCCACAGCCACCAAAGCCAATCAGAAACTGAAGCTGCAAGCCCCGCCCTCTCACGAGCTGGAGCCAATCACAGTCGATGGGCAGGGCTCTGAAGGTTGAACAACTTTTCTTCTCTTGGAGGATTTTCTAGACCATACTCATGAATGCACAATTGTGATCTCACTGCTCCTCTCGAATATCCCCGCCTAATTTTTCTCATGCAGTCAGATTATACACTTTCTGACCCATCACATATTTTTAAAAAGCTTTTTACTACTCAATTTGATTTTTGTTATATTCTGACCTCTTCACTAGGATGTGAGCTCACTGTGGGCTAGAGATTTTCTTTTCTTTTTTTGGTGGTACTGGGGTTCCTGGAAGCCCTTCTACCTCTGGGCCACACTCCCAGACCTATTTTTACATTTTTTTTTATTTGGAAACAGGGTCTCCTAAGCCAGCACGCACAGCTGGCTTCGAACCTGCGCGATCCTCCTGTCTCTGCCTCCCAAGCGCGGGGATTACAAGCGTGCGCCACCACGCCCAGCTGTGGCCAGAGATTTTCTGCATTTTCTTCTGATTTCCTTGTGCTAGAGATTCCTCCACCTCTGTGTCAGGTCCCAAGCTCTGGCCTGGAATAAACTCTAGTCCCAAATCCTGTCTCCATTTCCAGGCCCGTCTCACTTCCACTGTGGTGTTCCCACAGCCCTGCCTTCCCATTGTCTCCTCCTGGATCTTGCCAGGCATGACCCTGTCTCTGCCTCCCCTGTCCTCAGGGTGGCATTTCCTCCAGACTCACCAGATTCCTTGAGACTCCTCCAGATTCACCACTCAGCACCTCGCCAAGGCCCACTGATGACCCTGCTCCACAGCTGGGACCTGGCCTGACCTGGGGAAGGGCGGCCGGGCCAGGTGACAGCCCTGCAGAAACAGAGCTGGTGCACAAGGAGCTGGGAAGACTCCCTCTGGTTGCCTAAACCCCTCCCTCCTCTCCTCCATGAGCTCAGGGCCCCTGTTACTCACTGGCCACGGGCACTGTGTAGACTCTGACCTATGGATCCACCAAGAGTCAGACCGCGCTGGCTGAGCCATTGACTTGTAGGAACACAGGGATTCCTCTGATGACCCGTGTGTTAGTCTACCCGGGCTGCCGCGACTCAGCCCACAGTCTGAGAGCGTCACGCACATGCTGGTTTTCTCACGATTGTGGAGGCTGGAGCCCAGGTGGAGGTGTCCACAGGGTGGCCTCCTCTGAGCTCTCTCTGCTTATGTTCATCTGTACCCCATGTCCTCCCTCGGTCTGGCCGAGGCTGCGCGTGTCTCACCCCTCTTCGAATACGGCTTATTTCCTATGAGATTAAGAACTGTGGCAACGCGTTCTATGTCGTAAAATGTATCGGCTGAAGGATCTGCAGCTTCTTGCTTGGTGTGGCAGAAGACTGCCTTGCCGGAGGGAACTGAAGACAGGGACCGCGCGGCCCTTTTGCTATCCCAGCGCCGTCCTCCTGGTTTACTATCCGTCTTGCTTGCTTTTCTTAAGGGTGGAAGACCGCCCTAAGGAGGGAGCTGGACACATAAACCTCTGCCCACCTGCAACACTGCCAGATAGCTCCTCATCTTCGATAACATTCCTAAGCCTTCATGGTGGTGCGTGCTCGTAATCCTAGGACTTGGGAGGCTGAGACAGGAGGGTTGCAGGTTCGAGGACAGACTCAGTGAGTAGTGAGACTCTCATCAACCTCGTGAGACCCAGTTTCAAAATAAAAATTAGAAAAGGGCTGGAAGTATAGCTTGGAGGTAGAATGCCTTAACTTCAATCCCCGGTACCAATAATAAAAAATTAATAAAAATTCCTAACACAACACTCTGCTCACTAACAAGAAATTGTCAATGATGAAATGACCCAATCTTTATAAGCCTGGAATGAAAGGAGGAGCTGAGTTTTATTTGGGGACACTGTCTATCTGCCTTCTCCTCTCTCTCCTCTTCACGGCCAGAATAAAGTCTCGGGAACATTTGGCCATCACGTCGTCTGAGCCCTGCTGACCAAGAGCCCAGCAAAGAACCACCCGAAGGGCCTCATTAGAACTGAATCACCAGCCGGGCGTGGTGGCGCACGCCTGTAATCCCCGCGCTTGGGAGGCTGAGATGAGGATCCCACAGGTTCGAAGCCAGCCTCAGCTACTTAGTGAGACCCTGTTTTCAAATAAAATATAAAATAGGTCTGGGAGTATAGCCCGGAGGGAGAAAGCCCCTGGATTCCACCCCCAGTACCACCAAAAAAACAAACAAACAAAAAAAAAAAAACAAAAAAACCCCAAAGCTCTGAATCACCTCTTTAAAGACTCTTTGTCCAAATCTAGTCCATTCTGAGGTCCTGTTTGTTGGGGCGTCGGCTGTGAACTTGAAATGGACATGATCCAGCCCATAATGCACGGGCTGCATAGACACCCAACCGTGCACAGAGCAGCCCGGCGCCTTCTCCAGCAGCATGTGGGCACTACGGAGCCAGATGCAGGCCGGCAGCCATTTGGCTTCTAGCCTGTGCTCCGGGGCCCCTGGCTGTGAGGCCTCAGATGAGGAGGCCCAGGAAGTGTGGAGGCCAGAGCCTTCTGACTGAGGACGCACAATGACCACTCGGTGGACAGGGAAGTTCGCATGGCCGCTTGGGGCCTGCGCAGGGACACACAGCAGGACAGCCACCCTGAGTCTGCAGAGGACCTTGGCCTCCGCCCTCGGGTGGGTTCTCCCTCAGGAGGAAGGTTGGGAATTGTGACCCCTCCATCCAGGTGACACAAGAGAAGCTAAGAGGGCCTCACACCGTGGTTACCGTGGTTACACCTGTATCCCAGTACTTGGCAGGCTGAGACAGGAGGACGAGGGACCAGGTGTATGACCGGCATCAGCAACTTAGCGAGACCCTGTTTCAAAATACGAAATAAGTTCACATACCCTAACTGTGGAAGAAATTACCACATATACTAAGACAGGAATGATACAGAGATTAGTATGCCTCCTGTGTAAGGAGGCCCTGCAAATTTCTAAAGAGATCCATATTTTTCTGTGTCCCCAGGACCAGTGCTAATAAACAATCAGCCCATGCAAGAAATTAAATAAATACAAATTAATATAAGAGAAAAAATAAACAGGTCTATGGGAAAACTCAGGGGTAGAACACACCTGAGTTCAATCCTCAGTAACAAAAAAAACAAAAAGAAGAGAGAGAGAGAGAGAAGAGAGAGAGAGAGAGAGAGAGAGAGAGAGAGAGAGAGAGAGAGAGAAGAGAGAGAGAGAGAGAGAGAGAGAGAGAGAGAGAGAGAGAGAGAGAGGAAGAAAGAAACAGGGTTCCCAACCTCTGCTGAAGCTGCACATGCCAGGCCTCAGGACCTGCTCTCTAGGCCCACCAGCGATGCCTGGGCAAGGGGAGAGGCAGGTGAGACAGCCCAGGCCCACATGGGCCACATCCTCGTGACCCCCTTAGAATCCTGGTCCCATCTGCTCTACCCATGAGAAATCGCTTTCTAGTTCACAGGGCACTGGGGTTTCCCTGTGTCCCCTGCATCACAGCCCTGAGCTGCAGGGGCTGGGAGGGCCCAGGGCTTCTCTCCTTCCTTTCTCTTTTGATAACTCTTAGAGGATAGGGACAAAATCTGCCATGGCCTCCCCTCTGACTCCAATACCCATCAAGGTGCAGATGCTAAGATGTAGACTTTGTATTCATTCATTCATTCATTGCTTCGGTACCACCTCGCTCAGCCCAGTAACCCCTCCCCCTCGCTTTTGCGTCATGGTCCCTCGACCAGTCCCTCCTGAGTCTGATTCCTGTCAGGACTGAATTGCAGTGCATCTAGAAGCTGGGAAGGCCAGGCAGTGCCTACATGCCTGGAGTGGATGGTGGTGTGGAGGAGCATTTACCGGCCCTGAGTCAGGAGCTGCGGGCCAGCCCTCCTTGCTGCGTGTGGTGCCCAGTGGAGCCCATCTGAAAAACACAATCCGCTGCCCCAGGGGCCTGGACAGCTCTGTAGCATGTGGGTGTGAAGTTCCCTCCTGTGGTCACGTGGGCCTCTGACCTCCTTCCAGAGCTTCCTGTGGGGCTTCCTCCCAGGGCTGTGACGCCCAGGCCACGGTCGCAGCCCACAGATGCGCTTCCCCTCTCTGCCTCCTCCTTCTCCGCTCAGTGCAGGAGCCCAGAAGCCACTGGCTGAGAGATGCTGCAGCCCCTGCTGCTGCCTCTGCTGTGCGCAGGTGAGTGGGCGCGGGGAGGGGCCGCGGCCCTGCAGAGCTGACCCTCCTTTCCCCACAGGGTGCCTGGCTCAGTATCCAATGTACATGCTGGAGGTGCTGGAGTCGGTGACCCTGCAGGAGGGCCTGTGTGTCTTCGTGCCCTGTAGGATCCTCTGGCCCTCCTTCACCAGATGGGATTCTGTCTTTGGCTCTTGGTTCCATGAAGGCGCCAATATAAACTATGACTCTCCAGTGGCCACAAACATCCCAGGCCAAACAGTGCAGGAAGAGACCAAGGACCGATTCCAGCTCCTCGGGGACCCAAAGAGCAACAACTGCTCCCTGGACATCAGAGACGCACGGAGGGGCGACAGCGGTTCATACTTTTTCCGGGTTGTTGGGATCAAGGTGAAATATAGTTACCTATTACACCAGCTGTCTGTTCATGTGAAAGGTAAGGAGAGCTGTCAGATGGATGTGGCCCAGGGCCCCAGGAGAGGCAGGGCTGGGCAGGGGTGTATTCCCTTGCCCCTTCAATTTGGGCTGGCCTGCAGCACCGCATGCTGTCTGTTTGGGGGCGGCTGTCCTGAGGCAGAGGCTACTATCCTGGGTACATTTTGGGGCCTCCATCTTCTCCTCAGCTTTGACAGAGACCCCTGACATCCTCATTCCGAAGACCCTGGAATCTGGCCGCCCCATTAACATAAGCTGTGCAGTGCCCTGGGCCTGCAGGAGGGCGACGCCCCCCATCTTCTCCTGGATCGGGGCGACTCTGGTTTCGCCACTGGGTCCCGAGCCTCCCCACTCCCCGGTGCTCACCCTCACGCCCCGGCCACACCACCACGGCGCCAACGTCACATGCCAAGTGACCTTCCCTGGAGCCAATAACGTGACTGTGGAGAGAACCGTGCAGCTAACCGTGTCCTGTGAGTGCTGGGCCAGGACCCCAAGTACCTGTCCAGGGCTGTGGCGGTGGGGCCAGGCAGGGCCTGGGAACCTGCGTGCTGGCTCCTGAAGGCCACGGCTGGGGAGGAAGGAAACAGGAGCCCAAACTCAACCCCTCTTGGTAAAGTTTCTATGGGAAAAGAGCAAGAGCCCCCTTCCTGCCACTAACAGGACCTCGTGTTTGTCTGTCCAGATGCACCGCAGAACCTGAGCATCAGTGTGATCCGGGGAAATGGCACGGGTAGGCATGCGCTCTCCTCTGGGGAGAGGGGACACAGGGACTGTCCCTGCTGTAGAGAAGAGCTGGGGTTGGGGAGCTTGGACAGGAGGGACTGGGGCTGTGCTCAGGCAGGGGCAGGAGAGGTGGGACCCCCCCTCTCTTCTCCTGCAAACTGCCCCTCCTGCTCCCACCCACCCAGCAGCCCAGGGCCTCTTCCTTCCCAAGCTGTGGGTGTGGCTGCCTCAGTGCAGGGCCACAGCCTCCTCCTGCCCGGCCCCTTGTCTCCCTGGGCCCTGGACCCTGCTGCCTGCTCCCTACTCTCACTCACTCCTCTCCTGAACCTTCTAAAATAGTAAACATAAATTGGCCAGAGTCGGCTTGAGTTGCCACAACAAAATACTAAAGACAGCGCAATGTAAACTTGTGAAATCGACTTCTCACCTTCTGAAGCTGGGTCTGTTTCCTTATGTTTAAAACCCATCTGCATATCTTGGTGAACATGTTTTAAATAATATCAAGATTGTCTCTTCAAGAGCATGGCGGGGCCCAACACTAATCCCCAAACCATGGGAGGCTGAGACTGGAGGATGGCAGGTCACAGCCAGTCTCAGCTGATAGTGAGGCCCTCTACAACTTATTGAGACCCTGTTTCAAAAGAAAGTATATAAAATAGGGTTGGAAGTATAGCTCAGAGGTAGAATGCCCCTGGGTTCAACCTCCAGTACCAAAATAATAACATTAATAATCCTAGTACTTGGGAGTCTAAGACAGGTGGATCCCAGGTTCAAGACCAGCCTCAGCCACTAAGGAGACACCCACAAGCCGAGGAAGACCCCGGTTAAAAACAAAACGTAAACCCAGTATGGTGGCACATGCTTGTCATCTCAGAACTTGAGAGGCAGAGACAGATTATAGGTTTGAGGCCAGCCTCAGCAAGTAGTGAGATTATCATCAACCTAGCAAGATGATGTTTTTAAAATAAAGATAAGATAGGGCTGGGCATGTAGCATGGAGGTAGAATGCCTCAGGGTTCAAGTCCTACTACCACCTGCCAAAAAAAATAAAATAAAGGGCTGGGGTTGTAGCTTAGAGGTAGAATGTCCCTGATTTTAATTCCCAGTGGTGGGAGAGCACACACACACACACACACACACACACACACACACAGCATGTCTTTCATATTAAGGAAAGCAGGTGTTTGTCAGTTGCAAGGATTCCTTCTGGCCCTCGTGACCCGGGGTCACTCACGGTGGCCGTGCTAAGAGCTGTTAGCTTGCACTTGCATTCCCGTGTCCTGCAGCCGGGGCTCGCGCGTGGCAAGAGCCTGTGGTGAGCATCTTCCTGTCCAGCCCCTCCTGTCCTTCCTGTCCCCTCAGCCTTCCTCCTCCGAAGTCCTCGCGTCCTGACGGTCCCACGGGGTCCTCAGGGCCACCTGGACCCACCTTAACTCTACCACAAAGCGGGTCACGGTGCTTTGTGAGTGCCTTGTCTGGGGCAACTGGACAGGCCTTAGAGAGCTGCTGTTGAAAGACTGAGTGGTGCCTGGCGTGGTAGCGCACACTTGTAAACCCCGCGCTTGGGAGGCAGAGACAGGAGGATCGTGCAGGTTCGAAGCCAGCTGCACGTGCTGGCTTAGAAGACCTTTTTTCCTAATAAAAATGTAAAAATAGGTCTGGGAGTGTAGCCCGGAGGTAGAAAAGCTTCCAGGAACCCCAGTACCACCAAAAAAAAAAAGAAAGAAAGAAAGAAAGAAAGAAAGAAAGAAAGAAAGAAAGAAAGAAAGAAAAGAAAATAAGAAAAAAGAAAGACTGAGTGGTGAGGTGTTAGAGCTCCCCTGGCATCTGAGTTGACACAGATGCCCAGGAGGAGTGGGAACCAGGGAGGGAGAGCGTCAGGGGCCTTGGCGGGACGGGGACCTGTGCTGGAAGAGAAAGGTAGACCATGTGAGCAGAGGAAAAGCAGGGCCGTCCCTCCAGGGGCCTGAGTCAGCCTTGTGCCTCCCGCAGGATCAGAAGCCCTGGGCAATGGCTCCTCTCTTCACCTTAAAGAGGGCGAGTCCCTGCGCCTGGTGTGTGTGGCTGACAGCAACCCCCCCGCCCTGCTCAACTGGACCAGGGGGTGGGGTGCCTCCCTCTCCAGTCCTCCCTGTCCTCCATCCCGGGGGTTCTGGAGTGGACTCGTGTGGAAGTGGAGGACCATGGAAAATACTTCTGCAGAGCTCAGAACAAGCTGGGCTCTCAGAAATCTTCTGTGAGCCTCTTAGTGACAGGTGAGTAGGAGGATGCCTGGGGTGGCACTGACCCCAACCAGGGGAGTGCATTCTGGTCCCTCCCCACCTCCCACAGGCATCCCCTGATTTTGATGGGACCCTTGTGCCCCTGGGCGCTGAGGGTCTGCACTGCAGCTGCTCCTCCAGAGCCCAGCTGTCCCCCTCCCTGCACTGGTGATGCTGAGAGCAGGTGCTGAGGGGGCAGCAGCCAGGCCTCCCCCAGGGTCGCATCCAGCTCAGCGGGACCCTGAGCCAAGAGCTCCCTGCGCCTCCGTGCGGTGCTCAGTTTGACTTCAGGCTCAACTGCGAGGCCCAGAATATCTATGGGACTCCAGCTTGGATTCTAGAAGATGACGGGATGCTAGACCAGAGTGATTCGTCTTTGGGCAGGGGAGACAGAGGATGTATTCATCTAGAGAGATGGGTTTTCTCCGCACACAAAAGACCCAGGCCAGAGTGGCAGTGGGCTTGCTCCTGGGTCTTGAATTTTAGAGGCAGGATGCTCAAGAGCCTCTAAAGCTCTTGAGAGAAATCGCCTGTGTCTCTCTGTGTGCGGAGAAAACTGGACTCATTTGCTAAGGGGAGAGTGATTTTTTTCTGTCCAACTATAGGACAGTTGGAGCCTGGGTTTGGAGGGATCTAGCTGGTGTGGCCCACTTCCAGGGATGAAGGAAGGTCTACAGGACCAGTAGCTAAGTCCTAATGTAGAAGGAAGGACTGAATCTTGGTTTAGCAGGTGAAAGGCCTGGCTCAAATTTTGCAGGCAAGTCAGAGCCAATGAAACAGCAGGTGGTTCTGGTGGCCTTTCTGATGGCAGCTGTCAAGATCCTGCTCCTCCTCCTCTGATCTTCCTCAGGTGAGCGCTGCCCAGGGAGGGAGAGGAGCCTGGGGCGGTCAGGGCCCAGAGGGTGGACAGTTGTCCCAGGGGCAAGTGTTGTCTGGCCCAGTGTAGGAGCAGCTGGTGTCATGGAGGAGGAACAGGAGCCAGGCTGCCTGCCTCTCCCTCTCTCTCTCTCTCTCTCTCTCTCTCTCTCTCTCTCTCTCTCTCTCTCTCAGTCACCCATCCAGCCCCTTGGCAGGTCAAAGGGGAGGGTGCCTTGGCCCACTGCCACCTGGGTGCCCACTGCCACCTGTGTGCCCAATCTGAGGGCCTTGGTCTCTCTGCCAGAGTGAGGTCCCACAGGAGAAAGAAGGCCAGGCCAGCAGCAGGCGGGGAGTGTGCGGACGCTGCTGCTGCTCCTCCCTCGGGTGAGTGGCCTGGAACCCGGGCATCCAGATCCCCAGGACACCTCCCCTGGGATGGCCTCAGGACAGCCAGCTGAGCCTCCAGCACTGGCCTCAAGCCCACTCTATGTCTGTGGGTGGGTGGGTAGGGAATACTGGGGTTTGAATCCAGGGGGCATTCTACCTCTGGGCTACAAACTCAGTTCTATTTTGCTTTTTGCCTTTGTAGTAGGGTCACACTAAGTTGAAGAGGACCTCACTTTGTTGATAAGGCTGTACAGAAACCTGTGACCCTCCTGCCTTCACCTTCGAAGTACTGGAATTACAAGCATGTGCCACCAAGCCCGGCTCTTAAAACCACTTTTGCTGCTGAGACCCACATGCTCCTGGCTCAGAGGCTCCATCTCTACAGCACAGCCTGGGTGCAGTGCTCGGCCCAGACCTGACTCCAACTCCCTGATCCCTGGAACCACTAATAGCCTTTCTTTCCTGTACTCGCAACCCAACCTTTTCTGCATCCTAACTTGGTCATTATGGTCCCCATTTCTTTCCTGGTCATTGAATCTGCCTCACCTGCTGCCCATCTTTCCCCAGACTATGCTCCCACACAACCATCGTCCACTTCCCCACGGTCTGAGCAACCACGTGCCCTCTCCGTGGATGGAGACAAGGGCTCACCTCATGCCTAGACAGAAGGACCCTACATAGTCTGTGGCCAGAATCGTCCTCTTTCTGTTTCAGGAAACTCTCATCACTCCTACCCAGCTAGGTCTTGCTGGGATTTGACACTTTGCATATGCAGCTGCCCCTAAAACACTCTTCCTTCCCCTTTTCTTCTTCCTCATGTCAGGGACAGCTTGCAGCAGGAGGAGAAGGCCTTTGGGTGCCTAAATTGCCCTGGGTGGCCCAGAAAGCTAGCAGTCCCCAACTATTGTACAACCAATCAGTGGCAGCACCACCTCCTCTGCAGCCAATCAGAGATTGCAGGCAATAGGTCAAGCAGTCAAGCAGAGTGAGCAGGGCACTCTGGGAGGTGAGCCACAGCCACCAAAGCCAATCAGAAACTGAAGCTGCAAGCCCCGCCCTCTCACGAGCTGGAGCCAATCACAGTCGATGGGCAGGGCTCTGAAGGTTGAACAACTTTTCTTCTCTTGGAGGATTTTCTAGACCACACTCATGAATGCACAATCGTGATCTCACTGCTCCTCTCGAATATCCCCACCTAATTTTTCTCATGCAGTCAGATTATACACTTTCAGACTCATCACATATTTTTAAAAAGCTTTTTACTACTCAATTTGATTTTTGTTATGATCTGACCTCTTCACTAGGATGTGAGCTCACTGTGGCCAGAAATTTCCTGCATTTTCTTCTGATTTTCTTGTGCTAGAGATTCCTCCACCTCTGCCTCAGGTCCCAAGCTCTGGCCTAGAATACACTCTAGTCCCAAATCCTGTCTCCATCTCCAGGCCCATCTCACTCCCTCTGTGGGGTTCCCACAGCCCTGCCTTCCCATCGTCTCCTCCTGGATCTTACCAGGCATGACCCTGTCTCTGCCTCCCCTGTCCTCAGGGTGGCATTTCCTCCAGACCCACCAGATTCCTTGAGACTCCTCCAGATTCACCACCCAGCACCTCGCCAAGGCCCACTGATGACCCTGCTCCACAGCTGGGACCTGGCCTGACCTGGGGAAGGGAGGCCGGGCCGGGTGACAGCCCTGCAGAAACAGAGCTGGTGCACAAGGAGCTGGGAAGACCCCCTCTGGTTGCATAAACCCCTCCCTCTTCTCCTCCATGAGCTCAGGGCCACCGTTACACACTGGCCACGGGCACTGTGTAGACTCTGGCTATGGATCCACCAAGGGTCAGACCGCGCTGGCTGAGCCATTGACTTGTAGGAACACAGGGACTCCTCTGATGACCCGTGTGTTAGTCTACCCGGGCTGCCATGACTCAGCCCACAGTCTGAGAGCGTCACGCACATGCTGGTTTTCTCACGATTGTGGAGGCTGGAGCCCAGGTGGAGGTGTCCACAGGGTGGCCTCCTCTGAGCGCTCTCTCTGCATATGTTCATCTGTACCCCATGTCCTCCCTCGGTCTGGCCGAGGCTGCGCGTGTCTCACCCCTCTTCGAATACGGCTTGTTTCCTATAAGATTAAGAACTGTGGGAAAGCATTCTATGTCGTAAAATGTATCGGCTGAAGGATCTGCAGCTTCTTGCTTGGTGTGGCAGAAGACTGCCTTGCTGGAGGGAACTGAAGACAGGGACCGCGCGGCCCTTTTGCTATCCCAGCGCCGTCCTCCTGGTTTACTATCCGTCTTGCTTGCTTTTCTTAAGGGTGGAAGACCGCCCTAAGGAAGGAGCTGGACACACCAACCTCTGCCCACCTGCAACACTGCCAGATAGCTCCTCATCTTCGATAACATTCCTAAGCCTTCATGGTGGTGCATGCTCGTAATCCTAGGACTTGGGAGGCTGAGACAGGAGGGTTGCAGGTTCGAGGACAGACTCAGTGAGTAGTGAGACTCTCATCAACCTCGTGAGACCCAGTTTCAAAATAAAAATTAGAAAAGGGCTGGAAGTATAGCTTGGAGGTAGAATGCCTTAACTTCAATCCCCGGTACCAATAATAAAAAATTAATAAAAATTCCTAACACAACACTCTGCTCACTAACAAGAAACTGTCAATGATGAAATGACCCAATCTTTACTCTATAAGCCTGGAATGAAAGGAGGAGCTGAGTTTTATTTGGGGACACTGTCTATCTGCCTTCTCCTCTCTCTCCTCTTCACGGCCAGAATAAAGTCTCGGGAACATTTGGCCATCACGTCGTTCTGAGCCCTGCTGACCAAGAGCCCAGCAAAGAACCACCCGAAGGGCCTCATTAGAACTGAATCACCAGCCGGGCGTGGTGGCGCACACCTGTAATCCCCGCGCTTGGGAGGCTGAGATGAGGATCCCACAGGTTCGAAGCCAGCCTCAGCAACTTAGTGAGACCCTGTTTTCAAATAAAATATAAAATAGGTCTGGGAGTATAGCCCGGAGGGAGAAAGCCCCTGGATTCCACCCCCAGTACCACCAAAAAAAAAAAAAAAAACAACAACAAAAAAACACAAAAAAACAAAGATCTGAATCACCTCTTTAAAGACTCTTTGTCCAAATCTAGTCCATTCTGAGGTCCTGTTTGTTGGGGCGTCGGCTGTGAACTTGAAATGGACATGATCCAGCCCAAAATGCACGGGCTGTATAGACACTTAACCGTGCACAGAGCAGCCCGGCACCTTCTCCAGCAGCACATGGGCACAAGGGAGCCAGGTGCAGGCCGGCAGCCACCTGGCTTCTAGCCTGTGCTCCGGGGCCCCTGGCTATGAGGCCTCAGATGAGGAGGCCCAGGAAGTGTGGAGCCCGGGGCCTTCTGACTGAGGATGCACAATGACCACTCGGTGGACAGGGAAGTTCGTATGGCCGCTCGGGGCCTGCGCAGGGACACACAGCAGGACAGCCACCCTGAGTCTGCAGAGAATCTTGGCCTCCGCCCTCGGGTGGGTTCTCCCTCAGGAGGAAGGTTGGGAATTGTGACCCCTCCATCCAGGTGATACAAGAGAAGCTAAGAGGGCCTCACACCGTGGTTACCGTGGTTACACCTGTATCCCAGTACTTGGCAGGCTGAGACAGGAGGACGAGGGACCAGGTGTAGGACCAGCATCAGCAACTTAGCGAGACCCTGTTTCAATATACGAAATAAGTTCACATACCCTAACTGTGGAAGAAATTACCACATATACTAAGACAGGAATGATACAGAGATTAGTATGCCTCCTGTGTAAGGAGGCCCTGCAAATTCCTAAAGAGATCCATATTTTTCTGTGTCCCCAGGACCAGTGCTAATAAACAATCAGCCCATGCAAGAAATTAAATACAAATTAATATAAGAGAAAAAATAAACAGGTCTATGGGATAACTCAGGGGTAGAACACACCTGAGTTCAATCCTCAGTAACAAAAAAACAAAAAGAGGAGAGAGAGAGAGAGAGAGAGAGAGAGAGAGAGAGAGAGAGAGAGAAGGAAACAGGGTTCCCAACCTCTGCTGAAGCTGCACATGCCAGGCCTCAGGACTTGCTCTCTAGGCCCACCAGCGATGCCTGGGCAAGGGGAGAGGCAGGTGAGACAGCCCAGGCCCACATGGGCCACATCCTCGTGACCCCCTTAGAATCCTGGTCCCATCTGCTCTATCCATGAGAAATCGCTTTCTAGTTCACAGGGCACTGGGGTTTCCCTGTGTCCCCTGCATCACAGCCCTGAGCTGCAGGGGCTGGGAGGGCCCAGGGCTTCTCTTCTTCCTTTCTCTTTTGATAACTCTTAGAGGATAGGGACAAAATCTGCCATGGCCTCCCCTCTGACTCCAATACCCAGCAAGTTGCAGATGCTAAGATGTAGACTTTGTATTCATTCATTCATTCATTGCTTCGGTACCACCTGGCTCAGCCCAGTAACACCTCCCCCTCCTATTAGCGTCATGGTTCCTCGACCAGTCCCTCCTGAGTCTGATTCCTGTCAGGACTGAATTGCAGTGCATCTAGAAGCTGGGAAGGCCAGGCAGTGCCTACATGCCTGGAGTGGACGGTGGTGTGGAGGAGCATTTACCGGCCCTGAGTCAGGAGCTGCGGGCCAGCCCTCCTTGCTGCGTGTGGTGCCCAGTGGACCCCATCTGAAAAGCACAATCCGCTGCCCCAGGGGCCTGGACAGCTCTGTAGCATGTGGGTGTGAAGTTCCCTCCTGTGGTCACGTGGGCCTCTGACCTCCTTCCAGAGCTTCCTGTGGGGCTTCCTCCCAGGGCTGTGACGCCCAGGCCCATGGTCACAGCCCACAGATGCGCTTCCCCTCTCTGCCTCCTCCTTCTCCGCTCAGTGCAGGAGCCCAGGAGCCACTGGCTGAGGGATGCTGCAGCCCCTGCTGCTGCCTCTGCTGTGCGCAGGTGAGTGGGCGCGGGGAGGGGCCGCGGCCCTGCAGAGCTGACCTTCCTTTCCCCACAGGGTGCCTGGTTCAGTGTGCAAGGTACAGGCTGGAGGTGCCTGAGTCGGTGACCCTGCAGGAGGGCCTGTGTGTCTTCGTGCCCTGTAGGATCCTCCAGCCCTCCTTAAACACAAGATTCGACTCTGTCTTTGGCTCTTGGTTCCATGAAGGCGCCAATATAAACTATGACTCTCCAGTGGCCACGAGCAACCCAGGCCAAACAGTGCAGGAAGAGACCAAGGACCGATTCCAGCTTCTCGGGGACCCAAAGAGCAACAATTGCTCCCTGGACATCAGAGACGCACGGAGGGGCGACAGCGGTTCATACTTTTTCCGGGTTGTTGGGACCAATGTGAAACATAGTTACAAATTTGACCAGCTTTCTGTTCATGTGGAAGGTAAGGAGAGCTGTCAGATGGATGTGGCCCAGGGCCCCAGGAGAGGCAGGGCTGGGCAGGGGTGTATTCCCTTGCCCCTTCAATTTGGGCTGGCCTGGAGCACCTCATGCTGTGTCTGTTTGGGGGCGGCTGTCCTGAGGCAGAGGCTACTATTCTGAGTACATTTTGGGGCCTCCATCTTCTCCTCAGCTTTGACAGAGACCCCTGACATCCTCATTCCGAAGACCCTGGAATCTGGCCGCCCCATTAACATAAGCTGTGCAGTGCCCTGGGCCTGCAGGAGGGCGACGCCCCCCATCTTCTCCTGGATCGGGGCGACTCTGGCTTCGCCACTGGGTCCCGAGCCTCCCCACTCCCCGGTGCTCACCCTCACACCCCGGCCACACCACCATGGCACCAACATCACATGCCAAGTGACCTTCCCTGGAGCTGCTAACGTGACCGTGGAGAGAACCGTGCAGCTGACCGTGTCCTGTGAGTGCTGGGCCAGGACCCCAAGTACCTGTCCAGGGCTGTGGCGGTGGGGGCAGGCAGGGCCTGGGAGCCTGGGTGCTGGCTCCTGAAGGCCACGGCTGGGGAGGAAGGAAACAGGAGCCCACACTCAACCCCTCTTGGTAAAGTTTCTATGGGAAAAGAGCAAGAGCCCCCTTCCTGCCACTAACAGGACCTCGTGTTTGTCTGTCCAGATGCACCGCAGAACCTGAGCATCAGTGCGATCCGGGGAAATGGCACGGGTAGGCACGCGCTCTCCTCTGGGGTGAGGGGACACGGGGACTGTCCTTGCTGTAGAGAAGAGCTGGGGTTGGGGAGCTTGGACAGGAGGGCCTGGGGCTGTGCTCAGGCAGGGGCAGGAGAGGTGGGACCCCCCCCCCTCTTCTCCTGCAAACTGCCCCTCCTGCTCCCACCCACCCAGCAGCCCAGGGCCTCTTCCTTCCCAAGCTGTGGGTGTGGCTGCCTCAGTGCAGGGCCACAGCCTCCTCCTGCCCGGCCCCTTGTCTCCCTGGGCCCTGGACCCTGTTGCCTGCTCCCTACTCTCCCTCACTCCTGTCCTGTTACCTTCTAAAATAGTAAACATAAATTGTCCATAGTCGGCTTGAGTTGCCACAACAAAATACTATAGACAGCACAATGTAAACTTGTGAAATCAACTTCTCACCTTCTGAAGCTGGGTCTGTTTCCTTATGTTTAAAACTCATCTGCATATCTTGGTGAACATGTTTTAAATAGTATCAAGATTGTCTCTTCAGCTGAGCATGGCGGGGCCCAACACTAATCCCCAAACATGGAAGGCTGAGACTGGAGGATGCCAGGTCACAGCCGGTCTCAGCTGATAGTGAGGCCCTCTACAACTTAGTGAGATCCTGTTTCAAAAGAAAGTATAAAAAATAGGGTTGGGAGTATAGCTCAGAGGTAGAATGCCCCTGGGTTCAACCTCCAGTACCAAAATAATAACAATAATCCTAGTACTTGGGAGTCTAAGACAGGTAGATCTCAGGTTCAAGACCAGCCTCAGCCACCTAAGGAGACACCCACACGCTGTGGGAGACCCGGGTTATAAACAAAACGTAGCTGGGCCCCCGACCCTGGGCGGTGGGTTGGCGCTGGCGGGGCGCCTCTAGGCGACCCCCCTCTCCTCCACCCGGAAGGACCCCGTGGTCCGGGCCCCTGGGCCCCCGACCCTGGGCGGGTGGGCAGGCGCTGGTGGGACACCCCTAGGCGAACCCCCTCTTCTCCACCCGGAAGGACCCCGTGGTCCGGGCCCCTGGGTCCCCAACCCTGGGCGGGTTGGCAGGCGCTGGTGGGGCGCCCCTAGGCGACTCCCCTCTCCTCCACCCGGAAGGACCCCGTGGTCTGGGTCCCTGGGCCCCCGACCCTGGGTGGGTGGTCAGGCACTGGCGGGGCACCCCTAGGCGAAACCTCCACCCGGAAGGACCCTGTAAGAAAGGAAAAGAAAAAGAAAAAAGGAAAATATTGGAGAGGGGTCAAGGAGGTGGCGGATACCAGGATACTGGAGATGCAGACAAAACTTATCCAAATGAACTGGAATTATTGGAAAAATTCCCCACTAAGGAGGACTGCTTCTTCTCTACATTGTTAAGAATCTTGGACATCACCTGTAAGGAGAGAGACTTTAGCGGAGACCAAAGAGAAAGGCGGTGCTGAAAGCGGTCTCCGGGTTGGCGGTGGAGAATTGTATTCAGGAGAAGCAGAAATCGGAGCCTACCAACCTTATTTTTTTTTTTTTTTTTGGAGAAATTACACCAAAGGTTGAATGCTACAATGCTACCTTCGCACATGCTTAGGAAGACTGGACAACATTCAGAGTGGAAAAAGAGCTTGGGAAAGATTTGAAATGGTGGAGGCAGTGGCAATGGCAGTGGCCAGTACTCAGGGGAGGCAGAGATCTAATACATTACACCTGGAACCTTTGAAGTAATGACCCCAGAGGCAGAATGCTACCACCACCATGCACCCTCGAGAACGTGCGACAAATAGTTGGGCAAAGAGGGTGCTCGGATTAGAGCCTGCCAAGGGGTGAGGCTGGCGACGGACACAGCAAAGCTGGGATCAGAGCCTGCCGTGAGGCAAGGCCGGTTCTGGGGCCTCCAAGGCCAGGATCGGAGCCTGCCAGGGGGTTAGGCTGGTGCCAGGGCCAACGGCCGGCATCGGAGCCTTCCATGAGGCAAGGCCGTTATGGAGGCCTCCGAGGCCAGGATCAGAGCCTGCTGAGGGGTTAGGCCGGTGCTGGGGCCAGCGACGCTGGGATCGAAGCCTGCCGCGAGGCAAGGCCGGTGCTGGAGCCTCCGAGGCTGGGATCAGAGCCTGCTGGGGGGTTAGGCTGGTGCCGGGGCCACTGGCCGGCATTGGAGCCTTCCGTGAGGCAAGGCTGCTACTGAGGCCTCCGAGGCCTGGATCGGAGCCTGCTGAGGGGTTAGGCCGGTGCTGGGGCCAACAGCTGGCATCGGAGCCTTCCGTGAGGCAAGGCCATTATTGAGGCCTCCGAGGCCGGGATCGGAGCCTGCCGAGGGGTCAGGCCGATGCTGGGGCCTCCGAGGCCGGGATTGGAGCCTGCCGTGAGGCAAGGCCGGTTCTGGGGCCTCCAAGGCCGGATTGGAGCCTGCTGAGGGGTTTGGCCTGTGCCGGGGCCACTGGCCAGCATTGGAGCCTTCCGTGGGGCAAGGCCGCTACTGAGGCCTCCGAGGCCTGGATCAGAGCCTGCCGAGGGGTTAGGCCGATGCTGGGGCCATCGGCTAATATCGGAGCCTGCCGTTAGGAAGGCCGGTGCTGGGGCCTCCAAGGCCGGGATCGGAGCCTGCCGAGGGCTTAGGCCGGTGCTGGGGCCAACGGCCGGCATCAGAGCCTTCCGTGAGGCAAGGCCATTATTGAGGCCTCCAAGGCCGGGATCGGAGCCTGCCGAGGGGTTAGGCCAGTGCCGGGGCCAGCGAGGCCGTGATCGTAGCCTGCTGTGAGGCAAGGCCGATGCTGGGGCCTCTGAGGCCTGGATCAGAGCCTGCTGAGGGGTTAGGCCGGTGCCGGGGCCACTGGCCGGCATCGGAGCCTTCCGTGAGGCAAAGCCGCTATTGAGGCCTCTGAGGCCGGGATCGGAGCCTGCTGAGGGGTTAGGCCGGTGCTGGGGCCAGCGAGGCCAGGATCGGAGCCTGCCATGAGGCAAGGCCGGTGCTGGGGCCTCCGAGGCCGGGATCGGAGCCTGCCGAGGGGTTAGGCCGGTGCTGGGGCCAACGGCCGGCATCGGAGCCTTCCATGAGGCAAGGCCATTATTGAGGCCTCCGAGGCCAGGATTGGAGCCTGCCGAGGGGTTAGGTCGGTGCTGGGGCCAGCGAGGCCATGATCGTAGCCTGCCGCGAGGCAAGGCCGGTGCTGGGGTCTCCGAGGCCGGGATCAGAGCCTGCTGAGGGGTTCGGCCTGTGCCGGGGCCACTAGCCGGCATTGGAGTCTTCTGTGAGGCAAAGCCGCTACTGAGGCCTCTGAGGCCGGGATCGGAGCCTGCTGAGGGGTTAGGCCGGTGCTGGAGCCAGCGAGGCAGGGATCGGAGCTTGTCACGAGGCAAGGCTGGTGCTGGGGCCTCCGAGGCCAGGATCAGAGCCCGCTGAGGGGTTAGGCCAGTGCCGGGGCCACTGGCCGGCATCGAAGCCTTCCGTGAGGCAAGGCCACTATTGAGGCCTCTGAGGCCGGGATCGGAGCCTGCTGAGGGGTTAGGCCGGTGCTGGAGCCAGCGAGGCTGGGATCGGATCCTGCCGCGAGGCAAGGCCGGTGCTGGGGCCTCTGAGGCCAGGATCAGAGCCTGCCGAGGGGTTAGGCCGGTGCCAGGGCCATCGGCTAACATCGGAGCCTGCCGTGAGGAAGGCCGGTGCTGGGGCCTCTGAGGCCGGGATCAGACCCAGCTGAGGGTTTAGGCCAGTGTCGGGGCCAACGAGGCCAGAACCAGGGCCTTCCGTGAGGCAAGGCTGCTACTTGAGCCAGCGAGGTCTGGATCAGTCCACCGGGTAGCCAGGCCACAACTGGGGCCGTCAAGAGTGAGATCAGTATTTGCAACGCGGCATGCACAGAGAAATATTGCAGAAAATTAAAGCCAGATGCTTCCCCTAATCAGCAATAACTAGGAGGAAAGGGGCAACAGGAAGTGGTCGAGCTATAGAAAGGGCCCTATAGTGAAGCAATTAAGGTGACCAATCAGAGGGTATGGAATAGGGGAGGATGGAGCCTCTTTAAAAAGCAGGAGGTACATAAATGTATGTATCAAAGTTAATCACCAAACAAGCATGGGATCGAGGAAGGGGAAGGGAATGGGATGGGGACTGGATGAGGGCTAATTGGATGATGTGTGCTTGTATATCCTCTCAAGTCTTATATTCCAATGTGATGTATGATTACAATGCACCAATAAAAATAAATTAAAAAAAATACAGAAAAAAAGCTTCAAAATATATATAAATTAAAAATTGATATCAGTGTGTCACCTATGAATCTGTTTCAGATATCTATGTGATTTCTAAGTAATATTAAATTTTAATTAGTTTAAAAAAGAAAACGTAAATCCAGTATGGTGGCACACACTTGTCATCTCAGAACTTGGGAGGCAGAGACAGAAGATTATAGGTTTGAGGCCAGCCTCAGCAAGTAGTGAGATTATCATCAACTCCTGTCCTTCCTGTCCCCTCAGCCTTCCTCCTCCGAAGTCCTCGCATCCTGACAGTCCCACAGGGTCCTCAGGGCCACCTGGACCCACCTTAACTCTACCACAAAGCGGGTCACGGTGCTTTGTGAGCGCCTTCTCTGGGGCAACTGGACAGGCCTTAGAGAGCTGCTGTTGAAGACTGAGTGGTGAGGTGTTAGGGCTCCCCTGGCATCTGAGTTGACACAGATGCCCAGAAGGAGTGGGAACCAGGGAGGGAGAGCGTCAGGGGCCTTGGCGGGACGGGGACCTGTGCTGGAAGAGAAAGGTAGACCATGTGAGCAGAGGAAAAGCAGGGCCGTCCCTCCAGGGGCCTGAGTCAGCCTTGTGCACCCTGCAGGATCAGAAGCCCTGGGCAATGGCTCTTCTCTTCACCTTAAAGAGGGCGAGTCCCTGCGCCTGGTCTGTGTGGCTGACAGCAACCCCCCCGCCCTGCTCAACTGGACCCGGGGGTGCCTCCCTCTCCAGCCCTCGCTGTCCTCCATCCCGGGGGTTCTGGAGTGGACTCGTGTGGAAGTGGAGGACCATGGAAAATACTTCTGCAGAGCTCGGAACAAGCTGGGCTCTCAGAAAGCTTCTGTGAGCCTCTTTGTGATAGGTGAGTAGGATAGATGGGGGTGGCACCTGACCCCAACCAGGGGAGAGCCCCTCTGATCCCTCTCCACCTCCCACAGGCCCCCCGAAGTTGCTGGGACCCTTGTGCTCCTGGGAGGCTGAGGGTCTGCACTGCAGCTGCTCTGCCAGGGCCTGGCCGGCCCCCTCCCTGCGCTGGCGTCTTGGAGAGCAGGTTCTGGAGGGCAACAGCAGCCAGGCCTCCCTCAGGGTCACCTCCAGCTCAGAGGGACCCTGGGCCAGCAGCTCTCTGAGTCTCAGCGCGACGCTCAGCTGTGACTTCAGGCTCAGCTGCGAGGCACGGAATGTCCACGGGACACAGAGCATGAGGATCCAGCTGCTTCCAGGTCAGGATGTCACGGCGGGCAGGCCTGGGGACAGAGCTGACTCCAGGCTGGATTCTAGAAGACAATGGGTGTGCTTGTAACGGGCTCACCCAGGGAAAAGCAGGGCTGCAGTAGGGTCCCTGTCCATTGTCTGGGGAAAGGACTGAGAAAACTCTGAGGCTGGCATAAAATAGCGAGTCGGGGCATCAAGGACCTAGTTAGTCATGGGTGGGAGTAGCCATTCTGTTGGGTCATGGGTTTTAGAAGCTGCACGCTCAGGAGCCTGCTTAGGGGGTCAGGAGATCACCCAGGTTGCTCTTGTCTGCAGAAAAAGCAGGAGCCAGAACAGAAGTGGTCCTGGGGGCCGCCGGGGGAGCCGGTGTCACAGCTCTGCTTGCCGCCTCTCTTTGTCTCATCTTCTTCCTGTGAGTTTCGGCCTCGGTTTGGGTGGAAGCTTCACGAGGTGGGGGTGGCGTGTGGTGATGGACAACTCAGAGTCTCCAAAACTCAAAGCCCGGAGTTGAGGCAGCCCGGTGAGGTGATGGAGCCGGGGTGAGCACTGTTAGCTGAAGCAACTAGAATTTAGCCTCCCTTGGCTGGGCATGGTGGTACACTGCCTGTGTACCTATAATCTCAACACTTGGGAGGCTGAGACAGGAGGAACGCCGGTTCGAGGACAGCAACTGAGTCAGCAACTTAGTGAGACCCTGTTTAGAAAAAAGCATTTTTCAGCACCTTGGCAAGTTTAGCTGGCCCACTCGGTCCTTCCAGCCAGGCTGAAAGTCTCTGGACTCTTTCTTTCCCCAGAGTGAAGAATTATAGGAAGAAATCCACTGAGAAAACAGCGAGTAGAGATGGCGCCCATCCTGAGAATGGCACTGTCTCCCTGGTGAGTGATGTGGCCTGTGTCCATCCATGTCCCAGCCGGACACCTCGCCACAATAACCCAGGGCAGCTAGCTCACTATGTCAGAAACTGAGCTCCTGGCCTGGCATGGTGGCACACCATCTGTGATCCCAGCCCTTGGGAGGTCGAAACAGGAGGATTACTGGTTCAAGGCCAGCCTCAGCAACTTAGTGAGACTTTTGATAGCTTAGCAAGATCTTGTTTGGAAAGAAAATAAATTTTTTAAAAAACTGGGGGTGTATCTCATAGGTAGAATGCTCCTGGGTTCAGTACCCTGCCCTCCAAAATCAATCACCCCAGTGATTGGCAGAGACTCATCATGCTTCCTTGCCAAGGGCCTGTCCCACCCACACAGGCACGCTCAGAGACCCAGGAGGGCCCGGGCCCGAGCAGGTCTAAGCCAGGTCTGTGGTGCTCAGCCAACAGTTTCCGGCTTCTGCTCATCAAATCACTTTTCAAATATGTTCTTTTTTCTTTTTAAATATTTTTATAATTTTTAGCTGGGCGTGGTGGCGCATGCTTGTAATCCCTGCGCTTGGAGGCAGAGACAGAGGAGGATCACTCAGGTTCGAAGCCAGCCGCGCGGGTTTAGGAGACCCTGTTTCCAAATATAAAATAGGTCTGGGAGTGTAGCCCGAAAGTAGAAGGGTTTCCAGGAACCCCAGTACCATATATATATATATATATATATATATATATATATATATATATATATATATATGTAATTTTTAGTGGTGCACTGTACTTGAACATGGCTGTGAGAATCATAGTGACGCTATCATACGTGCACATTACCTGGTCTGTTTTCTTCCCCCCTTTGCCTCCTCTCCTCCCTCCCCATGAGCTCCCGTTTTTGTTTTGTTTTGTTTTGTTTTGGGTTTTTTTGGTGGTACTGGGGGTGGAACCCAGAGGCTTTCTACCTCCAGGCTATACTCCCAGACCTATTTTATATTTTATTTGGAAACAGGGTCTCACTAAGTTGCTGAGAGCCTCACTTAGTAACTGAGGCTGGCTTCGAACCTGCACGATCCTCCTGTCTCAGCCTCCCAAGCGCGGGGATTACAAGCGTGCGCCACCACGCCCGGCCATGATCTCCCATTTTACAGATATGAAAATAGATTGAAACTACAAGGTTAGCTCTTGAGCAGATAAGTCCTGCCTGCAGGTGGCCTGTCTGAAGACACACTGGGTGAGTCTGGTAGAACACCTGAGGTTGGGATCTGTCGGCTGGAGAGCTAACTTAACCTTGCTCAGTCTGTTTTCATATCTATAAAATGGGATCACAGTCAGCCAGGCGTGGTGGCGCACGCTTGTAATCCCAGTACTTGAGAGGCTGAGACAGGAGGATGATGCAGGTTCGAAGCCAGCCTCAGCTACTTCGTGAGGCTTTCAGAAACTTAGTGAGACCCTTTTCCAAATAAAATATAAAATAGGTCTGAGAGTATGACCCGGAGGAGAAAGCCCCTGGGCTCCATCCCCAGTACCAAAACAAAAAAATAAAGCACAAAAAAAAAAATCACAGTTATCCCAAGAAGAATTTGCATTTCCTTCTGTCAAAAAAAAATTCAACTAAAAGCCACAAGGCCACCTTACTGCCAGACTGGCTAAAATAACAAATGATTTCAAAAGCATCTACTTTTGGTGAGGAAACAGAGCAATGATGCTCTCAGACACTGTTGGCAGGAGTGGGAATTGGTACAGCCACTACAAAAAAATGTCAGATAAGCCGGGCGTGGTGGCACACTCTTGTAATCGCAGTACTTGGGAAGCTGAGACAGGAGGATCACAGGTTCGTGGCCAGCCTCAGCTACTTAGTGAGGCTCTCCGCAACTTAGTGAGACCTTGTTTCAAAATAAAGAATAAGCCGGGCGTGTGGTGCACGCTTGGAAGGCAGAGACAGGAGGATCGCGCAGGTTTGAAGCCAGCCTTGCTGGCTTAAGAGACCCTGTTTCCAAATTTTAAAAAAATATTAAAAAAAGGTCTAGGAGTGTAGCCCAGAGGTACAAGGGTTTTCAGGAACCCCAGTACCACCCAAATAAAAAATATATAAATAAAGAATAAAAAATAGAGCCAGGGGTATAGATCAGATGGAGAATGTTCCTGAGTTCAATTCCCAGTTCCACAAAAAAAAAAAAAAAAAAGGTAAGGTAAGTAAACTATAAATTTCACAACTGAAGAAGTTTAAGTATTCAGAGAGATTTATTATAAGCAAAGGCCATGACTGTTAAATTGTGTGTGTGTGTGTGTGTGTGTGTGTGTGTGTGTGTGTTATTTGGAATTGAACCTAGGGGATTCTACCTCTGAACTACAATACCAGCCCTATTTTTATGTGTGTGTGTGGTGCTGGGGTTCCTGGAAGCCCTTCTACCACCGGGCTACACTCCCAGACCTATTTTTATTTTTTATTTGGAAACAGGGTCTCTTAAGCCAGCACAGCTGGCTTCGATCCTCCTGTCTCCGCCTCCCAAGCATGGGGATTACAAACGTGCGCCACCACGCCCGGCTTATTATTTTTTATTTTGAAACAGGATCTTGCTAAGTTGCTGAGGCCAGTCTTGAACTTCCAGATCTTCTGTCTCAGCCTCCCAAGTAGTGGGTATAATTCAAACATTTTAGGCCCACGGTTGTAGCTCAGTGGTAGAGTATTTGCTTAATATGTGCAAGACCCTGGGTTTGGCCCCCAACACTGCAAATAAAATAATAAAATAGAGTAAAATAGAAATGAAGCCAGTCGTGGTGGCGCACACTTGTAGTCCCAGTACTTAGGAGGCAGACACAGGAGGATTGTAGGTTTGCTGCCAGCCTCAGCTCCATAGTGAGGCCTTGCACAACTTAGTGAGACCCTATTTCAAAATAAAAAGTAAGCCGGGTGTGGTGGCGCACGCTTGTAATCCCCGCGCTTGGGAGGCGGAGACAGGAGGATCGCGCAGGTTCGAAGCCAGCCACGCTGGCGTAAGAGACCCTGTTTCAAAAATATAAAATTGGGGTGGGGTGTAGCTCAGAGGTAGAATACTCCTGGGTTAGATTTTCAATACAAAAAAGAAATGATGAAAGGTACAAATGCACCAGATGTGGTGGTGCACACTTGTAATCCCAGTCCTTTGGAGGCTGAGACAGGAGGATCACAGGTTCAAGACCAATTTCATCAACTTAGTGAGAACCTGTTTCAAAATAAAAAAAATAAAACAGGGCTCAGGGTATAGTTTAGAGTTAGAATGCCCTGAGCTCAATCTCCATTACACTACTCTCCCCAAAAAGAGCACAAATGAATGGAAATGAAAAATCAGTGAGTAGTTACTCAGGACATGGGTGTGAAATTGACAAATGAATAAATTCCTCTCTGGAAGCTGGGCGTGGTGGCGCACGCTTATAATCGGGAGGCGGAGACAGGAGGATTGCACAGGTTCGAAGCCAGCCTCAGCTACTGAGTGAGGTTCTCGGCAACTTAGTGAGACCTTGTTTCCAAATAAAATATAAAATAGGTCTGGGGTGTAGCCCAGAGGTAGAAGGCCCCTGAGTTCCATCCCCAGTAACACACACACACACACACACAAACACACACAGCCTCTCTGAGCTCAAGTTTCCTTGGAGACCCTTGCTGCCATCCCCAAAGACCTGCTCTGACCTCCTCCTCTTGCTCCACTTCAGGGCCACCTTAATGCATCCCGGTCAGACAGACCCCCAGACCAGACAACACCTGCTGCACCCACATCTGCCGAGGAGGAGGAGCAGGAGTACCATTACGCCTCTCTCACCTTCCATGGGCTGAGGCCCCCCAAGCCTCAGGACCAGGAGACCGCCAGCACCACGGTGTACTCAGAGATCAAGATAAGCAAGTGATGCTGCCCCCCGCAGTCCCCAAACACAACACTGAGGAGGGTGTGCAGCAGAGACGGAATCCTGATCTAAAAGCTATGAACCATGCCGGGCGTGGTGGCACACGCTTGTAATCCCCGCGCTTGGGAGGCGGAGACAGGAGGATCGCACAGGTTTGAAGCCAGCTGCGCTGGCTTAAAAGACCCTATTTCCAAATAAAAATATAAAATAGGTCTGGGAGTGTAGCCTGGAGGTATAAGGGCTTCCAGGAACCCCAGTACCACACACACACACACACACACACACACACACACACACACACAAAAAGCCAGCCTCAGTTACTTAGTGAAGCTCTCAGCAACTTAGTGAGAACCTGTTTCCAAACAAAATATAAAAAATGGGTCCAGGAGTGTAGCCCAGAGGTATAAAGCCCCTGGATTCCATCTCCAGGACTACAATAAATAAATAAATAAATAACTAAACGAATAAAAAATAAAAGCTATGACTCAGCATAGTGGAATTCCTTGAAGTGGGTGAAAGTCACAGTTAGAGATTCCTGAATTCAAATCCAGATTCAGTGTTACTTTTTTTTGTTTGTTTGTTTGGTACTAGGGATGGAACCTATTCTTGGACATTCTATGTCTAAGCTAAACCCCCAGCCCTATTTTATTTTTTCTTATTTTGAAACAGGGTCTCACTATATTGAAGAGGGCCTCAGTCAGGAGCTCAGGTTGGCCGTGAACCTGCGATCCTCCTATCTCAGCCTCCCAAGTACTGAGATTATAAATTTCTGCCACCACAGCCAGCTTAGATTCGGTGTAACTTCAAACAAATCACCTGTGCACCTCTCCTTCCTGCACTGTAAAATTGGGCTAATATTCACTAGGTACATAAAGTGGAAACATTCACAATTTGTATTGTAAAATATATAGTTATGTGTATAAGTATTTGGGGGAGCACTGAAGATTGAACTGAGGGGTATTCTGCCTCTGAGTTACACTCTCAGCCCTATTTTGTTGCCAACGGGCTCAGTCCTGTTGGGGCGCGAGTTCACTCGCGGCCAGGAGCCTCAGAAAGATGGGGAAGGATTAGAGTGAAGTTCTGCAGCCTCTTGTCTGCAGCGATTCTTTCCCTTTAGGGACTGAATTTTCTTTAGGTCCCTAAATGACGACGCTTTGGAAAGAACCTGAGGTGGACAAAGGCTTTTTGAGCCAATGACACTTTATTACAAAAAACCCAAAAATTTTTACCCTTCACCAGTAAAGTTAATGATAAAGAGAAGAGGGGGTGAATGCAATCACTGTGAAATAATAATGAATGACATGTAAACAAAGGTAATAAAACTAGTCCTTCAGCTGGCTGTTGATCTTCGAGAGATTAACTCCTGATCCTCTCCAAGGTCTTGCAGATAAGCAGTTCCAGGGGGCGACCTCCCAGGAGAAACAGGCATGCCCAAGGCTTGGGGGCTTCTCGGGGAATCTTCTTTAACTTTCTTGGAACTTTCCATCTTCTGGACTCAGTTCATATAGCAAGTGTGGGGAGATGTGGTGATTCAGATGGATGTGATAGGGTTTCTTCAGGTGTTGGCATCTTATCTTGTAAATCTGAAAGCTTAAGCAAACTCACAACACAGTTTGGCAGACAAAATACCACAAACAACACCACAAAGTTTTTGGTTTTAATTGTCAGATGTATTTCCTTAACTGCTGAGCACTCTTCTTTAGACGACAAGCCTATTAAAAGCCTACTCATCTTTAATAATCCATTTCCCTGTCACAAACCCTCTGCAACCTGCTTTTAACCTTCTAATTCCTTTCTTTCCCAGTTGGGACTTTCTTATGATAAGCTCTTCTTCATGCAAAAATGCTTTTCTTACTCTTATGGTATTTCCTTTCCTTCATACATATATATTTAGAACATCTGTCCTTTATTTTGTCATTTTAATTTCTAACCATGCAGCCAGTCTCTCTGTCTCCAGGAATGTTCACACTGGGCATAAAAGTCAACAATCTTTTTCCTTGGGTCTATCGTATTTGGGCAACTAAGTTGTTCATCAACTAAATTGCTTCGAAGTCACACACAAGGTTTTATCTTCTCTGTCTCTAGGCAGGATCTCCAGGGTAAACAGTTACCTTGAACTGAGCTACCTTACCGGAGTTAATGGCTTAACCTAGTGATTGCTGCAGCTGGAATGTTTATCACAGCATCTGAGTTCTGGCCAGTTTTTTCATTACTATTGAGCAAAGCCAAGGGCGTTTAGACAAATTATTAGAGAATTTATTTTCACAGACTCAATCTCTTTCATAGTCCTGGTCTCACATCACCGGAGCAATTTGCATAGAGAGTTAAAAGGAATCATTACCAAGAAAATAATAGTCATGAAGGGTATCTAAAAGTGGGGGGTACTTTGGCCAGAGACGACACCTCCTTCTCGGGGCTTGTTGCCGATTAACTATGTGGAGTGGGGTCTCAACACATAGATGCCGAGGCAGCAGGCAGTCTTGGCACTATTTTATTTTTTATATTTATTTATTTATTTATTTATTTATTTATTTATTTATTTATTTATGTATTTTGGTGGTACTGGGATTCCTGGAAGCCCTTCTACCTCCGGGCTACACTCCCAGACCTGTTTTTATATTTTTATTTGGAAACAGGGTCTCTTAAGCCAGTGCGGCTGGCTTCGAACCTGCGCGATCCTCCTATCTCTGCCTCCCAAGCGTGGGGATTACAAGTGTGCGCCACCACGCCCGGCTTATTTTTTTTATTTTGAAACAGGGTTTTCCTAAGTTGCTGAGGCTGGTCTCAACCCAGTGATCCTCTGTCTCAGCCTCCCAAGGACTTACAGGTGTGCGCACTGGGCCTGACCATGTATAGAACTCTTAACCATGCCCACCTCAACAAGGTGGGGGGAGAGGTTAGCTTGTGACTCGATTACACATTTCTGTTTTGCTTGACTATTTTAAAGAAAATTTGTCGTTTAAAAACAGTAAATCTGCCAGGCGTGGTGGCGCACGCTTGTAATCCCCACGCTTGGGAGGCTGAGACAGGAGGATCACACAGGTTCAAAGCCAGCTGCGCTGGCTTAAGAGACCCTGTTTCCAAAAATAAAAAATAGGTCTGGGAGTGTGGCCCAGAGGTAGAATGGCTTCCAGGAATCCCAGTACCACCAAAAAAACCAAAAACCAAAAAACAAAACAAAACAAAACAAAAAAACATAAAAAGGGCTGGGGTTGGAGGTAGAATTTCCCTGGGTTTAATCCCCAGTGCCAAAGTAAATGAAAAAAATCAATAGATTGGGTTGGGGAGAACATCCCTGGGTTCAATCTCCAGACACACACACACACACACACACACACACACACACACACACACACACCACACACAAGCAAATCTATTTTTAAGTGTAGCTCTCTGATGGGGAAGATATTTCCCAACTTATGTATTTAACAAAGGACTCATATCCAGGGTATACAAGTAATATATGAAGATCTTCTACAAATCAAAGACAAAAGCAGATAACCCAAGGGGAAAATGGGATATCCACATGGCTGGTAAACATATAGACAGGTGTTCTACTTCAGTAGCTATCAAGGAAATACAAATTAAAATCACAATGCCTCGCAACCACCAAATTGGCTCCAATGTATGATTTTAAGAATATCAAGTGTAATAGCCAGGCGTGGTGGCGCACGCTTGTAATCCCAGCATTTGGAAGGCCGAGACAGGAGGATCCAGTTTCACATTCAGTCTCAGCTACTTAGTGAGGCCCTCTGCAACTTAGTGAGACCCTGTTTCAAAATAAAGAATAAAAAATCGGACGAGGGGTGTAGCTCAAAGGTAGAAGGCCCCTGGATTCAATCCCCAGCACCAAAAAAAAAAAAAAAAAAAAATCAAGTATAGCTCAGAGGTAGAACACCCCTGAGTTCAAACCCCAGTACCAAAAATATATACATACCAATTATTTTGGCAAAACCCTGTTTCAAGACAAAAATGAAACCCCATTAAGATATATGACTACAATGCACCAATAAAAATTTAAAAATAAATACATAACATTCGTAAAAGGGCTAGGAGTATAGCTCAGTGGTAGAGTGCCCTCAGTGTTCCAGCACCCCCAACACACAGGATACCAACTGTTGGTGAAGATATGGAGCAAGCAGGGTTCTAGTACACTGTTGGCAAGATGGGTCCAGCCACTACAAAAAATATTTGTCATGCTCTACTAATACTGAGCATATGAGCCAGCAAGTTGGCCCCTTCAGGTACATGGCAACAGAGATGCATACAGATGTCCAACTAGCATATGAAAGAATGTCCATCGCAGCACTGATTGTAATAACTGAAAGGAAAACCTCCTCAAAGGCCCGTCCACAGCAATACAGCTAAGTAAATTGCGCAGTATTCCTGCGATGGAAGAAGCGAACAACAACTCCACCTAATATGTACCAATCTTGAAAACGTAGTATTGAATGAAAGAACCCAGACACGAAGAGCATGTGCTTCCAGGCTTGGTGGCCTGAAGTCCTGTTACTCGGGAGACTGAGAGAGGAGGATCATAGGTTTGAGGCCAGCCTTGGCCACTTAGTGAGAGCCTGTCTTTAAACTAAAAAATAAAAAGATCTGGGGGTATAGCTCAGAGGTAGAATGCCCCTGTGTTCAATCTCTAGTACCAGGCACATACACACACCAAAATCAAACAAACAAAAACAGTGCATACTATGTGGTGTCCCTGGTATAAGAGTTATAAATAGGAAAACTAATCTTTGGTATTACAAATCCAGATTAGCCGGGCGTGGTGGCGCACGCTTGTAATCCCAGCATTTGGGAGGCTGAGACCGGAGGATCGCCGTTCGCAGATAGCCTCAGCTACTTAGTAAGGCCGTCTGCAACTTAGTGACACCCTGTTTCAAAATAAAAAATAAAAAAAGTGGGCAGGGGGTGTAGCTTGAAGGTCAAATGCCTCTGGGTTCCATCCCCAGACCCGCAAAAAAATATAAAAAAGTCCAGATACTTGTGACCATTGTGGGGGTGACAATGACTCTTGAAAGGGTCAGTAGGGGTCTTCTGGGGATTCCTGTAAGGATCTGTTTGGTTTTGTATTTTAATCTGGGTACTAAATGTATTTTTCCATGAAACATTTTTGCTAAAACACTTGTGACTTTTTTTTTTTTTTTTTGCGATACTGGGGATGGAATCCAGGGGCACTCTATATCTGAGCTACACCCCCAAACCTATCTTTTATTCTTTATTTTAAAACAGGGTCTCACTGAGTTGTAAAGGGCCTAAGTAGCTGAGGCTGCCTGTGGACCAGGATCCTCCTGTCTCAGCCTCCCAAATGCTGGGATTACAAGCATGTGCCACCACACCTGGCATTGTACCCTTTAAAAAAAAATCAGAATCTTATTAATAAAATTCAGTATTTTAAAACCACCCTTGTAAATTCAGTCAAGTACTGCATAACAATGTTTCGGTCAATGACGGACTGCCCATATGATGGTTTTTCCCATAGACCCTAGGTGTGTAGTTGGCTATACCATCTAGGTTTGAGTAAGTACTCTATGGTGTTGATGCAATAACAAAAGAGCCCAACAGTGCACTTGTCAGAAGATGCCCCTGCCATGAAGCAATGCATGACTGGATCTAGCATGATCTGCCAGCTCTGAGTTCCCTGGAGAAGGAGCTATGCCATGTGGACATGTCACATCACGTGGATTTGGTAAATCTTTGAAATGCTTTTAAGTCAAGCTAGGTGGATGTCATGGCTGCATTCTGCTGAGGCCCCCAAGTGGCACTCCCAGCTCAGACCTCTCTCTCTGAAGCTCTCAATCTCTGTCTTCTTTTGGATGTTGCTACAGGAATCACCCACGGGTTCCACACCTTCAACACACCCCAAATTAAACTCCTCATATTCCCTCAAGACTGACTGTAGCTGAGACACACGCCTGTAATCCCAGTCCTTGGAAGGCTAAGACAGGAGGATCACAGGGTTGAGGCCAGCCTCAGCAATTTAGCAAGACCCTTAGCAACTTTGCAAGACCCTTTGTTCAGAATGAAAAGTAAAAAGGGCTGAGAGTGTAGCTTGGAGGTTGGATGCACCTGTGTTCAAGCCCCGACACACACACACACACACACACACACACACACACACACACACACACCTGATTCTCCTTTTTCAATGGTGTGAGACTCTTCAACTGTTCTTACAGCCAGTACCCAATGTTTGATTGTCTTAGTGCGTTTGCGTTACCATACAAAATATGAAACTAGATAGCTCCCAAACAACGGGAATTTATCTCTGACAGTTCCGGAAGCAATGGGGACATCCAGACCTCAGCAGATTTGGTGTCTAGTGAGGGCTGTCTCCTTGTTCTTGTTTCCTTCCTGTTGTGTTCTCACATGGCAAAAGAAGGGGAGCTCTCTGGGCCTCTGTCGCACTCAGTTGCTGAGGCTGGCCTCAAACCTGCACTCCTCCTGTCTCATCCTCCCAAGAACTGGGATTACAGGTATATGGCACTGCGCCCAGCCTGGTGTCTCTTTCATAGAGCACTAATCCCATTCACAAGGGCCCCACCTTTGTGACCTAATTACTTCCCAAAGGCCTCACTCTGTATACCATCACATTGGGTGTCAGAATTTCAAACTATGGTCTGGGGTGGATACACGCATTCAGTCTAGGAAGCGCTCCTGATTCTACCTCTGACTTACCACCAGACAGTTTCAGGCTCGAAGCCCAGAGGATCATTCTCTGATGTCTCAATCTAGGATCTGCTCTGTCTGTTCCTGTAAGAGGCCACTGAATCATTTCCTGATGTGGTCGAGTCTCTTCCTCTTTCCTCTTCCTCCCCTACTGGAGCTGTGAGCTCCCTGGCCACAATATAAAGCACCCCAAGGCCCCAAAACAAAGTTCTCTCCAGCATGAGGATTTTCCAAATCCTTTCTGCCATCCAGAGAAGATTCTGGAACTCCTTCCCCTTAGATCCCATTCTTCTGTCCATCACATCTTTAGTCACAGGATCTAGAAACCATCTAGACTGTCTTGGAGAAGGCAATAGAGAACACAGGTTAAAATTTTAACTCCCTTGCAACTTCCAAAAGGCAGAAACAACCCAAATTCCCATCAACTGATGATGGATAAAGAAATTGTGACTTCTCTATATAACGAAGTATCACTGAGCTATAGAAAATGGCTGGAACCTTGATGCGTGCTACGACATAGATAAACTTCAAGAACACGGTGTGGCTGGGCGTGGTGGCGCACGCTTGTAATCCCCGCGCTTGGGAGGCTGAGACAGGAGGATCGTACAGGTTCGAAGCCAGCCTCAGCTACTTAGTGAGGCTCTCAGCAACTTAGTGAGACCCTGTTTGCAAATAAAGTATAAAATAGGTCTGGGAGTGTATCCCAGAGGTAGAAGGCCCCCGAGTTCAATCCTCAGGACCATACACACACAAAAAAAAGAACACAATGTGGCCAGTGTGATGACGCACATCTGTAATTCCAATACTTGGGAGGCTGAGGCAGGAGGATCACAGGTTCCAGGTCAGCCTCAGCAACTTAGCAAGGCCCTCAGCAACTTAGTGAGACCCTGTTTTGAAATTTAAAAAAATTAAATAAAGTTGGGGTATAGCTTAGAGGTAGGATACCCCTGGGTTCAGTCTCCAGTAAAGCACACACATACACACACACAAATACACACACATACACACACACAAACATACACACACACACATACACACACACACACTGCTACATGAAAGAAGTCAGACACTAATGAACACATATTGTATAATTCTATGTACATGAAATTTCCAGACTAAGTAAATTCATGAAAACAGAAATTAAAATGGTGGTTTCCAAGAACTGAGAGAGGAAGAAAAGGGCAGTAACTGCTTAGTAAATATAGTTCTCTTTTGGGGATTATGAAAATGTTTGGCAACTAGATGGAGGTGGTGGTTGCTCAACATTGTGAATGTACTAAATGCCACTGGATTGTTTGCTTTAAAAAGGTTTAAGTTACGGGAATTAAGCCTCGGTCACAAACAAACAGATAAGCAGCTTGGAGCAGTGACACATGCCTGCCATCCCAGTGTCCTGAGACAGGAGGATCACAGGTTGGAAGTCACCTTCAGCAACCTAGTGAGATCCCATTTAAAAACAAAATAGAAGAAAATGGTGTGTGTGTGTGTTGGGGGAGTGTAGCTTGAAGATGGAATGCTCCCAGATTCAATTCCCACCACACACACACAAGACATGTAGTTGGCTTGGCACGATGGCTGGTGCGTGCTGAGACCCCAGCAATGGTCAGGTGTGGCTGGTCGAAACACCAGCCAGCTGGGTGCGGTGGCACATACCTGCATTTTAGTACTTGGGAGGCTGAGACAGGAAGATTACAAACAGTCTCAGCAAAAAGTGAGTCTCAGCAACCTTGTGAGACCATGTTTCAAAACAAAAAAATCAAAAAGGCCAGAGTGTATAGCTCAGAAGTAGAATGTCCCTGGGTTCAATCTCCAGTACCAAAAAAAAAAAAAAAAAGACCATTAGGTTTCCAGCTATGTACTTTCTCCCTGGTCCAATGAGTGTCCTGTGCACCTGATGGATCTGCTAATGGACAAGTGGATTTATGGGGGAGGCAGATCCGCTGATGGACAAGTTAGCAAAAGAAAAATATAGCCGGTCACACACCTGTAATCAAAGTACTTGGAGGGTGAGACAGGAGGATCGCAGGTCTGAGGCCAGCCTCAGCATCTTAGCCAGGCCCTCCACAACTTAGTTAGATTATGCTAAGTGAGATTAGCCGGCCTCAGAAAGTGAAGGCTCATACATTTGTGTCTCGTATGTGGAAGCTAGAGAGAACCTGGGAAACAGGGGACTCCAGATGAAGGAGGAGAAGCCCCAGTGGAGTGATGGAGAGGGTCCGGGGAGGGAGGAAGGAGACTCGATGAAGGAAACACTTCAACCACTGCTGTGTGCGTGCAAGAAACCGTCGATGCCCATGTCGACCTCGGTAACGCGCTCGGGGAGGGAGCGGGAGGGGCGGGCCCGGAGGGAGCGCGCCGAGCGCTGGGGTGTGCGTGGCTGTTCCTATTACTCTAAACCTTATTATGACATATAAATACAACGCAGCCGTAAACGTATATTAAAATAGGGCTGGGGTGGGCGCCGGGCGTGGTGGCGCACGCTTGTAATTCCCCGCGCTTGGGAGGCGGAGTCAGGAGGATCGCACAGGTTCGAAGCCAGCCTCTTGCGCTGGCTTAAGAGACCCTATTTCCAAATAAAAAAGTATAAAAATAAATAAAAATAAAAAAGGTCTGGGAGTGTAGCCCTGAGGTAGAAGGGTTTTCAGGAACTCCAGTGCCACCAAAAAATAAAAAAAATTACAAAAAAATAGGACTGGGGTGTAGCTCAGAGGTAGAATGCCCCTGTACGAGACAGACAGACAGACAGACAGACAGAGACAGAGGAAAACGAGGAGAGATGAGAGAGAGAGAGAGAGAGAGAGAGAGAGAGAGAGAGAGAGAGAGAGGGAGAGAAAGGAAATGTCTTAAGGTCTTCGTTAGCTTTGCCTTAATGAGAAGTTTCACATCTTCATGGACAGAGTTTAGTTACACTTCCTCCTTCCCCTCCTCCCCCAAAGTCACCAAGTTCCTGGTCTGCGCCTTCCTCTTTACCCCCAGGCCCACGACTTGACTTCTCTCCCAAGGCCATTGAGACAGCTTCTTCCCCAGCCTCGGGGATCCCGTGTGACCCCATCCAGCCCATCACCCCTCAGGCTCACCCTTGACACCTGAGCCTACGCCTCAGCCACATCCCTGGCTCTTCTGAACACCTCATACCCCTCCGTCCTCTTCATTTGTGGGGCTCTGTCTGGCTGTAATCTTGTCCCCTTGCCTCCATCTTTGCCATACAGCTTACCCTCTGAGATCCAGCTCAAATAGCCCCTCCCCAGACAGCCGCACCTCAGCTTCCCCTTCCCCAACCCCCACACTTTCCCATGAGTTGGACTGGAGCCAGTCCATCAATCTAACACTCATATTTGGGCATTTGGAGCTGGGTGGATATTTGTGATGGTGGGCTGACCTATGATGTTCAGTACCATCCCCAGCCTTGTGTAGCCACGAGATGCCAGTATTTTCAACTGCTCAAGTTTTTCTCTTTTTTTGGTTGAGGGGGGGGAATACTAGGGATTGATCCCAAGGGCATTTTACCTCTGAGTCACACCCTCAGACCTTTTTACTTTCTTTTTTTTTTTTTTGAAACAGGGTTTTGCCAAGTTGCTGAACATTTCACTAAATTGCTGAGGCTGGTTTATTTATTTATTTATTTATTTATTTATTCATTTTTTTGGTGGTACTGGGGTTCCTGGAAGCCCTTCTACCTCCGGGCTACACTCCCAGACCTATTTTATATTTTTGAAACAGGGTCTCTTAAGCCAGCACGGCTGGCTTTGAACCCGCGCGATCCTCCTGTCTCCGCCTCCCAAGTGCGGGGATTACAAGCGTGCACCACCACGCCCGGCTTGAGGCTGGTCTTGAACTTGGGATCCTCCTGTCTCAGCCTCCCAAGTACTGAGATTGCAGGGAGGTGAAAGCACACCCAACTGCCTGCCCAATGTTGAGAACCCCAAATGTCTCTACACTGTGCCAAATGTTCACCTGGGCACAAAATTACCCTGGGCACTGCAGCCTCCTGCTTTGCTCAGAGTCTCAGCTGAACCAACTTTCTCTAGATTTTTCCTCTTGAGGTCACCACAAACACCCTTACTTCACTCCCTGGTTGCTTTCAAAACAAGTAAGTTCCTCTCAGTTCCTGTTCATCTCAATCATGAAGCTTTGGGAAATCACCAGGGTTTTCTCATTTCTCTGTCTTCCAGACTTTTGCTGCATACCTACTATATGTCACACCAAGAACTTGAGGAGGAAGGAGAGTCCATGACTGCCTCACTTTAAAATATACACTTAGAGCCAGGCGTGGTGGCGCACGCTTGTAATCCCAGTACTTGGGAGGCTGACACAGGACAATCACCAGTTCAAAGCCAGCCTCAGCTACTTAGTGAGGCTCTCAGCAACTTAGTGAGACCCTGTTCCCAAATAAAATATAAAATAGGTCTGGGAGTGTAGCCCAGAGGTGGAAGTCCCTGGATTCCATCCTCAGTACCACAAAAAAATAATAAAAATTTAAAAATATACTTAGAGCTGGGCATGGAGGTGCACACTTGTAATACCAGCATTCAGGAGGCTGAGACAGGAGGATCACAGTTCACGGCCAGCCTCAGCTACTTAGTGAGGCCCTTCACAACTTAGTGAGACTCTGTTTCAAAATAAAGAATAAAAAATAGGGCTGGGGGAGTAGCTCAGAGATAGAATACCCGTGGGTTCGATCCCCAGCACCAATAAAATGAAATGAAACGAAATAAAACAAAATGTGGTATACATTGCCAGGTATGGTGGTGCACATCTCCCAGTGCTTGGGAGGCTGAGACAGGAGTGTTGCAGGCTCAAGGACAGCCACAGGAATGTAGCCAACTCTCAGGTCTCCTAGCGAGGCCCTGTCTCAGAATAAAAAATTAAAAAAATGTTGGACGTGTGGCTCTGAGGTAGCATGTCTCTGGGTTGGATCCCCAGTACCACAAAAACAAAAACAAAAACAAACAAAACAAATCTTAATTCAAATAAAAAGATATGTCATGCAACAAGGTTTTTGCAATAAGGAAAGGAGAACTATTGAGGGGAAGTGGTTGTGATAGAGGGAGGAAGATTCCTGTTTACCATAAAGCAGGAATTAATGGATTATTATTTCTGTGTGTGTGATACTGTGGTTGAATCCAGGGGTACGCTACCTCTGAGCTACACCCCCAGCCTAATTTTATTAATTTTAGATTGAAATAGGGTCTCACTAAGTTGCTGAGGCTGGCCTCAAACCTGTGATCCTCCTGTCTCAGCCTCCCAAGTCTTAGGATTGCAGGTGTGCACCACCACACCTCGCTAGGCCTTCACAGATTTTAGAAGATTGAAATCATACACAGCATCTTTTCCTATCACAGTAAAGTGAAACTAGAAATCGATAACAAGAAGAAACCAGGAAAATTCACAAGTGTGTGGTATTTATACAGCAAATCTTAAACAACCAATGGGCCATGGAGGAAATCACAAGGGAAATTAGAAAATACCTTGAGAGGAATGAACAGCAAAACACAGCAAACTAAAATCTATGGGCTGCAGTGGAAGCCGTGCTAAGAGAGAAATTCACAGCTATAAATGCTTATATTAAAAGAGAAGAAAGATCTCAAATCAATAATCTTGTAGCTTAAGGAACTAGAAAAAGAATGAACCAAACCTCAAAGCTAATGGAAGGAAGGAAGTAATAAAGATTAAAGTAGAAAAAACAAAACAGGGAATAAGAAAACAACAGAGAAAATCAACTAAATCAAAAGTCGGTTCTTTAAAAGGTCAACAAGAGGCCGGGCGCGGTGGCACACACCTGTAATCCCTGTACTTGGGAGACGGAGGCAGGAGGATTGCAGGTTTGAGGTCAGTCTCAGCAATATAGCAAGACCCTATTTCAAAATAAAAACTAAAAGTAGCTTGGAGGTAGAATGCCCCCGGGTTCAATTCCAAGTGCCAAGCAAACAAACAAAACAACACACCACAAATTATGAATTATGAATGAGAGATTATGAATGATTAAGGTACCACTAGGATTCCGGGGGGGATTTGTGTTTTTAATAATTGGTGCCAACTCATAGCACTGAGCACTCACATAAGAAGAATAGAAAATCACCAAATAAACAACCTAAGGACACACCTCAAAGCCCTTGAAAAGCAGGAACCATCTAATCCCCAAATCAGTAGAAGACAGGAAATTATTAAAATCAGAACAGAAATCTATGAAGCAGACAACAACATACACAAGATCAACAAAACCAAAAGCTGTTTTCTCAATAAATAAATAAGATAGATAAACTTTTAGACAAAATAACCAAAAGAAAGATAGAACAAACCCAAATTAACTAAAACAAGAGACAGAAAAAGTGATATCATCACAGTTAGCATGGAAATCCCGAGGATCATCAGAGACTATTTTCAAAAACTACTCAAAACCAGGTGTGGTGGTGCACACTTGTAATCCTAGCATTTGGGAGGCTGAGACAGGAGGATCCTGGTTTGTAGCCATTTGCAACTCAGTGAGACCCTGTTTCAAAATAAAGAATAAAAACGGGACTGGGAGTGTATCTCAGAGGTAGAATGTTCCTGGGTTACATCCCCAGGACTGGAAAAAAAATAGCTGTACTCAAACAAAACGGAAAACTGGGAAGAAAAGGACAAATTTCTAGACACAACCTTCCTAAATTGAATTAAGAGGATATAGAAAAAATTTTTTTTTTGCTGGTCTGGGGATGGAACCCAGGGGCATTCAACCTCCAAGCTATATCCCCTACCCTATTTTTTATTCATGACATAGAAAATTTAAACTGACCAATAGTAATAAAAGAGATAGAAACAGCAATAAAGAGCCTATCATAAAAGAAAAACCCAGGCCGGGCGTGGTGGCGCATGCTTGTAATCCCCGGGGTTGGGAGGCAGAGACAGGAGGATCTCACAGGTTCAAAGCCAGCCGCGCTTGCTGGCTTAGGAGACCCTGTTTACAAATAAAAATGTAAAAATGGGTCTGGGAGTGTAGCCCGAAGGCAGAAGGGCTTCCAGGAACCCCAGTACCACCAAAAAATAAGAAAGAAAGAAAGAAAGAAAGAAAGAAAGAAAGAAAGAAAGAAAGAAAGAAAGAAAGAAAGAAAGAAAGAAAGAAAGGAAGGAAGGAAGGAAGGAAGGAAGGAAGAAAGAAAGAGAAAAGAAAAGAAAAAGAAAAACCCAGGGCCACATGGATTCCCAGATGAATTTTATAAAACCTTTATAGAAAGCTGAGTATGGTGGTGTTCGCTTGTAATCTCGGACTTAGGAGGCTGAGACAGGAGGATCTCAGGTTCGCGGCCAGCCTCTGCAACTTAGTGAGACCCTATTTCACACACATTAAAAAACTGGGCTGGGGGTGTAGCTCAGAGGTAGAATGTCCCTGGGTTCCATCTCCAGTACCACAAAATCATCATCATCATCATCATCATCATCATCATCATCATCATAATACCTTAATAGAAGATCTAATCCCAATATTTCTCAAACTATTCCATGGCATAGAACGAGACAGTATTCTTCCAAACACATTCTATGAAGCCAGTATTACATTAATGCCAAAACTGAATAAAGAAAGATCAAGAAGAGAAAATTACAGACCAATCTCATTGATGAACTTAGGTGCAAAACTTGTAAACAAAATACTAGCAATGCACATTCAAAACCACATCAAGAAAATTATACACCACGACCAAGTCAGGTTCATCCCAGGGATGTAAGGCTGGTCAACATATGAAAAACAATCCATGTAATTCACCACTTAAACAGAAGTAAAGAAAAATCGTATGATCATTTCAATAGATGCTGAAAAGCATTCAACAAAATCCAGCACCCTCTTATGCTAAAAGCACTGCAGAGAATCGAACAGAAGGAACTTCCCCGGATATCATAAAGGCAATATGCAATAGGCACACGGCCAATATAATGTTGAAAACTAAGAGAATTCCCTTTAAAATCAGGAGTAAGACAAGGATACCCACTCTCACCATTCCTTTCCAATATAGTATTCAAGACTCTAGCCAGAGCAATAAGACAAAAGAAGGAAACCAAAGGAATACAAATCAGAAAAGAATAACTGAAATTATCTCTATTTTCAGACAGCATGATTTTATACTTAGAAGGCCCCCCAAAAAAACTCAACCAAAAGACTTTTAGAACTGATTAACAAATTCAGCAAAGTATCCGGATACAAAATCAATCTTGAAAAGTGAGAAATTTTTCCATATGCCAACCATGAATCCACTGAAAAAGAAATCCAGAAAACAATTTCATTCACAATAACCTCAAAAACAATAAAATACCTAGGAATAAATCTAACCAAGGAGGTAAAAGACCTCTACAATGAGAACTATAAAACACTAAAGAAAGAAATTGAAAGAGATCTTAGAAGATGGAAGGATCTCCCATGCTCTTGGATAGGCAGAACAAATATCAAAATGGCTATCCTACCAAAAGTGAGCTACAGATTCAATGCAATCCCTATTAAAATGATATAGTCATTCTTCATAGATCTAGAAAAATCTGTTCTTAAATTTATATGGACCAACAAAAGACCCAGAATAGCCAAAGTAGTTCTCAGCAATAAGAATCATGCAGGAGGCATCATAATACCTGACTTCAAACTATATTACTATGAGCCATGGTAATAAAAAAAAAACAGCATGGTGTTGGCACAAAAACAGACACATAGACCAATGAAGCAGAATAGAATATTCAGAAACAAATTTGTACAGCCACAGACAATTGATTTTTTACAAAGGGGCCAAAAATATGCTGAAAACAAAGATAGCTTTTTCAACAAATAGTGTTGGCAAAACTGGTTATCCATATGCAGAAAAATGGAGATAAATTCCACCTTCTCACCCTGCCCAAGAGTTAAATCAAGATGGAGCAAAGATCTGGAAATTAGACCAGAGGCCTTGCAGTTACTTGAAGAAGGCATAGGACCAACGATCCAACATATAGGCCCAGGTAAAAACTTGCTCATTGATACCCCAAAGGCATAAGAAATTAAAACAAGAACTAACAGGTGGGATTGCATTAAACTGAAGGGCTTCTATGCAGAAAAAGAAAACTATCAAGAACCTCAAGACAGAATAGGAGAAGATCTTTGCCAGCTACTTCTCCAGTAAAGGGCTAATATCTAGAGTATAGAAAGAACTCAAGAAACTTATTGCCGAAAGATCAAATAACCCAATAAAAAATGGTCAGGCGAACTACATAGATACTTCATAAAAGAATAAATACAAACGTCCAATAAATTGTTCAACAGCATTAGCAACCAGAGAAATGCAAATCAAACTACTCTGACTTTTCATCTAAGCCCAACGAGAATGGCAATCATTAAAAACACAAATAATAATAATAAATGCTGGCGAGGATGTGGAGATGTAGGAACTCTGTTACACTGTTGGTGGGATTGCAAATCAGTACAACCCCTTTGGAAAACAGCGTGGAGGATCCTCAGAAGAATGGGGATGAACCTATCATATGACCCGGCTCTAACACTCCTGGGTATCTACCCGAAATCATTGAAACCAGACTACCATAGGAACACATGCATATCTATGTTTATGGCTGCACAATTCATAATAGCCGAACTACGGAACCAGCCAAAATTTCCATCCACAGACGAATGAGTTATGGGATATGCACACAAAATTATGGGATATACGCACAATAGAATTCTACTAAGTCATAACGAGGAACAAAATTATGTTATTTGCAGGGGAACAGATGGAACTGGAGAGCATTTTGCTGAGTGAGATCAGTCCGTTACAAACAGTTGGGTGCTGGATGTATTCCCTCATGTGTAGAAGGTAGGGGAAAATTGGGGCACAGGAGAGACTCCAGACAAAGAAAGAGAAACATCAGTGGAGTGAGGCAGGGGGCCTAACGGAGGGAAATGGGAAGAGGGAGGAAGATTAAAAGAGGGGAACACTTCCAGGGACACGATACACACACACAGATTCATCACTGCCAGTCGCAGCGTCGTGCATGGGGGGTGGAGGGGAGTTGGTGGGAACTGCAGGAGGGCTCACTGAGCTGTGTGCACGTGTGCCTCTGTCACCCTGAACCTCACCATGCGGTGTGATCACAATGCCACAGTGAAATTAAAAAGTGGTGCCAAAGTCATTAGATAACTATACAAAAAATAACCTGGATCTGTATTTCATATCCTACTAAAATATCAATTTGGCATACATAATAAACAATATGAAAGGTAAAATGAAGATTCGATAAGAAGACATAAGAGTTATATTTTACAGCCTTAGGGGAGACTAACATTTCCTTCCTTCCTTCCTTCCTTCCTTCCTTCCTTCCTTCCTTCCTTCCTTCCTTCCTGTTTTTGCAGTACTGGGAATGGAACTTAGGGACATTCAACCTCTGAGCTACACCCCAGCCCTATTTTTTTTTATTTTAAAATGGGGTCTCACTGAGTTGCAAAGGGCCTCACTAAGTAGCTGAGGCTGTCCGTGAACCTCAATCCTCCTGTCTCAGCCTCCCGAATGCTGGGATTACAAGCGTGCACCATCATGCCTGGCTTAACATTTATTTATTTATTTATTTATTTATTTATTTATTTATTTATTTATTTTGCAGTACTGGGGATGGAACCCAGGGCATTCTACCTCTGAGCTACACCCCCAGCCCTATTTTTTATTCTTTATTTTGAAACAGGGTCTCACTGAGTTGCAAAGGGCCTCACTAAGTAGTAGCTGAGACTGTCCGCAAACCGTCATCCTCCTGCCTCAGCATCCTGAATGCTGGGATTACAAGCGTGCGCCACCACGCCTGGCTAATATTTTTTAAACAGTACATAAAAATCACTAACCATCCTGGTACTTAGGAGGCTGAGACAGAAGGATCGCAGGTTAGAGGACAGCCTCAGCAGGCAATGAGACTCTCATCAATCCAGCAAGACTCTGTTCCCAAATAAGAAAGAAAATTGAGCTGGGGATGTAGCTTGGAAGTAGAATGCCCCTGGGTTCAATCTCCAGTGCCAAAAAATAAAAATCACTAAATAAATTTTTTAAAGTGACTAATTGGATGTCTCTAAAACTAAGAACTTGGTTTAAGTATAAACAGCATTAAGAGAGTAAAAGGCAACCAAACACTTGGAGAAGATATTTGCAATATATAGGTCTAACAAAGAACTCATAGCCAGGGGGTGTGGGGGGGTGCACACTTGTAATCCCAGTACTTGGGAGACTAAGACAGGAGAATCCCAGGTTCTAGGATAGCCTCATCCAGTTAGCAAGACTCTCACTAACCTAGAATGACCCTACTTCAAAACAATAAAAAATCAAATAAAAATTAAAAATAAAGGTCTGGGGGTAGAATGCTCCTGGGTTCAATCCCCAGTAATACACACACACACACACATACACGCACACACACACACACACACACACACACACCCAGAGGCTGGAGTGTACATAGAAAAGAGAATGCTCCTGGGTTCAATCCCCAATATCACAAAAATAAAAAGAACTCATATCAAATATATAACTGCTACAAAACAAAAGGATAAAAAAAATAGTTTAATGAGCACTACACACACACAACACAAAAATATAACTAAACAGTAAAAATCAGTTCAATCCAGTACCGAAAAAAATTTAAAAAGGCATTTCTAAAACGTGTATGCATAAAGTGTATGAAAAATTAGGAGTGTCAATCGAAAGACATGGCGTGATCAGGGTTGGAGGGGGAATGTGTCTTTCTGAGAAGACAACTGTCACCAACCACCTAGGGCTCCGCCCGCCGCTGTTCATAGGCTCAGCTAACCACAGGAGGCGGGGCATGAAGATTTAGCCCCTGATTGGCTCTGGTGACTATGCCTCAACATCAAAAGGCACGTGCTCTATTTACCTGACTGACTGGCTATGGAGTGGGCGTGTGTAGCCGCTGACTGGCTGCGGGGTGGGAGTGTGCAGCTGCTGATTGGCTGTGGGCTTGGCGATGACTGGCTGGCGGTGGTGGCCTCTCACTGCCTTCCTCGAGCCACACACAGACGGCGACTAGTCTGCTTGGACGCACTTGGCCTGTTGGCGCCCTGGAATCGTCGGGTGCCGAACTGCTGTTAGGACTTCCCACACGGGCTTCCTGGAAGTGGGTCCAAGGCCAGTCGTAGATCGTCAGAAGGCAAGACTTCAGTGAGTTCACAGGGTGGGCCCCCCCCCCCTCTCTCTCTCTCTCTCTCTCTCGTCCCAGGTCAGCTGGAAGGGCGGTCAGTGGGTCACACCAGTCTACCAACCAGGCCAAGCCAACCAACCACTGAATCTGTTAATGATTAGGGTAATGCTCTTCTGAGTAAAGGATTAGTCATTTTGTAAATCCCTTAATCTGTTAATGAGATAATTCACCCCTTTATAAGCCTGTCCTGTTAATGGGTTAATTAGAGTCCTACTAGATCAGTCTCTTAGTAAAACAGTCGCTGTATAAGGCATTCATTGATTAACTACATAGTTGTCCCGTTGTGTAAGCCAATTAATCAGTTTCACTGTTAGTCATAGGTTTCCCTAGAAAATCAGTTTCTCCGAGCACACACACACGCACCCACCTTTCATTCAGAAGTTAGTCTTTCCCTCAGAAAGGAAAGGCATTTCCATCACCTGCCTTGGAGGTCCACATGGGAAGTCTCCTTTGGGGGTCGGAAAACTAGAGAGGGAAAAATATTTGCCAAAAGTTACTCAGTGATTTACTGGCAAAACCTGGGCCAGAACCCAAGCAGGGCTCACTCCAACTTTCCAACATCCAACATGAGGTTGTATGTATGTGTGTATATATGTATGTATGTATGTATGTATGTATGTGTGTGTGTGTGTGTGTGTTCCTAGAAACAGGATCTCGCTAAGTTACTGAGACCCTCGCTAAGTTGCTGGGCCTGACTTCAAACCTGCTATCCTCTGTCACAGCCTCCACGTACTGAGATCACAAGTGTGTGCCACCACTCCCGGATCAACATGAGGTCTTCTTTATTTTTTTTTATTATTTTATTTTGAAACAGGGTCTCACTAAATTGCTGAGGCTGGCCTTGAACCCGCAATCCTTCTGTCTCTGCCTCCCAAGTACTGGGATTACAGACATGTACCACTGTCAGGGCCAACATGAGGTTTTAAATTGGAGAAGGAGAAGGAAAAAGATTGGTAGAGCAGAAAAAGAAGCACATGCCAGGCGAGGGGGCGCACACTTGTAATCCCAGCATTTAGGAGGCAGAGACAGGAGGATCGCAGTTCACAGACAGCCTCAGCTACTTAGTGAGGCCCTCTGCAACTCAGTGAGACCCGGTTTCAAAATAAAGAATAAAAAGTAGGGCTGGAGGTGTAGCTTGGAGAATGCCCCTGGGTTCCATTCCCAGTACTGGGAGGCGGGGGGGGGGGGGGGGGAGAAAGGAAGGGAGGGAGGGAGAGAGGGAAGAAGGAGAAAAGGAAGTATGTGTTTGGTGTGAAGAGAAGTGCTCATGACCTGGAAGCCTGGCCAGCAGCTCCTTTATATGAGAAATAGGGCAATAGATTTTGACATGTGGAGATTAAGTACTGGAGGCAGAGGCCCCTCAGAGAGTCTGGTAAAACATGTAGAAATATAGAATCGGAAAGCAGAGGGCAGGTTCTGGAACACTGGAAAGAATTAGAAGTAGTCCCGTATGACCCCAAATCAAATGCTGATAAGAGCTGGGCAGGGAATTTAATTTTTAAAAAAACTAACAACATTTATATTGTACTTACAATATTTGAAGTTCTGTTCTAGTAACTCACTGAATCCTAACAACCACCTTATAAAAGTACTATTATTATACTTTTTTTAAAATTTGAGGTATTGGAGATGAAACCCAGGATCTACCTTTGAGCTACTCCCTCAGCCCTATTTTTTTAGTCTTTATTTTGAAACAGGGTCTCACTGAGTTGCAAAGGGCCCCACTAAGTAACTGAGGCTGTCCGCAAACTGTGATCCTCCTGTCTCAGCCTCCCAAATGTTGGGATTACAAACATGTGCCACCACGCCTGGTCAGGACTAGCGGGTTTAGTCGCATGTTTTATTCATGAGTAAATGGACTTGGGGTGGAGAATGGATTTGTCTCTGCTTGAACAGCAGCTTTTAATGCAAAATGAAATCATGAAAAGGGCGCTGCTTTTGGATTCAAGAGTGGAGTCTGAAATCTTTCAGGCTAATGCCTCCAGGCCTTTGGGCCAGACACAGTACTTTTCTGGGTCTGTGCCTTTCTCTGTGAAGTGGTACTAATGAGATCTGTCTCACGGGGTTGCTAAAAGGATTAGGTGAGCTAAACTTTTGAAGTCTGGGTTTGTAAATGGTAACCAGAGTTTTTTTTATTAGATGTTAACTGAAAAGTAGTTCGTGGTCATAGCAGCATGGTTCATTGGTTTATAACTGATTCATAATAGCCAAGGAGAGGAAACAACCCAGATGTCCATCACGTGATGAATGGGTAAATAAGATGTGGTGTGGCCATATGATAGAATATTCTGCAGTGATAAAAATGAAAGGGTCTCACTAAATTGCTGAGGCTGGCCTTGAACCTGCAATCCTTCTGTCTCCGCCTCCCAAATACTGGGATTACAGACGTGTACCACTGTCAGGGCCAACATGAGGTTTTAAATTGGAGAAGGAGAAGGAAAAAGATTGGTAGAGCAGAAAAAGTACATGTACAGAGAGTTTTGAAAACATGCTAAGTGAAAGAAGCCAGTCACAAAAGATCACATATTTCATTTCATTTATACAGAATGCCCAGAACAGGCAAAGCCATAGTTACGGAAATTAGATTAGTGGTGTTCTAGCAGTGAGGGCTGTAGGTTGGGAGAATGGAGGGTGAATGTTAATGGATACAGGGGGTTTTGAGTGAATGAGGAAAATGCCCTGGATTAGATTATGATCCTTGTGCAAATCTTCGTAAAATATAACAAAAAGTCCTGACTTGTACATTTTATTTATTTATTTTTTTTTTTTTGGTGGTACTGGGGTTCCTGGAAGCCCTTCTTCCTCCGGGCTACACTCCCAGACCTATTTTATATTTTTGAAACAGGGTCTCTTACGCCAGCACGGCTGGCTTCGAACCTGCGCGATCCTCCTGTCTCCGCCTCCCAAGCGCGGGGATTACAAGCGTGCGCCACCACGCCCGGCGTCATTTTATTTATTTTATTTTTTATTTTCAGTGTGCTTTGATGAGTGCATTATAGTCTCACATCGTATTCTAAGTCGTGTTGACAGTGACATACATGCACACGGCACTTGGTGGCCCCGCCTCCCCATCACCCCCTTTCCCAGTACAGAGGACTGAGATTGACGTTGGTAATTCACATATGTACATAGTCGCTGGTAGTATCACCATTGATGAACCTCGCTCTTTCCCCTCCCCTTCCCTTCGACTTCCTCCTTGGCTCCACTGGGGTTTCCCCTCCATTATCTGGAGTTGTCCTTGTATTCCAATTATTCCCAGCTTGCACATAGGGACATTCGTGGGTTTGGTTTTTTTTTTGTTTTTTTTTTGTGTTTTTTTTTTTTTGTACACTGTGGTTTCCCATCATAATGTGGATCATACTGACAATGGCATACATTCACACAGGGCTTGGTGCCCTCACCGCCTGCTTCCCCTCCCCCCTCCCAACAGTGAGTGTCCAGGCTGACCATGCTACATTCACACATATACATATTCGAATGTAGCTCTTCCATTAATCAACCTCAGCCTTCTTCCTCTTCTGCCCTTCCTTTCTGGCTTTGCTGAGGTTTCTCCTCCATTATCTGGAGTCCCTCTGGTATCCCCAATACTTCCTAGTTTGGGCATATTAGAGAAAACATATGTCGCTTCTCTTTCTGTGCTTGGCCCATCTCACTTAACATAATGTTCTCCAGGTCTTTCCACCTTCTTGAAAATGACATGATTTTGTTCTTCTTTATTGCTGAGTACAATTCCATTGTGTGTATTTCCCATAATTTTGCAATCCATTCATCTGTTGATGGAGACCCATGAATTTTATGTGGAGAAAGAAAAGACCCAGAATAGCCAAAGCAACTCTCAGCAGTAAGAACCATGCAAGAGGCATCACAATCCCTGACTTCAAATTATACTACAGAGCAATAGTAGTTAAAAAAAAAAGCATAGTATTGGCACAACAACAAGCATACAGACCAGTGGAACAGAAACAAACTCACACACTTAAAGTCAAGTGATCTTTGACAAAGGGGCCAAACTCATAACGCTGGAGAAAAGACAGCCTTTTCAACAAATGGTGCTGGGAGAACTGGCTATCCATTTGTAGAAAGATGGAACTAAATACTTACCTCTCACCATGCACAGGAATCAACTCAAGATGATTCAAAGACTTGGAAATTAGACCAGAGTGTGAAGTTATTAGAGGAGGGCGTAGGCTCAACACTCCAACATATAGGCACAGGCAGTAACTTTCTCAACAAGACCTCCAAAGTGCAGGAAATTAAAACAAGAATTAACAAGTGGGATAGCATCAAACTAAAAAGTTTCTGCTGTTCAAAGGAAACCATCAAGGACCTAAAGAGAAAGCCTACAGAATGGGAGAAGATCTTTACCAGCCACCACTCAGATAGAGGGCTAATATCCAGAATATACAAAGAGCTCAAAAGACTCTACACTAGCAAAACAAATAATCCAATCAAGAAATGGGCAAATGAATTGAATAGACACTTCACAAAAGAAGAGACACAAATGGCCAATAGATACATGAAAAAATGTTCAACATCACTAGCCATCAGGGAGATGCAAATCAAAACTACACTGAGATTCCATCTAACCCCAGTCAGAGTGGCAAGCATAAAGAAATCAAACAACAACAAATGCTGGCGAGGATATGAGGAAAGAGGAACTCTTTTACACTGTTGGTGGGAATGCAAACTAGTTCAGCTGCTATGGAGATCTGTGTGGAGATTCCTTAGAAAACTGGGAATAGATTCACCCTAAGACCCAGCTCTACCACTCCTGGGTATCTTCTCAAAGGGGTTGAAATCAGAGAACTAAGTAACATATGCATACCCATGTTCATAGCAGCCCAGTTTGTAATGACTTATACACTTTAAAACAGTCAATATTTTGATACATGAATTATATGTTAATAAAAATTATGAGCAATTGCCAGCAAAAACACAACCAAATAAAAATGAAAAATTCTTAGAAAAATGAAAGTGGATAATTATTTCATTTCACATACAAAAATCAATTCAAAGTGAATTGAAGATTTTAAGACTCAAAGGTGTGAAACCATGAAAAGAACCCAAGGAAAGTTTCTTGACATTGATCTGAGCACTATTCTTGGGTGTGACCCTCCAAAATACAGGCCACAAAAGTAAAAATAGGCAAAGAGGATTGCATCCAACTAAAGAGCTTCTTTCTGCACAGCAGAGGAAGCACGCAGCAGAGCAAAAAGAGCCGACGGGATGGGAGAAAATGCTTGCAAACCACAAACGTGGCCAGGGGTTAGTATCCAAAATATACGGGGATCTCAAACAAATTAGCAGCAAAAAAAACCCAAAATCTGATCCATTCATCCTTTCTTTTCCTCTTTCCCTTCTTTCCTTTTTCCATGGTACTAGGTATTAACTCCAGGGATATTTTACTTCTTAGCTACACCCCAGCCCTATTTTTTTTATTTTTAATTTTTATTTGTGGTACCGGGAAAGGAATTCAGTGGCATTTTACCTCTGAACTATACCCCCAATCTGATATTATTATTATTATTATTATTATTATTATTTATTTATTTATTTATTTTGCAGTACTAAAAAACCCAGGGGCATTCTACCTCTGAGCTATACCCCTGGCCCTACTTTTTATTCTTTATTTTGCAACAGGGTTTCACTAAGTTGTAGAGGGCCTCACTAAGTAGCTAATGTTGAACCTATAATCCTCCTGTTTGAGCCTCCCAACTACTGAAATTAGAAGCGTGTGCCACTACACCCAGCTCTTAATTTTTTATTTTGAAACAGGGTCTCATTAAGTTGCCAAGAGCCTTGCTAAGTTGCCGAGGCTGGCCTTGAACCTGCAATCCTTCTGTCTCAGCCTCCCAAGTATTGGGATCACAGGCATGAAGCACCACACCTGGCTATAATCTGATTTTTAAGATGGGCAACGCACCTGAATTGGCATTTATCAAAAGATGACAGCTATATATGGTCAATGAATTTGTGAAAAATGCTCAACATTAGCCAGGTATGGTGGCGCACGCTTGTAATCCCAGCATTCGGGAGGCTGAAACCGGAGGATCGCGGTTCGCGGACAGCCTCAGCTACTAAGTGATGCCCTCTGCAATTCAGTGAGACCTGGTTTCAAAATAAAGAGTAAATAAAAAATAGGGCAGAGGGCAAATGCCCCTGGGTTCTATCCCCAGACCCGCAAAAAAAATAAAAATGCTCAACATCACTAATCATCAGGGAAATGCAAATTAAAACCACAGGTATAACTCATCATGGCGGTGCATGCTTATAAGCCCAGTACTTAGAAGGCTAAAACAGGAAGATCACAGGTTCACAGCCAGCCTCAGCAGTTTAGTGAGGCCCCCTCCAATTTAGTGAGACCCTGTTTCAAAATAATTAAAATAGGGCTAGGGATGTAACTTGGAGGTAGAATTCCCCTGGGTTCAACCTCCAGCACCAAATATATAAGTACCTTAAATATTACCTCATGCCTGTGGGAAAGGCTATTATTTTTAAAGCAGAAAGTAACAAGTGTTGATGAACATGTGGAAAAATGGAAATCATACCCTATTGGTAGGAATGTAATGTAAAAAAAATTAAAAATACAGCTAGGTGTGGTGGTGCACACCTGTAATCCCAGTACCTGGGAGGCTGAGACAGGAGGATCATGGTTCAAGGACAGCCTCAGCTACTTAGGCTCTCAGCAACTTAATGAGACTGTTTCCAAATAAAATATAAAATGGGTCTGGGAGTGTAGACTGTAGGTAGAAGGTCCCTGGGTTCCATCCCCAGCACCACACACAAAAAAAAAGTATCTCAAACGGATATCTGTACTCCAGTGTTCATTTCGGTATTATTCACAATAACCAAGGTAAGGAATCAACCTTAGTGTCCATGGATGGATAAATGGATACGGAAACTGTGATACACACAGAGTATATACTATCTATGTGTGTGTGTAAGTATGTATGTGTGTGTGTGTGTGTGTGTGTGTGTGTGTGTGTGTGTGTGTTCCTCTGGAGAAACCTAATAAAGTTATGTCAGGTGATAGATATGTTAATTCACTTGATTATGGTAATCATTTCACAGTGTGTATATATATATATATATATCAGATTATAATGTCACATACTTTAACATATGGAATTTTTATCTACCAGTTTAATAAAGCTGGAAATAAAAAACTTAAAAAGTTCTACTTCTTTTGCTTAATAACTACTCTACCCTAAGAAAACATAGGTGCCATTTTGTTTTTGCAGTACTGGGGATTGAACCCAGGGGCATTCTACCTCCAAGCTATGCCCCCAGCCCTATTTTTTATTCTTTATTTTAAAACCGAGTCTCACTAAGTTGCAGAGGACCTCACTAAGTAGCTGAGGCTGACGCGAACCTTCCTGTCTTCCTGTCTCAGCCTCCCAAATGCTGGGATTACCAGCGTGTGCCATCACACTCAGCTAGAAACCATGCTATTATACATTTTCCGTCTTGTTTGTTTCATTTATTCTTTATTTATATTTATGAGCATATTATATGTGAATGTATAGGTATAAAGCTTTTACATAAGTGATAACTGATCCAATTTTCCTTTAAATATTATGATATATGTCAGACATATAAAAAGGCATAAAAATGGCATCACAAAAGCCTGTACCCTAGTCCAGCGCAAAATTTATAACATTTATTATTACTTTTTTTTTTTGGTGGTACTGGGGTTCCTGGAAGCCCTTCTACCTCCGGGCTACACTCCCAGACCTATTTTTACATTTTTATTTGGAAACAGGGTCTCCTAAGCCAGCGCGCGTGGCTGGCTTCGAACCTGCGCGATCCTCCTGTCTCCGCCTCCCAAGCGTGGGGATTACAAGCGTGCGCCACCATGCCCGGCCGGAAATTTATAACATTTATAACCTCTGATGTTCTCCTTCCCCAAACACATCTCCACTCTCAAACCTAAAGATGACTGCTGTCCCAATTTGGCATTATCATCTGCAAAGCAAGGAATTTAGCCTTCCCTAAAGAGAGGTCTTTACCTAGACTTCTAGGAGATAATCTCTAAACTCCTGGAATGTCGTGTCTGATAGAATTGTCTTTGCCTTGGGACCTTATATCACACTGAATCATCTAAAAATGTGATTTAATGCCCAGGCTGGTCATACTAGATATTTTTAACAATGTGATTTAGAGTAGGAGCTGGGCATACCAGATAGCCTTAAGAAGGTGATTTAAAATGTGGGCTGTACGCTGGGCGTGGTGGCGCACGCTTGTAATCCCCGCGCTTGGGAGGCGGAGACAGGAGGATGGCGCAGGTTCAAAGCCAGCCGCGCGCGCTGGCTTAGGAGACCCTGTTTCCAAATAAAAATGTAAAAATAGGTCTGGGAGTGTAGCCCGGAGGTAGAAGGGCTTCCAGGAACCCCAGTACCACCACCACACACACACACACAAAAAAAAAAAAAAAAAAATGTGGGCTGTGGATCGAATTATAACAGCTCAACTTCCAAAGGAGCCAGATACTAGGATCAGACATGAAAGATGTCAACCACATCTATACGACGGAAGCCCAGGAAAGACTCTGGACACAAGGCTTTGGGTGCACAGCTTCCCTGGCTGGCAATACTCTGTGACTGTCATCGCACATCTTTAGCAAGAATGTTAAATTGTGCTATTCCCAGCCAGATGTGGTGTTGCATACCTGTAATCTCAGAATTTGGGAGGCTGAGACAGGAGGATTGCAGATTCAGCAACTTAGCGAGGCTCTCAGCAACTTAGCAGGATCTTATTTCTAAATAAAAATAAAATAGGCCCGGGGGTGTAGCTTAGAGGTAGAATTCTCCTAGTTTCAATCTCTGTATACACACACACACACACACACACACACACACACACACACGCCTACACTCTTCCTCAACACTTAAGAATACTACTCACGCCAGGCGTGGTGGCGCACGCTTGTAATCCCCGCGCTTGTGAGGCAGAGACAGGAGGATTGCGCAGGTTCGAAGCCAGCCTCGCTGGCTTAGGAGACCCTGTTTCCAAATAAAAATATAAAATAGGTCTGGGAGTTTAGCCCGGAGGTAGAAGGGTTTCCAGGGACCCCAGTACCACCAAAAAAAGAAAAAGAAAAGAAAAGAATACTATTCAAGCCTGTTCTGTTTATTCTATTTTGAAAGAATATAA